>NC_135234.1:155518910-155824251 GCF_051348905.1 Ranitomeya variabilis
AACTAATGAAAATCAGATATTGCTTTTGAATTGCAGGTATATAGAAAAATGTGAAAAAACTATATATGAATATGGCATGAAAAAAGGATGGAAATTATGAAAATAATTTTACTATAAATAAATGTTAAAGTAAGGTGTGTCCTGTAATTAGCAACACACATGTCTAAAAACTTGTAATCAGTCAGTCTGCCTATTGAAAAGTAGTCACGGTGCTGTTTGGGATCATGGTGGGTACCACACTGAACATGGACCAAAGAAAGCTAAGGAGAGAGGTGTCTCAGTAGATTTGAAAAAGAAAATGATAAGCAAACTAAAGCTAAAGGACATAAAACCATCTTTTAACAGCTTGATGATGATGTTACTACAGTTGCACATATTATTCAGAAGTTTAAAGTCTATGGAACTTTATGCAATCTCCGTGGACAGGGCCACAAGAGGAAAATTGATGTAAAATTGAAGAGACAGAAATACAAATTGTAAATGAAGAGCCCAACACAACTTACCAAGAGATTAGAGGTGAACACCAAGGTCAAGGTACATCAGAGTCAGAGCACACCATCAATCATTGTCTTGGCCAAAGTGGACTTCATGGAAGACCAAGGAGGAAACCACTGTTGAAAGCAAATCATGAAAAAGAGACAGGAATTGAATTTACCAAAATGCATAATGTCAAGCCACAATTCTTCTGCAAAAATGTGTTTTGCAAATGTAAGACAAAACTGGAGCTTTTTGGCAAGTAACTAGCTATTTGTTCACACACGCAAATGAAGAATATAAAGAAAAGAACATTGTATTTAGTGTGAAACATGAACGAGGCTCGGTTTTGTTTTGAGGCTGCTTTGAAACAGGGTATCTTGAATTTGTGCATGGTATAATGAAATTTCAAGACTATCAAGGTATTCTGGAGATAAATGTGCTGCCCAGTGGCAGAAATCTTTGTCTGAGTCGTACTTCATGGGTACTCCAACAGGATAATGACCCAAAACACACAGCTAATAACATCCAAGAATGGCTAAGAGCAAAGCATTCATCTATTCTGAAGTAGCTTCTATGAGCTCTGATCCAAATCCCAATAAACATCTGCCGAAGGAAATGAAATATTCAGTCTGGAGAAGGCATCTTCACACCTGAGACAGCTGGAGCAATTTTCTTAAGAGTAGAGATGAGCGAACCTTTTAAGGTTCGGTTCGGATTCGGTGAATGTACCTCCATTCGCCGAACGGTTCAACGAATGGACCCGAATCCTATTAGATTCAATGGGAGGCAAAACCAAATGCATAGATAACATCTTAAGGGGTGACAAAAAGCTTCTCAAACAGCTAAACTTAGGGGCAGACACAAGGTAAATGGTATCAATTGACCCACAGTAGAAATTTGCAAATGGCACAACAGCAGTCAGCCATGGGCCATGCATTAGGTATCAGGCTCTGGCCCAGCATTTACAGCTTGAAATTGAAGTTTTAATGAGGACCTGATGGTTAAGGGAGCGGTGTAAGCCTTCTTAGCTGGGAGACCTCACACCTCATGCATCACCTCCAATTTTTCTTTTTGTTATTATTCCAGCCACATTCAGATGGTACAAACATTAGTTTGATAAACTACTATTGATAGAAAAATGTAAGAATAGTAACACAAGTAGTTGACTGATCAAATGACCCACAGTAGAACCGGTTATAGTGGCACACAAGCAGTCAGCCAAGGGCCATACATGAGGTGCCAGGGTGTCGCCCAGGGTTTACAGCTTTCAATTGAAGTTTTAATGAGGACCTGGTGGCTAAGGGTGTAAGCCTCACACCTCATGCAACACCTCCAATTTTTTATTCCATCCACACTCAGATGGCACAAACATCACTTTTAGAGACTACTATTGGTAGAAAAATGTAAGGAATGTAGCACAGGTATTTGACTGAAAGTAAGTGCAGGCCTGCCTGTCTGGGAGTCCAACTTACATGGGCAAACCACCGGATGGAGACCCAGCTTGGAGTCTCCACATTTCAAATAATATTTTGTCACACAGCACGAAAGTGGCATCAATTTCAGAAACAGTATAATAGGCCTCTGACACACCTTCCACTACAGGCAACCCACCAGATGGAGACACAACTTGGAGTCTCCATGTTTCAAAAAATTTGTTATCGTCCAAATTAGTCAACTATCCCGGAGGAGATCATCCCCTAGCCACGAGGCAGCAGCGGCTGATATTTTCAGGTGTTTCTAAGAGTTGTGCCTGCACACAACCTGCTCAGGTGAACATCTTTCTTTTATTTTCCTTGCACCCAAAAGGGTATCACCACGTGGTCTTGCGCGCTTTTGTGCCCCTACAATTTATCTACCCAACTGATTGATTTTGGCAGAGAAAGAAGCAAATTTCTCTGATAAGATATATTGCAAAATTTCTTGTTTTCACGGGTAGTATTGATTTATTAAATAAAAATTAAAACGATTGTAACGCTTAAAATAAAAACCGGTTTTATTTTCATTACATTTTACACATTTGAACATTACAAAAAGTAAAACTGTATAGACACTGCCATTTGGGAGGTGTAAATAAATAATAAGGAAATTTCAGTTCTGAAATAACCTTTTCAAACTTCCAAGGTCGACCTTGGTAGCTTGCCCTGACACAAAGACTTTTATATGAAGCTATGGTGCCCTTTAATGTAACTAATTGAATATTCAACATTTGGCACAAACTAGAAAAAGAATATAGAGATGAGAGTAGACAGTTTATAAATGCTGAGCAGCGTTGTCCCAATGGGCAGCGTAGCAAAATGCCTTAGGATTGACTGCTTGCCTGTTTTTAATGATTAGAAAGAGAATGGTTCATATTTACTTCCACGCAACTTTCTGCCTCGCTGTTGCCTATAGGCTTTTATTACTGTGATATTAATTAAACTCTGGGTACAACAATATTTTTTTCCAAATAGGTGACATTAGGTGACATTAGCCAATCACTACATTATATTAACTTTTTATGCCCTGCAATTGCAAACTGTACCTTTAATTGCACATTGCAGTGGGCTCATGACCACAGGCATATGAGTTTCATACACGTGGTCACATGCCAACTAGACTGTATCCTGCCTCACTCAATGCAAGTGTATTGAGCAAGGCTGGAAACAGTCTAGCCGGAATGTGGCCGGAAGTATGCAAATCTCATAATTGAAGTCGCATGGCCATCCACTTCCGGTGCCGGAGAATCCTCACAAATCACAGTGTCTGCGTGATGTGAGGGTTCACAAGTCAGCGGTCACATAGAATAACTGCGGACTTGTAGCTTAAGAATGTACAACCCCTTTAAAATTAGAAAGGTTGGTCAGCTTTGGACATGTGAATGCTTCATCTCAGTTAATTTTGTTATTGTGAATTCCAAATCACCTTCTATTGATGGAACTTTTACCCATAACTAGTGGTTTGGCTTTTGCAGATTTGAGGAAGAGTTCACAATTTACTGCTCATAAAATGCTCTGGGCAAAGAAACTTGCCAGGTTTCATCCTTGTTTATACTGAACTAGCTGTACTACCCGGCTTCGCCCGGGTTAATGACTGTTGTTAGCAAAATAGAATGTGTTAACAAAAATTTATTCTGCACACAAAAACCACAAAACAAATAGATAGAAATGTAATTATTAATTGCAAAAACTAAGCTAATAGAAGCATTTCTTAACATATATTAGCTTTGTTATACTGAGAATGTCTTTGTTGCCTATATTAACCAATCAGAGCTCAGATTAATTAACTGTAGCAAAATAGAAGCTGAGCTGTGATTGGTTGCTATTGGCAGCCTGATAAATCCCCAGCCAACAGGAAGCCCTCCCCCCTGGCAGTATATATTAGCTCACACATACACATAATAGACAGGTCATGTGACTGACAGCTGCCGTATTTCCTATATGGTACAATTGTTGCTCTTGTAGTTTGTCTGCTTATTAATCAGATTTTTATTTTTGAAGGATAATATCAGACTTGTGTGTGTTTTAGGGCGAGTTTCATGTGTCAAGTTGTGTGTGTTGAGTTGCGTGTGGCGACATGCGTGTAGCGACTTTTGTGAGATGAGTTTTGTGTGGTGACATGCGTGTAGCAACTTTTTGTGTGTCGAGTTGCATGTGACAGGTTAGTGTAGCAAGTTGTGTGCAGCAAGATTTGTGCATGGCGAGTTTTGCGCGTGGCGAGTTTTATGTGTGGTGCGTTTTGAGTATGTGCAAGTTTTGTGTGAGGCAACTTTTGCATGTGGTGCAACTTTTGTACATGTGGCAATTTTTCTGTGTGTGCAAGTTTTGCATGAGGTGAGTTTTCCATGAGGTGAGTTTTGCGTGAGCCTAGTTTTGCATATGGCGAGTTTTGCATGTAGCGAGTTTTGCGCGTGGCGAGTTTTGAGTGGTGACTTTTGTGTTTCGACTTTTATGTGGCGACGTTGGTGTGTGTGTGGTGAAATGTGTGCTGAGGGTGGTATATGTGTTCAAGCACGTGGTAGTGTGTGGCGCATTTTGTGTGTGTGTTCATATCCCCGTGTGTGGTGAGTATCCCATGTCGGGGCCCCACCTTAGCAACTGTACGGTATATACTCTTTGGCGCCATCGCTCTCATTCTTTAAGTCCCCATTGTTCACATCTGGCAGCTGTCAATTTTCCTCCAACACTTTTCCCTTCACTTTTTCCCCATTATGTAGATAGGGGCAAAATTGTTTGGTGAATTGGAATGCGCGGGGTTAAAATTTCACCTCACAACATAGCCTATGACGCTCTCGGGGTCCAGACGTGTGACTGTGCAAAATTTTGTGGCTGTAGCTGCGACGGTGCAGATGCCAATCCCGGACATACACACATACATACATGCACACATTTAGCTTTATATATTAGATATACCTGTATGTAATCTCCTGTATATAGTATATACCTGTGTGTCATCTAACCTATATATAGTATATATCTGTGTGTCATCTCCTCCTGTATATAGTATATACCTGTATGTCATCTCCTCCAATACATAGCATATACCTGTATGTCATCTCCTCCTGTATATACTATATACCTGTAGGTAATCTGCTCCTGTATATAGCATATACCTGTGTGTCATCTCCTCCTGTATATAGTATATACCTGTATGTCATCTCCTCCTGTATGTAGTATGTACCTGTATGTCATCTCCTCCTCTATATAGTATATACCTGTGTGTCATCTCTCCTGTATATAGTATATATCTGTGTGTCATCTCCTCCTGTATATAGTATATACCTGTGTGTCATCTCCTCCTGTATATAGTATATACCTGTATGTCATCTCCTCCTGTATATACTTTATACCTGTGTGTCATCTCTCCTGTATATAGTATATGCCTGTGTGTCATCTCCCCTGTATATAGTATATACCTGTGTGTCATCTCTCCTGTATATAGTATATACCTGTGTGTCATCTCCTCCTGTATATAGTATATACCTGTATGTCATCTCCTCCTGTATATAGTATATATCTGTATGTCATCTCCTCCTGTATTAGACCTCGTTCACACGTTATTTGGTCAGTATTTTTACTTCAGTATTTGTAAGCTAAATTGGCAGCCTGATAAATCCCCAGCCTACAGGAAGCCCACCCCCTGGCAGTATATATTAGCTCACACATACACATAATAGACAGGTCATGTGACTGACAGCTGCCCGATTCCTATATGGTACATTTGTTGCTCTTGTAGTTTGTCTGCTTATTAATCAGATTTTTATTTTTGAAGGATAATACCAGACTTGTGTGTGTTTTAGGGCGAGTTTCGTGTGTCATGTTGTGTGTGTTGAGTTGCGTGTGGCGACATGCATGTAGCGACTTTTGTGAGATGAGTTTTGTGTGGCGACATGCGTGTAGCAACTTTTTGTGTGTCGAGTTGCATGTGACAGGTTAGTGTAGCAAGTTGTGTGCAGCAAGTTTTGCTAATGGCGAGTTTTGCGCGTGGCGAGTTTTATGTGTGGTGCCTTTTGAGTATGTGCAAGTTTTGTGTGAGGCAACTTTTGCATGTGTTGCAACTTTTGTGCATGTGGCAATTTTTCCGCGTGTGCAAGTTTTGCGTGTGGCGAGTTTTCCATGTGGCGAGTTTTGCACGTGTGGCGAGTTTTGCACGTGGAGAGTTTTGCGCGTGGCGAGTTTTGAGCGGCGACTTTTGTATTTCGACTTTTATGTGGCGAGGTTGGTGTATGTGTGGTGAAATGTGCGCTGAGGGTGGTATATGTGTTCGAGCACGTGGTAGTGTGTGGCGCATTTTGTGTGTGTGTTCATATCCCCGTGGTGGTGTGGCGATTATCCCATGTTGGGGCCCCACCTTAGCAACTGTACAGTATATACTCTTTGGCGCCATCGCTGTCATTCTTTAAGTCCCCTTTGTTCACATCTGGCAGCTGTTGCCTCCAACACTTTTCCTTTCATTTTTTCCCCATTATGTAGATAGGGGCAAAATTGTTTGGTGAATTGGAAAGCGTAAAGACAAAAGAAAAAATCCAGCTCACCATAGTTGTAGTCCCTGGAGGCTCGGAGCACGGAAACACTGTGTCAAGGCGTGAGGAATGCAGGAAATAGAAAAAAATCCAGCTCAACGAGGTGGTGAAAAAGCAAAGTCTTGGTACTTTATTCACTTCATATCAAAAAATAGAGGATAAAACAACAGCACAATATAATTAAAAACACTATCTACGCGTTTCTGGTGACATAGCACCCTTAGTCATGATAGCTTTAGTGCAGCCTGTTCTATGCTTTTATGCTAGCAAAGCATAGCATAAAAGCATAGAACAGGCTGCACTAAAGTTAATCATGACTAAGGGTGCTATGTCACCAGAAACGCGTAGATAGTGTTTTTAATTATATTGTGCTGTTGTTTTATCCTCTATTTTTTGATATGAAGTGAATAAAGTACCAAGACTTTGCTTTTTCACCACCTCGTTGAGCTGGATTTTTTTCTATTTCCTGAATTGGAAAGCGCAGGGTTAAAATTTCACCTCACAACATAGCTTTGATGCTCTTGGGGTCCAGACGTGTGACTGTGCAAAATTTTGTGCCTGTAGCTGCGACGCCTCCAACACTTTTCCTTTCACTTTTTCCCCATTATGTAGATAGGGGCAAAATTGTTTGGTGAATTGGAAAGCGCGGGGTTAAAATTTCCCCTCACAACATAGCCTATGACGCTCTCGGGGTCCAGACGTGTGACTGTGCAAAATTTTGTGGCTGTAGCTGTGACGGTTCAGATGCCAATCCCGGACATACACACATACATACATACATACACACATACACACATTCAGCTTTATATATTAGATTTCTAGTTGTTATTTTTTTCAGAAATTGTTATAAATCGGTAAAATATCAGAAATGGGATAAAATAAAGTAATAAGCACTACTTACCATTTGTAATTTGCACTGCACCAGTGCCACTGCTTCGAAAATACCAGAAATCATAACATCCTCTCCATTTACGAGATCACTACAGCCAATGATTGGCCTCATCGGTCACATTAGCATGCACAGCACTGGACCACTGAGAACTGTGATTTACAGCAGCAGTCATAGGAATGGTGGACGGGCTGAAAAGCACTGCAAGTAGTAGTCGGATGTTTGATAGGCAAATCCCTTATTTTTGCTCACATTTTAGAAATGTGGAAAACTTCATTAAGCAGCTAATAGGAAGTTAATTCACTCAATATACTCAGTAAGTCACATGCACTGGGATTTTGGTGCAAATTTCTTGCAGAATTGTGTCTACAATGGAGGGTCCTGAGCTAGCTTGGGCCCACTCACATGGAAGGACCTACTAAAAAATCAATGAGCTAGTGATGCCCCTAGGTTTGGTTTTTCAGTGCTGTGCATTGTCCCTGGAGAGCCGAGTGCTCAATACCTCTTTATATTCACTGTCATTTCTGTAACTGCAATACTATGCATATTGCACACAGTAACCAATATAACATGGAGGAACCCAAACAGAAGCACGGTGATTAGTAGAAGGTAATTTTCTATTTTTATTATTTTACAAGACACTGAATCATCTTTACAATAAAGAGGTGGACAATGCCTTTGAGACTGTGGGCACACAGTAACTTTGTTGGCTCTTCTCAGTATGGTGATGACTGAGGCATCATAATAATATAATGGATGTAGTTGTATTGGAACTTCATGTTGCTGAGACTGATATAAGAAGCAAGAAGTCTAAAAGGTTACAATTTATTTCTTGTGACTAAAAGGGTTATTCCCATCTTTATAGATGGATATTGCCAGATAGTACCTTCAAAAACAAGCATTACATTTTGCAGCCGGTCTAATTTTTAAATGGGTTTCTGACAACTAGGACAACCCCTTCTCAATCTGAATGTTTGCCCCATTCGAATTAAGAAAACTTATACTTACCTCCCAAGCCGGTGCTATTCCAGTGGTGTCAACAATAGCATTCCTGGGCTGATGTGAGGTTGATATGTCACACCAGTCCTGTGCCCAATCAGTGCTGACTTCCTTGTACCCGCATTCGGAGATATAAGTGATCAAGAGGTAATGAGCGACCAGCCACAGCTCTCACTTCCTCTTGATTACTTATTCGTCTGAAGGCAAAGACAGTAAAGCCGGCACTGATTGGATGCAAAGCTCACGTGCCATTACAACTTCAAGTGAGTCCTTCCGAGCAAGTGTCAACACAGCTGGAATGATGCCGAAACAGGAATCCCCATGTTCCCCATCAGTAAAATAATAGCACCTATACTCACCTCCTTTACCGCTGCCGTTCCTGCAGTGTCGGTACTGGCTCTCCCAGGGATCATGTCACATTGTCACATTGCTAAATCACAAGATCCCTGTGGCCAAACATGCTGGCTTCATTCTCCTCTCCTACTGATGTAATTGAAATCCAGAAAAAGTGAAAGCTGTGGCTGCTCTCTCACTTTCTCTGGATGTCTTGATTCATATGTAGGAGAGGAGAGTGAAATCAGGGATGATTGGCTGCAGGGATCATGTGACATAACAATGTGACATGATCCCCGAGAATGCCAGTGCTAACATTATTAGAACAGCACCGGTACCAGAGGTGAGTATGGTCAAAAGTGTTGTCCCAGAAAATGACGTATTTCTCCTGGAAAATTATTGCAATTGCACATGTTTTGTCATACACATGTCTACTTCCTTTGTGTGTATTGGAACAACACAAATATAACACAAGAAAAAAGGCAAATTGAACATTATTTCACGCAAAACCCCAAAAGTGGGCCAGACAAAATTGTTGACACCCTAAACTTAATATTGGGTTGCACACCTTTTGGAATAAGTAAATGCAATGAATCACTTCCTATAATCATCAGCAAGCTTCTTACACCTCTCAACTGGAATTTCGGACCACCTTTCTTTTGCAAATTGCTCCAGGTCTCTCATATTTCAAGGGTGCCTTCTTCCAGTATTAATTTTAAGATCTCTCCCATGTATTCAAAGGGATTTAGATCCAGATCCATTGCTGGACACTTCAGAACTCTCGAGGGCTTTGTTTCCATCCATTTCTGAATGCTTCTTGAAGTATGTTTGGGTTCATTGTCCTGCATGACCTAAGAAACAAACCCATCTTTCTGACACTGGGTATTACATTGCAAACCCAAATCGTTTGGTAATCTTCAGATTTCATGATGCCTTGCACACAGTCAAGACACCCAGTGCCCGAGACAGCAAAACAACCCCAAAATATCTTTAAACCTCCACCATATTTGACTGTGAGTCCTGTGCTCTTTTCTTTGTAGGCCTCATTTCATTTTCGGTAAACAGTAGAATGATGTGCTTTATCAAAAAACTCTGTCTACAAAATGTATGGATTTTGGCTTACACATGCACATTTTGGCAAACTTCAGTCTACCTTTTTTATGTTTCTGTGTCAGCAGTGGGGTCCTCCTGGGTCTTCATCCATAGCATTTCATTTCATTCAAATGTTGATGATAGTTGACACTGACACTGATGCTCCCTGAGCCTGAAGGATAGCTTGAATTTCTTTGGAAGTTGATTGAGGCTGCTTATCCACCATTTGGATTAACCTGCGTTGTAATCTTTAATACATTTTTTCTCTGCCTTCAACAATCAGGCAGATTAGCTACAGTGCCATGGATTGTAAACTTCTTGAATATGATGTGCACCAAGGCCAAAAGAACATCAATATCTCTGGAGACGGATTTGAAACCTTGAGATTGTTGATATTTTTCAACAATTGTGGTTCTTAAGTCCTCAGACATTTCTTTTCTTCTCTTTCTGTTCTCCATGCTTAGTGTGGCATACACAAACACAAAGTGCAAAGATTAAGTCAACTTCTCTCCTTTTTAAATTGTTTCGGTTGTCATGTTCATATTGCCCACACCTGTTACTTGCCACAAGTGAGTTTGAAGGAGCATAATATGCTTAAAACAAGGGGTGAAAAATACTTATACATCAAAGCTGATTTTGGCAGTAAAGGAACTGCAAAAATTTGACTACAAAGAAGTGACTGAATGGAGGAAGTATTAACGAATAATCATTGGCTATAAGATAAATATTATAATTATTGCATAAAAAAGATAGCATAAAATAACAGATTTATGGGATATAAAGTATTGTGTTTAAAATGGATTCTAGCTTCAGTACTCTTCACAGCAATAATACTGCACTGCTAACGGATTGACATACGACATGCCTAAATAATAAATTAAAAAGTGTTCCACAGTATTTAATTTACAGTGACACCTAAAGTTGCTATGAGGGTACTGCTTAGGATGAAATAAGGGTGACAACTGTATTCTTGGTGCAGCATGCTATGCAGTTCAGGGTAGACATATTGCATGTGCTTCCTTTGTGGTTGCTATCATCATATTTTTTATTTGGAAATATCTGTATGTAGTAATATAATATAGAGCAGTCAAATGAGATCAAATTGACTCGTACTAAACTCTTTGTATGAGTCTCTTTGCTGCAGGTGAAAGCCTCTGACATTACAGCAATTTTATCAAGTGTTTTTCCCATGATGTGCATAAAAAACACGACAGCTGAGACTTAGAAGGGCTTGTCCATTTTACCTTTATTTTAACAAATACGGTTTAGACATTAATGTATAAGCATTACAGGTTCCTGTACTTTCTGAAGTATAGGCTGACTATTAGTTCAGCCATTTTCACAGATAATTGTACACGAACAATTTGGTAAACGTGCAAAAATACGTATGTCCAAACACTAGAAATGAGAGGATCGATCTTGGGAGAATTGAGTTTGAGTTAAATTACCTGAATTCGGCGTGCCATGCAAATTCGAACATTCTGAGATCCGATTCGCAGCTCACCAAAAAAAACTTACCCCACACTATTTCCCACATTGCTAAAGCATCAGACAGTGGGCTAAAGTCTTTTTGCTTGGGATTCACTAAATACCCTTCAGCTATGACATCTAGTGCATTTTCATACCTTGTGGTGGTTAGTACATAGGCCATCAAAGATCAGAGGTTCTCAGTGGAGCACAGTTTATATGACAGATTATTTTTCATCTCTAAAGTACTTGAGTAAGTAACGGAAAAGTGTTATAATAGATCACAAAATGATAACATAATAAATAGAGATGAGCGAACGTGCTTGGTGATACTAATGGTCATCACGGTGGTTCAGTGATTAGCACTGTAGCCTTGCAGCGCTGGGATCCTGGGTTAAAATCCCACCAAGAACAACATCTGCAAGGAGTTTGTATGTTCTCCCCGTGTCTGTGTGGGTTTCCTCCAGGTTCTCCGGATTCCTCCCACATTCTAAAGGCATACTGATAGGGAATTTAGATTTTGAGCCCCACCGGGGACAGCGACGATAATGTGTGCAAACTGTAAAGTCCTGTGGAATATGTTAGCGCTATATAAAAATAAAGATTATTATTACTCATAAATAGAGGTGTATATAGAGGAGATCCAATAGCTGCTACTGTGCAGGGGACGCTATCTTGCTAGGGAAAGAAAAATCCTCCTCCAAGATGGCAATCGCCAACAGCTGCTATTGCGCAGGCGCCGGCGGCACTATCATGCTAGAGAAAAAAAAAATTCCAATAGATGATACTGCCCAGGCTCGGCCGGGGCCATCTTAATGGAAACAATTTTTTGGGGGGAGGCAAGTTGTTGTTTTTCTAGAAAGATGGCGCCAGTGCCTGCGAGGTAGCAGCTATCAGATCGCCGATAGCTGCTATTGCACAGGCGTGGCCGGTGCGATTTTCAGACTAGCTTAGAATTTTTGTTAATGTATGTATTCCATCAAAAACAATAATTAAATGCACATTATAGATGGGATTATGGTGCAGCGCAGGGGTCGCCGCCGGTGCCTACCTGTGCCTATGCAGCATCAATAGTAAAAAGATACAATGTTAAAAATAATATTAAAAAAAAAAATCTTGATATTCTCACCTTCCGGCGTCCCCGGCAGCTTTTCATGCTCCTCGCGATGCTCCGGTCCCAGTAATGCTTTGCAGTAATGACCCCAGATGACATAGCAGTCTCGCGAGACCGCCACATCATCACGGGTATTGCCGCAAAGCATAACTGGGAACGGACCTGGCGGGAGCATCGCTAAAGGTCTGGGCTGGATCTGGGGGCCAACAGAAGGTAAGTATATAACTATTTTTTATTTTAATTCTTCTTTAACAGGGATATGGTGCCCACACCGCTATATACTATGTGGCTGTGCTATATACTACGTGGGCTGTGCTATATACTACGTGGGCTGTGTTATATACTACGTGGTCTGTGTTATATACAGAGTGGGCTGTGCTATATACTGCTTTGGCTGTGCTATATACTACATGGGCTGTGCTATATACTACATGGGCTGTGTTATATACTACATGGGCTATCTTGTATACTACGTGGGCTGTGCTATATACTATGTGACTGTACAATATACTATGTGGCTGTGCAATATACTATGTGGCTGGGCAATATACTACATGGCTGTGCTATATACTACATGGCTGTGCTATATACTATGTGGCTGTGTTATATACTATGTGGCTGTGCTATATACTATGTGGCTATGATATATACTATGTGGCTGTGCTATATACTGCATGGGTTGTGTTATATGCAATATGCAACGTGGGCTGTTATATACTACGTGACTGCTATATACTATGTGGCTGTGCTATATACTACATGGCTGTGCTATATACTACATGGGCTGTGTTATATACTACATGGGCTATCTTGTATACTATGTGGGCTGTGCTATATACTATGTGACTGTACAATATACTATGTGGCTGTGCAATATACTATGTGGCTGGGCAATATACTACATAGCTGTGCTATATACTACATGGCTGTGCTATATACTATGTGGCTGTTATATACTATGTGGCTGTGCTATATACTATGTGGCTATGATATATACTATGTGGCTGTGCTATATACTGCATGGGTTGTGTTATATGCAATATGCAACGTGGGCTGTTATATACTACGTGACTGTGCTATATACTACATGGCTGTGCTATATACTATGTGGGCTGTGTTATATGCTACGTGGACTGTGCAATATACTACGTGGCTGTGTTATATACTATGTGGCTGTTATATGCAACGTGGGCTGTTATATACTACGTGACTGTGCTATATGCTACGTGGCTGTGCTATATACTACGTGGGCTGTGTTATATACTACATGGGCTGTGTTATATACTGAGTGGGCTGTGCTATATACTGCATGGGCTGTGCTATATACTACGTGGGCTGTGTTATATACTATGTGGGCTATCATGTATACTACGTGGGCTATGCTATATACTACGTGGCTGTGCAATATACTATGTGGCTGTGCAATATACTACATGGCTGGGCAATATACTATGTGGCTGTGCTATATTCTACATGGATGTGCTATATACTACGTGGCTGTGTTATATACTATGTGACTGTGCTATATACTACGTGACTGTGCTATATACTACATGGCTGTTCTATATACTACGTGGGCTGTGTTATATGCTATGTGGGCCATGCAATATACTACGTGGCTGTGTTATAAACTACGTGGCTGTTATATGCTACGTGGCTGTGCTATATGCTACGTGGGCTGTGTTATATACTACGTGGGCTGTGTTATATGCTATGTGGCTGTGCTATATATGACTTGGCTGTGTTACATAATACGTGGCTGTGCTATATACTACGTGGGCTTTTGGAAGTGCATTGAACAGCAAGGTGGATTGCTGCTGAGGGGAAAAAGAAAAAAAAATTTTTTAAATCTTCAGCTTAGCGAGTGTGTACGAGCTGAGTGTGACCTGAGTGTAAGTGCGAACGGCGGTAAGTGTGACTTGAGATTCAGAGACTTTGGATTCAGGGAGTTTCCAAGGGAGAAATTACTGAATTGCTGTCTGTATTTTATTAATACTTGTATTTATTTTTTATTTAAATTTTCTGTTTGGTGCAATTCCCATTAGGAAATGTGCTCCACTATTGTTAATGCCATCCAGTGCACCACTTGCCGCATGTATGCAATCCTTGAGCAGCTGGTCGAGGGTGCATACTGCTGTGCGAGATGTGAGCACGTTGAGCATTTGGAAGCCCAGATTCTGAATCTAAATGTGCAGCTGGCAACACTGAGATCCATTGGCAATATGGAAAGGAGTCTTCTGCTCATTGAGCAGACCCTCAATGGGATAGATGGGGGATGGTAGGATGGAACTGCAGGACAGTGGAGCAGCAAGCTGGGTGACAGTTAGAAGGCCGGGTAGAGGGAAGAGTGCCAGGGAGGCTAGTCCTGATCTGGCACACCCCAATAAGTTTGCTAAGTTGGCAGATGAGGGGGTGCCAGTACAGGGGTAGCACTGCTGGAGCCAGGCATGTCCTCTGAAAGCCAGAGGAGTGACTGCTACAGTAAGGAGGGAAATAGGAGAGCAGGGCAGACCAGACAGGTGCTGGTACTGGGGGACTCAATTATTAGGGGAAAAGATAGGGCAATCTGTCACAAAGACAGGGATCGTCGAACGGTGTGCTGCCTACCTGGCACTCGAGTCCGACACATCACTGATCGGGTTGACAGATTACTGGGAGGGGCTGGTGAGGACCCAGTGGTCATGGTGCACATTGGCACAAATAACAACGTTAGCGGTAGGTGGAAGGTCCTTAAAAAACGATTTCAGGGAATTAGGGTGCAAGCTGAAAGCAAGGACCTCCAATGTGGTATTTTCTGAAATAATGGCTGCACCACGTGCCATGCCAGAGAGGCAATGGGATATTAGGGAGGTTAATAAGTGGCTCAAGAATTGGTGTAGGAAGGAGGGGTTTGGGTTCCTGCAGAACTGGGCCGACTTCTCAGTTGGCTACTGGTTCTACGCTAGGGACGGGCTGCACCTCAATGGGGAAGGTGCAGCTGTGCTGGGGAGAAAATGGCTAGAAGGTTGGAGGAGTGTTTAAACTAGGGATTGGGGGGGAGGGTATTCAATTTATAGGAGGGGAAGATAGTGCAGATAGAGACCTGGGCACAAATAAGGAAGTTGGGGGTGGCAGTGGCATGGGGGGGTGGGGTTAGAACAATTAATAATTTAACAAAGAATAGAGTAGAGGTGCAGAGAGATACATTAAGTGTATGTATACTAATGCCAGAAGCCTCGCCAACAAAATGGACGAATTAGAATTAATGTTGTTGGAGCATAATTATGACATGGTGGGGATATCTGAAACATGGCTGGATGAGAGCCGCGACTGGGCTGTTAACTTGCAGGGCTATAGTCTGTTCAGAAATGACTGAACGGATAAGCGAGGGGAGGTGTCTATATGTAAAATCATCCTTAAAACCTATCCTGCGTGATACTATAGGTGAATCTAATGTAGAGTCCCTGTGGGTGGAGATAAGGGGAGGGGAAAAAAATAATAAATTACTGATAGGGATTTGTTATAAGGCTCCAAAAATAATGGAAGCAACGGAGAATATCCACATAAAGCAAATAGATGAAGCTGCGACTCAAGGAGAAGTCATTATTATGGGGGACTTCAACTACCCTGAAATAGATTGGGGAACAGAAACCTGCAGTTCCAGCAAAGGTAATCGGTTTTTGACAACTATGAGACAATTACCTTTCAGAACTGGTTCAGGACCCAACAAGAAGGGGGGCACTGCTAGACCTAATATTAACCAACAGGCCAGACCGCATATCAAATATAAGGGTTGGGGGTCACTTTGGGAATAGTGATCACAAAATAATAAGTTTTCATGTATAATTTAATAAGATGTGTAGTAGAGGGGTGACAAGGACACTAAACTTCAGGAGGGGAAATTTCCAATGGATGAGAGATGATCTTGGTGCAATTAACTGGGACGATATCCTGAGACATAAAAATACACAAAGAAAATGGGAGACGTTTATTAGCATCATGGATAGGACCTGTGCACAGTATATACCGTATGGGAATAAACATACTAAAAATAGGAGGAAACCAATTTGGCTAAATTGAGCTGTAAGGCGCGCAATAAGTGACAAAAAGAAAGCATTTAGAGAATTAAAGGAAGTAGGTAGTGAGGAGGCTTTAAATAAATACAAAAAATTAAATACATTCTGTAAAAAGCAAATCAAGGCAGCAAAGATTGAGACAGAGAGACTCATTGCCAGAGAGAGTAAAAATAATCCCAAAATATTCTTTTACTACGTAAATAGTAAGAAACTAAAAAATGATAGTGTTGGCCCCCTTAAAAATAGTCTGGGTGAAATGGTGGATGAGGATGAGGAAAAAGCCAATATGCTAAATGACTTTTTTTCATCAGTATTTACACAAGAAAATGCCATGGCAGACAATATGATCAGTGATAACAAAAATTCCCCATTAAGTGTCACCTGTTTAACCCAGCAGGAAGTACGGCGGCGTCTAAAAATCACTAAAATTGACAAATCTCCGGGCCCGGATGGGATACACCCTCGAGTACTGCAGGATTTAAGTACAGTCATTGATAGACCATTATTTTTAATCTTTAAAGACTCCATGATAACAGGGTTTGTACCACAGGACTAGATACAAAAGAACCTGGCACTCAACTTCAGTGTTAACAACTCCATATTTTTATTGTTGTACCAATAAAACGTTTTGGTCTGTGAGACCATCCTCAGTTGCTACAATAATAGAGAGAACAGTAATCCAAGATACAAATAAAATAACATATCATAGTTCACAGGTTATCATGGTGTACAGACACAACTGTCTATTGTCATGAAAAATAAGAAAAACTGAAAAAAAGGAAGAAAGCAACAGAAAAAACAGAAAAAAATAGAAAAAAACAGAACACAAGTATAGACATAGATAGTCATTCGGTCACATGATATGTATTAATGTCTCCACTTTGCGATAGGAAATGCCAAATATTCTGTAATAACACATTTATGAGTAAAGGAAAATAGCATACCGTACTGCAATTTAGAAGCAAAAATGTTGCCGCTTGGTCAGAGTATAGCATAAGCCACCTCCTCTGTGGATATAGTAAATATATGGATGCTGTTATGAAGAGGTCGGTGATAGTGAGTTATGCTCACTAATGTGATAGGATTACCTTAGGTGGCTATTTTGTAAGTAAAACCCTCCGGTCTGGTGAAGAGGAGTGGAGTATCCTAAGATGCTGAAATATCAAGGATGGATATTAACTCCAAAGTATGCTGGTATATAGAAAACATATAGCCGTGGGCAAGGGTCTCGGAGTCAATTACCTTAGCTGGCTGTGAGTCCTGGGAATGACGCGAGTCCACTGCTTGTCATTGGAGTGAGGGGTATGTGACCTACTGCGCGTCGCCGCATGTGTTTTAGTGCGGTATTCCTTGTGTTCACCGGACCAGAAGTGACGTTCAGGAAGTGAGTCCTGCGCTCCTGTGGATGGGCATGAAGCATTTCAGTGAGGTCACAGGAGGTGGTGCTCCTGTGGTCATGGTGACAGAATCTCGGAGGTACGGTGCATGAGACAGAGTTGTTTACATCCGCTGAGCGTGCATACAGGGAGAGGGGAGCAGTTGGCTACCAGTGGGTGGGATAGAGCCCAGAAGTGCAGGATCCATTTGGTTCGTGTATGTGATCGCACAAAATCCTCAGTATAGGTGGCTCTAGAGGAATGAATCAATATAATTAGAGACATGAATAATTAATACAGAGTCTTATTCATTCTTATGGTAACATTGTTAGACAAAAGACTGAAGGATATGAATAGCAGATACCAATGTTGTTGTCATATCATATGAATCAAACCAACACATATAAGTATCTCTAGGTTCACTTTACCCCGTGTATATATATGTGTGTGGGAGTCAAAAGGGCATTATTACAATATGGTGATCTAATTTTAGTGTGGTAATATAATTTTGTGCGTCTTTGGGTTACATGAAGGAAAGTAAATCATCCTCCCTGCTTAATCCCTTGGAACTTAAGGTATCCAAAGTGTGGATCCAATACACCTCACGGCGTTTAAGTGTGGCCATCCTGTTGCCCCCTCGTCTAGGGGCCCGTATCTGTTCTAGGACTTGATATTTTAGCTGGAAAATGTTATGACCTTTGGTGATAAAGTGGTGAGGAATTGGTAAGAGCATATTTTTGCACCTGATGGTCGATTTATGTTTGGATATGCGATCACGTATGGCCTGCGTTGTCTCCCCAATGTATAACATCCAACAGGGGCATTTTATCGGGTAGATCATATATGAAGACTCGCACGTGAAATAGTCCATAATTGAAAAGCTTTTGCCTGAGTGGGGATGAAAAAATGTGTTCCCCTTTTGTACATTATTACATTGGGTACAATGTAAGCATGGGAATGTGCCAAATCGGGGTTGGTGTAAAAACTGTTGTGGTGTTCGCTTCTCAGTTCCGATGTCGGCATGTACCAAAGTGTCTCTGAGATTGCAGGCTCTCCTAAAGCATGGAAGAAAAGGTTCCCAGAACTCCGGGATGTTGGGATGAGCTGTGGTAAGGAGATGCCAATGGTGGCGGATGCTTTTATGTAGAATGTATGCAAAAGGATGGAATGAGTGGCAAAAGGAATGCGAGAATTCCTCTTGGTAGATCTAGTCTGGTTAGATCTATGATCTGTCTCCTGGAGAATGGAATCTGGATAGCCTCTCGCGGAGAATTTTGCCTTTTATTGGCACTATAATAAAAATACAGAGTTGTTCACACTGAAGTTGAGTGCCAGGTTCTTTTGTATCTATTACACATGGTGTGGGAACCTACCTGTGCACCCTTATAAGAGTAGTGCTCACGTTCAATTTTTCTATGTACCACAGGACTGGCGTATAGCAAATATGGTGCCAATATTCAAAAAGGGGACAAAAACTGAACTTGGAAATTATAGGCCAATAAGCTTAACCTCTACTGTGGGTAAAATCCTGGAGGGTTTTCTAAGAGATGCTATGCTGGAGTATCTGAAGAGGAATAACCTCATGACCCAATATCAGCATGGGTTTACTAGGGACCGTTCCTGTCAGACTAATCTGATCAATTTCTATGAAGAGGTAATTTCCGGACTGGACCAAGGGAACCCAGTGGACGTAGTGTATATGGACTTTTCAAAAGCTTTTGAAACGGTGCCACACAAAAGGTTGATACATAAAATGAGAATAATGGGGATAGGGGAAAATATGTGCAAGTGGGTTAAGAGCTGGCTCAGGGATAGGAAACAAAGGGTGGTTATTAATGGAGCACACTCGGACTGGGTCGTGGTTAGCAGTGGGGTACCACAGGGGTCAGTATTGGGCCCTCTTCTTTTTAACACATTTATTAATGACCTTTTAGGGGCATACAGAGTAGAATTTCAATATTTGCAGATGAGATGACACTAAATTCTGCAGGGTAATCAATACAGAGGAGGACAATTTTATATTACAGGAGGATTTATGTAAACTAGAAGCTTGGGCTGATAAATGGCAAATGAGCTTTAATGGGGATAAATGTAAGGTCATGTGGATAAATGTAAGGTCATGCACTTGGGTAGAAGTAATAAGATGTATAACTATGTGCTTAATTCTAAAACTCTGGGCAAAACCGTCAATGAAAAAGACCTGGGAGTATGGGTGGATGACAAAGTCACATTTAGTGGCCAGTGTCAGGCAGCTGCTACAAAGGCAAATAAAATAACGGGATGCATTAAAAGAGGCATAGATGCTCATGAGGAGAACATAATTTTACCTCTATACAAGTCACTAGTTCGACCACACTTAGAATACTGTGTACAGTTCTGAGCGGGTGCAGAGAAGAGCGACCAAGGTTTTTAGAGGACTGGGGGGTCTGCAATACCAAGATAGATTAATTTATTACACTTGGCTATTTAGTTTGGAAAAATGAAGGCTAAGGGGTGATCCTATTTTGTGTTTTTGCACAACCAACATCTTGTGCCTCTTTTTTCTATTAAGATTTATGGTTATTATGATCTGGGCAGCACGGTGGCGCACTGGTTAGCATTGCAGCGCTGGAGTCCTGGGTTCTAATCCCACCCAGGACAATATCTGCAAAGAGTTTGTATGTTCTCTCCGTGTTTGCGTGGGATTCCTCCGGTTTCCTCCCACATACATACATACTGATAGGGAATTTAGATTGTGAGCCCCATCGGGGACAGTGATGATAATGTGTGCAAACTGTAAAGCGCTGCGGAATATGTTAGCGCTAAATAAAGATTATTATTATCTAGACTAATGCTGTGCAATATTGATTTTGTTGATTACTGCAACTCCTGCAAATCCCAATTGTAAGATTCCTCTTTATTTTTTTTTCCTCCCTCTTCCTCCATGGTTCACCACGGTCTTGCATCTTAGCACCTTACACTGAAGCCATTGTGCAGGTCTAGGGTGCCAACGTCCGCTGTGAGGCAGGGCCAGATTAAAGGTACCATCACACTGAACAACTTAATAATGATAACGATAGCGATCCGTGACGTTGCAGCGTCCTGGATAGTGATATCGTTGTGTTTGACACGCAGCAGCGATCAGGATCCTGCTGTGATATCGGGTCGGAGCTAAAAGGCCAGCACCTTATTTCGTCGCTGGATCACCCGCTGACATCGCTGAATCGGTGTGTGTGACGCGGATTCAGCGATGTCTTCACTGGTAACCAGGGTAAACATCGGGTTACTAAGCGCAGGGCCGCGCTTAGTAACCCGATATTTACCCTGGTTACCATTGTAAATGTAAAAAAAACCAAACACTACATACTTACATTCCGGTGTCTGTCGGGACCCCCGGCGTCCGCTTCCCTGCACTGTGTCAGTGCCGGCCGTAAAGCAGAGCACAGCGGTGACGTCACCGCTCTGCTTTAGGGCCGGCGCTTACACAGTGCAGGGAAGCGGACGCCGGGGGACCCGACAGACACCGGAATGTAAGTATGTAGTGTTTGGTTTTTTTTACATTTACACTGGTAACCAGGGTAAACATCGGGTTACTAAGCGCAGCCCTGCGCTTAGTAACCCGATGTTTACCCTGGTTACCCGGGGACTTCGGCATCGTTGGTTGCTGGAGAGCTGTCTGTGTGACAGCTCTCCAGCGACCACACAACGACGAAACAGTGACACTGCAGCGATCGGCATCGTTGTCTATATCGCTGCAGCGTCGCTTAATGCGAAGGTACCTTTAGGGACAGTCCTTATCCTCTATTTTGGTCCTTATCTGTTAGTATTATATATATATATATACACATTTCTATCCCTCCCCCTCATAGGGAGAGATAGAATAGAAAGGACAGTCGACGGTGAGCGGAGGCGCCATTGCGCAGGTCTAGGGTGCCAAACTCTGCTGTCAGGTGGGGTGTTGATAAGTGATAGGCGATCAGGGATAGGCACCTTCGTAGGTCTTTTCAATTCAAATGCTACATTTCTATAATGATGGTTTTGTGTGCACTAGTTTTTAACAAATAAGTTAATAAAGGTATTTTTTTTCAGTAATTTTGGGGTTTTTCTGTGAATTATTAATATATGTGGGGACTTTACAAAGACCTTTCTGGTGATCTTTTTAATCATAGACCTGAGACCGGGACAAGGGGGCATCCTCTACATCTGGAGGAAAGAAGGTTTAAGCATAATAACAGACGCGGATTCTTTACTGTAAGAGCAGTGAGACTATGGAACTCTCTGCCGTATGATGTTGTAATGAGTGATTCACTACTTAAATTTAAGAGGGGACTGGATGCTTTTCTTGAAAAGTATAATATTACAGGGTATATATACTAGATTCCTTGATAGGGCAATGATCCAGGGAACTAGTCTGATTGCCGTATGTGGAGTAAGGAAGGAATTTTTTTCCCCAATGTGGAGCTTACTCTTTGCCACATGGTTTTTTTTTGCCTTCCTCTGGATCAACATGTTAGGGCATGTTAGGTTAGGCTATGGGTTGAACGAGATGGACTTAAAGTCTTCCTTCAACCTTAATAACTATGTTACTATGTTATATACTACGTGGCTGTGTTATATACTACGTAGCTGTGCTATATACTATGCGGGCTGTGTTATATGCTATGTGGGCTGTGCAATATACTACGTGGGCTGTGTTATATACTACGTGGCTGTGTTATATGCTACGTGGCTGTGCTATATGCTACGTGGGCTGTATTATATACTATGTGGGCTGTGTTATATGCTACGTGGCTGTGCTATATGCTACGTTGGCTGTGATATATACTACGTGGGCTGTGTTATATGCTACATGGCTGTGCTATATTTCTCTGCTGTATTTGTGCATCATGAATAGTGCTATGTGTTAAAGAGGGGGCCCACTGAGACTCTTTCGTCTGAGCCCTCAAAAACCTGGAGCTGGCCCTGGCGCGGGATTTGAACCACGCTTCGCTGATTGGTCATGCCTGGCCAGCCGCGACCAATCATCGACAGGTGCAGTCCGGCCGCGAATTGGCGTGGGATTTGAACCACGCTTCGCTGATTGGTCGCGCCCGGCCGAATCCTGTGTATTCATTGCATTATTCTTAAATCTTCATAAATAAACTACATTCATATTCTAGAATACCCGATGCGTTAGAATCGGGGCACCATCTAGTATATGTATATTATTCTTTATGTAAACTAGGGGCCAGGTCAGTGAGGGATCAATGACCTGTCAGAAGTCATACACACGAAGACCCCCACAGGCTGCCCCGCAGCACAGGCATATCATTAACTTAAGACTGAAAATAAAGCTTAAACAACAACCATAAGACGGATTTCATCAACCAAGGTATCATTTTAATCAGTATAATGGTGCCGACCTGACACTGTCTATAGGTTACTGTGCACATTCCTGCTGACATGCTCCCTTTAAGAGGTCTTGTGAAATCTATGCTTTGGTGACTATTAAGGCAGCATGAGGGAGAGGTGCACAATATTAGGCACTTGGTATTAATGTTTTGGCTGATCATTGTATATCTAAATTAATGGAAATCTTACCTTATCCATTTATTTTTTAACTTAAAAGTGAATGAAAATTATCCTTGAAGAGAATAATATGGAATATATTAACTATATTGTACCGATATGTTTTGTGTACATGTCTGTGAGTGTTGAGTGTTTTTTCCATTATGTTTTTATTATTGCTGTATAATTAATTCTGCAACCGAAGCATAATCTAGAAAGAGTTATAACACCTCCAAACTCAGTCTCTTGCTCGCTTCACTTGTGCAAAATATTTCCCAATGCTTTACGTGGGATTATTAGCTAATAATGAGCCCTGGCTGGTAAATCTGTTACTAACGCCTGCCAACACAGCGCCGTTTTCTGCTTTATTTCTGTGAATAAAACAACTTCAGTGAATCACACAAGGATGATTTGACTATCAGATGGCACAAAAATGTTAATATATCACACAAAGACTTGGCATGCAAGCCCAAATATTAACCACATGGAATAGCTTGAATTTTTTCAGAGTGGTACATATGGCAGGCACTGTACTACATAAGGAAAGTGCCTCTGACTGCAGTGCCCTTTCCCTGATGCTGCTTATGGGATCTTGTCGGTGCCTTCCTTATCTCCCATATAGTTTAGGGTGGTGTTAGTTTGTCCCCTATTGCTGATAGCAAGTCTGAATGGCTAGTACAGTGTCTTCCCTATGGTTTAAGAGATGGCACTAAGCTACTCTCCTCCTCTTTCCCCATTCAGGTCCTGGGGCTGCTTGTCAGAACTGTCTGGTGAAGATTCATGTTGGATCCCCTAATCGACATTCTGCATTCCAGAGCTCATTTTCCTGTCCCAGCCAATGCCCCCCCACAGTTGGTAACTGCTTTCACCCTGTCTCAGTGGGCACTCACCCCCAGCCCCCCCATCTTAGCAGCTTTGAAGCAGTCTGAAAGGCGGCAGTCCTCAAGGTGTTCCCACCCTCCGTTGCTGTTAAGAGATAGCTCTCCCATCTTGCTATAGGCCACAAACTCTCACAAGCGCCAAGCACGTACTATAGTCCCACCCACTCTATTCCCACCCCCTCTCTTACCCATCAGCAGACATCACTTTGTGCAGCTTGTCCTGCCTATCAGACACCCGCTCAGCAATCTGCATATACCCCTACAATGCCTGTGCTACAGTTAAGTGCAATGGGTGCTGGAAACAGTAATTCTACCTTGGGTTCTGCAGAAGAGCCATCCAACCCCCTGCCTGCTGATGAAAATACAACCCTCACTGAATCATATCAGCAAGCCGCACAGTGCTCACAGTAGAAGTCACCATGCACAGCGGTGCTCAAGCACAAAAGGATTCATTATCGCCTTCCAAATATCCCCTCAAATATTAATCTAGCAGCTGCTGAACTCTTCTGCACCTTCCCGCAGAGGTAAACAGGACAGGCTTAGGCAGAAGCACCAAAGTTCCTCCTCTTGCACTTCACCATATCACCGCCATGGACACCGTCCTGCTGGTCGGCGCAGTAAGAGTAAAGGGGTAAGGGTAAAGTGGAGCCCTGATGGTAGGGAGAGGGAGAAGAAGGTGACCCCCAATGCTCATCTTATGTCAACACCTGCGCTCACTATCTCCCTAGACAGATCCTTCCCACCGTACACATCATGTCCCTAAGCCCTGGCTGACCCTGGGTCTTAGCCCTAGCTAGTAGCGATGCATCAAGACACTGGTCTTAAGGTACCGTCACACTCAGCGATGCTGCAGCGATATAGACAATGAGCCGATCTGTTATGATCCTTAGTGGCTGAGGATCACAGAATGAACTAGCTAAGTAACTGCACATAGAACGAGCTCTAGGGCGGTGGTAACTGGACTGACCGCAAACCCTGATCCTAACCAAACACACTGAAGGTAGCCGGTGAACGTGCCTAAATTCCTGGACGTCTCGACGCAGCCTGAGAAACTTGCTACCCCTATAGAGAAAGTAAGACCTCACTTGCCTCAGAGAAATGACCCCAAAGATATAGGAAGCCCCCAGCAAATATTAATGGTGAGGTAAGGGGAAAATACAAAACGAAGAAATGAAAACAGATTCAGCAAATGAGGCCCACTAATACTAGATAGCAGAAGACAGGCAGGGAACTGTGCGGTCAGTAAAAAACCCTATACAAAATATCCACGCTGAGAATTCAAGAACCCCCACACCAACTAACGGTGTGAGGGGAGAAACTCAGCCCCCTAGAGCTACCAGCAAGCAAGGAAATCACATATTAGCAAGCTGGACAAGGACAAGTAAATAACCAAAAAAACATATTGAACACTGATGAGCAAAAAATAACCAAACAGAAAACTTAGCTTCTCTTGAAGAGACTGATAGCGAAGGAATTCAGGAGAGATCAAAATAGAACTGAATACATCGACAGCAGGCAAACACTGAAAGTCCAGGTGAGCTAAATAGGAAACCAGCTAACAGATAACGAGACAGCTGATCCTGCCTCCGACTGCAGAATGACACAAAGAGCCACCAGAGGGAGCCCAAAGACAGCACTCACACAGTACCACTTGTGACCACAAGAGGGAGCCCAAAAACAGAGTTCACAACACCGATCGCTGCAGCGTCGCTGTTTAGTTCGCTGGGGAGCTGTCACACAGACAGCTCTCTCCAGCGACCATCGATCAGGGGAACGACTTCGGCATCGTTGAAACTGTCTTCAACGATGCCGAAGTCCCCCTGCAGCACCCGGGTAACCAGGGTAAACATCGGGTTACTAAGTGCAGGGCCGCGCTTAGTAACCCGATATTTACCCTGGTTACCATTGTAAAAGTAAAAAAAAACACTACATACTCACCTTCTGATGTCTGTCACGTCCCCAGGTGTCCACAGGGTTACGCGCTGCTGCTCAGAGCTTCCTGCACTGAATGTGTCAGTGCCGGCAGTAGCAGAGCACAGCGGTGACGTCACTGCTGTGCTCTGCTTTACGGCCGGCCGTCGCTGACACATTCAGTGCAGGGAAGCCGCCGGCGGGAGACGTGACAGACATCAGAAGGTGAGTATGTAGTGTTTTTTTTTTACTTTTACAATGGTAACCAGGGTAAATATCGGGTTACTAAGCGGCCCTGCGCTTAGTAACCCGATATTTACCCTGATTACAAGTGAACACATCGCTGGATCGGTGTCACACACACCGATCCAGCGATGACAGCGGGTGATCAGCGACTAAATAAAGTTCTGGACTTCTAGCTCCGACCAGCGATATCACAGCAGGATCCAGATCGCTGCTGCGTGTCAAACACAAAGAGATCGCTATCCAGGACGCTGCAACGTCACGGATCGTCGTCGTTCTCGCTGCAAAGTCGCTTAGTGTGAAGGTACCTTTACTACTAGAATAAAACAACAAAAGGAAAGAGACAGGCAGGCGAAACATACAAATACATGGAAATCAACAGGAATCAGAAGGAACACAAACAACTTCTCCAAGAACTCTGCAGCTTCTCCAGGAACACTACAGCTACTCCAGGTAAGACACAGGATAGATAAACCTATTGCTGGAATGGGAGGAAGTCAGAAGTGAATTTAAATAGAAAAGGAGGACTGTACAAATAAGCAGCAGCTGAAACCAAAGCCAAATGGAATTTCAGCAGACTAAAACCCAGAGCTCTTATCCCCTTCGACACCAAAAAAAAACAGTAAACCGGCGCCACTCATGTGAATAATCGTGTAGATGCTAAGGAGGACCTGTGATCAGCTAATGTCTGTGATCTTCTGATCCCAGGTGCACCACAGGTCCCTACAGGGTGCTGCACACCCGTAACACTTCAAGCCTGGACATTCCGTATATGTCCATCCATTCTGGTGCCAGAGTTCCAACATCTGTTGGAGTCCCTCCTCCAGCCACAGACATGGGTGAGTGATTTAATGGAAAAGCGAAACGTGATTGTTCTGGATTGGTTACTGCCCTTAATGCATTATTAGAAGGAAGGAATTAAAGAAGCAATAAAAGGAATACAAGAATCTACACTATCTATACACAGAGAGATGGTGAGGGAACGCTTGACTAATTTAAATTAATTTAACTCTCTTGGTCTAGATGAATTACATCCTAGGGTACTGAAAGAATTAACAAAGGAAATTGCATTGCAGAACCACTAGCCAGAATCTTTGAAAAATCCTGGAAAACAGGAGAAGTCCCAGAAAATTGGAGAAGGGCAAATGTTGTCCCTATCTTAAAAAAAATAATGAAGATGGATGAGCTGAAGGTAATCTAATCAAATTTGCAGATGATGCAAAGCTAACACTAGAGAAGACAGAGAATAGAATCAGAAAGATCTAGATAAGCTTGAACAATGGGCAGCAACTAATAGTATGGCATTTGACAGGGAGAAATGCAAAATTCTACATCTGGGCAAGAAAAACGAAAATTACATCTGCAGCATGGGAGGAATAGAACTAAGCAACAGCATGTGTGAAAAAGACTTGGGTACAATAATAGATCATGGACTGCACATGAGTCAACAGTGTGATGCAGCAGCAAAAAAGGCAAACACAGTTCTAGGATGTACTAAGAGACGCATAGAGTCTAGATCACATGAAGGAATTATCCTCCTCTACTCCTCCTTGATCAGGCCTCCTCTGGAATACTGTATCCAG
The DNA here is from genome assembly GCF_051348905.1 of Ranitomeya variabilis. Taxonomy (NCBI): domain Eukaryota; kingdom Metazoa; phylum Chordata; class Amphibia; order Anura; family Dendrobatidae; genus Ranitomeya; species Ranitomeya variabilis. The sequence continues at coordinate 155,546,855 of NC_135234.1, forward strand.
TTCTGGGCACCACATTTTAAAAAAGACATTGAAAAACGAGCAAGTTAAGAGAAGAGAGACTAGAATGTTGAGTGGACAGCAAAGTATGTCCTATGAGGAATGGTTAAAGGATTTGGGAATGTTTAGCTTGCAAAAAAGAAAGCTAAGAGGAGACTTAATAGCTGTCTACAAATATCTGAAGGGCTGTCAGTGTAGAGGGATCATCCTTATTCTCATTTGAAATGGACAATGAGGACGAGATAGAGAGTCATCCTCCTGGTGGGAACATGGAAGTCTTGCCTGTTGGAAATCTGGTACACATAGCTGACTTTATGTCCCGCTGCCTTTCTTATGACTTCCGCGTTATACACATTTTGGTGAACAATGATTACTGATTGTTCACCCATGCTACAAGGAGAACATTCCATCTCTCCTTCCTGCGGCAGAGAGGGCTTGCAAAATGGTTCAGTACCAGAAGGCAATTAGTACTAAATTCCCTTCCCATGGTGGCAAAGGTCATAGATTCTTGGGCAACCAAGGAGGAGAGACAAGGCAGACACACACCAGGTCCAATAGAGTCAGGAAAACACTATCAAAGTTCTGGAACACTTTCATTAGACCCTCCCAGCGTCTCGGCCCTCATGCCCGGGGTTGTCTGACTGATACTTAGCTGACCATACCAGTGACCTCTGTGAGTGATTCCTCTGTGCATTACAAGTACTGGATATCCAACCTGGATACGTGGCATGAACTGGCCCTCTACTCCTTGGAGGTGCTGTCCTGCCATGCTGCTAGTGTTTTGCCAGAGTGGTTATTTAGTGCTACTGGGAGCATAATAACTGATTGGTGCATCTGCCTGTCAACTGAAAATGCTGACAGGTTGACTCTTATCAAAGTGAACAAAACCTGCATTAGCCTAAACATCTCAACCCCACTAGGTTTGTTGTTGTGAATTTGGATTCTGGGCTCCCCCGGTGGCTACTGGTGGAATTGAACTGTGTCTTCATCTTCTCTGTTCACCTGTTCCCATCAAGATGTGGGAGTCGCTATATAACCTTGCTGCTCTGTTAGTTGCTTGCCGGTCATCAATGTTATCAGAAGCCTCTCCGTGCTTGTTCCTGCTCCTAGACAACTACTAGATAAGTTGGACTCTTGTCCATGTTTGTTTTTGCATTTTTGTTCCAGTTCACAGCTGTAGTTTTGTTACTGTGTCTGGAAAGCTCTTGTGAACAGGAATTGCCACTCTGGTGTTATGAGTTAATGCCAGAGTTTTAAAGTAATTTCTGGATGGTGTTTTGATAGGGTTTTCAGCTGACCATGAAAGTGTCCTTTCTGTCTTCTGCTATGTAGTAAGTGGACCTCAAATTTGCTAAACCTATTTTCATACTACGTTTGTTATTTCATCTTAATTCACCGCCAATACATGTGGGGGGCCTCTGTCTCCTTTCGGGGTATTTCTCTAGAGGTGAGCTAGGACTAATATTTTCCTCTGCTAGCATTATTTAGTCCTCCGGCTGGTGCTGGGCATCTAGAATCAACGTAGGCATGCTACCCGGCCACTGCTAGTTGTGTGTTAGGTTTAGTTCATGGTCAGCTCAGTTCCCATCTTCCAAGAGCTAGTTCCTATATATGCTGATGCTATGTTCTCTTGCCATTGAGAACATGACAGTGGTGTTTTGATAGGGTTTTCAGCTGACCATGAAAGTGTCCTTTCTGTCTTCTGCTATGTAGTAAGTGGACCTCAAATTTGCTAAACCTATTTTCATACTACGTTTGTTATTTCATCTTAATTCACCGCCAATACATGTGGGGGGCCTCTGTCTCCTTTCGGGGTATTTCTCTAGAGGTGAGCTAGGACTAATATTTTCCTCTGCTAGCATTATTTAGTCCTCCGGCTGGTGCTGGGCATCTAGAATCAACGTAGGCATGCTACCCGGCCACTGCTAGTTGTGTGTTAGGTTTAGTTCATGGTCAGCTCAGTTCCCATCTTCCAAGAGCTAGTTCCTATATATGCTGATGCTATGTTCTCTTGCCATTGAGAACATGACAGTTTGACCGGCCACTAAAGGGTTAAAATCCTTGGCTGAGAAAGGAGAGAAATAAGAAGTCTGCTGAGATTTTTTTTTTTTTTTTTTTTTTTTTCTCCTTCTAATCTTTGAATGGCTCTGTGTCCACCTGTTTGTAATGGATCTTCAGAGTGTAACTGCAGGTTTGAATAATCTCGCCACGAAGGTACAAAATTTGCAAGACTTTGTTTGTCATGCACCTGTATCTGAGCCGAGAATTCCTTTGCCGGAATTTTTCTCGGGGAATAGATCTGGGTTTCAGAATTTTCGAAATAATTGCAAATTATTTTTGTCCCTGAAATTTCGCTCTGCCGGAGATCCTGCACAGCAGGTCAGGATTGTGATTTCCTTGCTCCGGGGCGACCCTCAAGACTGGGCTTTCTCATTGACACCAGGGGATCCTGCGTTGCTCAATGTGGATGCGTTTTTTCTGGCCTTGGGGTTGCTTTATGACGAACCTCATTTGGAGCTTCAGGCAGAAAAAACTTTGATGTCCCTATCTCAGGGGCAAGATGAAGCGGAAATTTACTGCCAAAGATTCCGTAAATGGTCTGTGCTTACTCAGTGGAATGAGTGCGCCCTGGCGGCGACTTTCAGAGAGGGTCTCTCTGATGCCATTAAGGATGTTATGGTGGGGTTCCCTGTGCCTGCGGGTCTGAATGAGTCCATGACAATGGCTATTCAGATCGATAGGCATTTGCGGGAGCGCAAACCAGTGCACCATCTGGCGGTGTCCACTGAGAAGTCGCCAGAGAGTATGCAGTGTGATAGAATTCTGTCCCGAAGCGAGCGGCAGAATTTTAGACGGAAAAATGGGTTGTGTTTCTATTGTGGTGATTCTACTCATGTTATATCAGCATGCTCTAAGCGCACTAAAAAGCTTGATAAATCTGTTTCCATTTGCACCTTACCGTCTAAGTTTATTCTATCTGTGACCCTGATTTGCTCTTTGTCATCTATTACCACGGACGCCTATGTCGACTCTGGCGCCGCTTTGAGTCTTATGGATTGGTCCTTTGCCAAACGCTGTGGGTATGATTTAGAGCCTTTGGAGACTCCTATTCCTCTGAAGGGGATTGACTCCACCCCATTGGCTAATAATAAACCACAATACTGGACACAAGTAACTATGCGTATTAATCCGGATCACCAGGAGATTATTCGCTTTCTGGTGCTGTATAATCTACATGATGATTTGGTGCTAGGATTGCCTTGGCTGCAATCTCACAACCCAGTCCTCGACTGGAGAGCTATGTCTGTGTTGAGCTGGGGATGTAAGGGGGCTCATGGGGATGTACCTGTGGTTTCAATTTCATCATCTATTCCCTCTGAAATTCCTGAGTTCCTGTCTGACTATCGTGACGTCTTTGAAGAATCCAAGCTTGGTTCGTTACCTCCGCACCGAGAGTGCGATTGTGCCATAGATTTAATCCCGGGTAGTAAATACCCAAAGGGTCGTTTGTTTAATCTGTCTGTGCCTGAACATGCTGCTATGCGAGAATATATAAAGGAGTCCTTGGAAAAGGGACATATTCGTCCATCGTCATCTCCCTTAGGAGCCGGTTTTTTCTTTGTGTCAAAAAAAGACGGCTCTTTGAGACCATGTATCGATTATCGGCTTTTGAACAAAATCACTGTTAAATATCAATACCCATTGCCGTTGCTGACTGATTTGTTTGCTCGCATAAAGGGGGCCAAGTGGTTCTCTAAGATTGACCTTCGTGGGGCGTATAATTTGGTGCGAATCAGGCAGGGGGATGAGTGGAAGACCGCATTTAATACGCCCGAGGGCCACTTTGAGTATTTAGTGATGCCTTTTGGTCTTTCAAATGCTCCGTCAGTTTTCCAGTCCTTTATGCATGATATTTTTCGCGATTATTTGGATAAATTTATGATTGTGTATCTGGATGATATTCTGATTTTTTCGGATGACTGGGACTCTCATGTCCAGCAAGTCAGGAGGGTTTTCCAGGTTTTGCGGTCTAATTCTTTGTGTGTGAAGGGTTCTAAGTGTGTTTTTGGGGTACAGAGGATTTCCTTTTTGGGATATATTTTTTCTCCCTCTTCCATTGAAATGGATCCTGTCAAGGTTCAAGCTATTTGTGATTGGACGCAGCCCTCTTCTCTTAAGAGTCTTCAGAAATTTTTGGGCTTTGCTAACTTTTATCGTCGATTTATTGCTGGTTTTTCGGATATTGCTAAGCCATTGACCGATTTGACTAAGAAGGGTGCTGATGTTGCTGATTGGTCCCCTGACGCTGTGGAGGCCTTTCGGGAGCTTAAGCGCCGTTTTTCCTCTGCCCCTGTGTTGCGTCAGCCTGATGTTGCTCTACCTTTTCAGGTTGAGGTCGACGCTTCTGAGATCGGAGCTGGGGCAGTGTTGTCGCAGAAAAGTTCTGACTGCTCCGTGATGAGGCCTTGTGCCTTCTTTTCCCGTAAATTTTCGCCCGCTGAGCGGAATTATGATGTTGGGAATCGGGAGCTTTTGGCCATGAAGTGGGCTTTTGAGGAGTGGCGCCATTGGCTTGAGGGGGCCAGACATCAGGTAGTGGTATTGACTGACCACAAAAATTTGATTTATCTTGAGACTGCCAGGCGCCTGAATCCTAGACAGGCGCGCTGGTCATTATTTTTCTCTCGGTTTAATTTTGTGGTGTCATACCTGCCGGGTTCTAAGAATGTTAAGGCGGATGCCCTTTCTAGGAGTTTTGAGCCTGACTCGCCTGGTAACTCTGAGCCCACAGGTATCCTTAAGGATGGAGTGGTATTGTCAGCCGTTTCTCCAGACCTGCGGCGGGCCTTGCAGGAGTTTCAGGCGGATAGACCGGATCGTTGCCCACCTGATAAACTGTTTGTTCCTGATGATTGGACCAGTAGAGTCATCTCTGAGGTTCATTCTTCTGCGTTGGCAGGTCATCCTGGCATTTTTGGTACCAGGGATTTGGTGGCAAGGTCCTTCTGGTGGCCTTCCCTGTCACGAGATGTGCGAGGCTTTGTGCAGTCTTGTGACGTTTGTGCTCGGGCCAAGCCTTGTTGTTCTCGGGCTAGTGGATTATTGTTGCCCTTGCCTATTCCTAAGAGGCCTTGGACGCACATCTCGATGGATTTTATTTCAGATCTGCCTGTTTCTCAGAAGATGTCTGTCATCTGGGTGGTGTGTGACCGTTTCTCTAAGATGGTCCATTTGGTTCCTCTGCCCAAGTTGCCTTCTTCTTCCGAGTTGGTTCCTCTGTTTTTTCAAAATGTTGTTCGTTTGCATGGTATTCCTGAGAATATCATTTCTGACAGAGGGACCCAATTCGTGTCTAGATTTTGGCGGGCATTCTGTGCTAGGATGGGCATAGATTTATCTTTTTCGTCCGCTTTCCATCCTCAGACGAATGGCCAGACCGAGCGGACTAATCAGACCCTGGAGACATATCTGAGGTGTTTTGTGTCTGCTGACCAGGATGATTGGGTTGCTTTTTTGCCATTGGCAGAGTTCGCTCTTAATAATCGGGCCAGCTCTGCCACTTTGGTGTCCCCGTTTTTCTGTAATTCGGGGTTTCATCCTCGATTTTCCTCTGGTCAGGTGGAATCTTCGGATTGTCCTGGAGTGGATGCTGTGGTGGAGAGATTGCATCAGATCTGGGAGCAGGTGGTGGACAATTTGAGGTTGTCCCAGGAGAAGACTCAGCTTTTTGCCAACCGCCACCGTCGTGTTGGTCCTCGGCTTTGTGTTGGGGACTTGGTGTGGTTGTCTTCTCGTTTTGTCCCTATGAGGGTCTCTTCTCCTAAGTTTAAGCCTCGGTTCATCGGCCCGTATAAGATATTGGAGATTCTTAACCCTGTTTCCTTCCGTTTGGACCTCCCTGCATCCTTTTCTATTCATAACGTTTTTCATCGGTCATTATTGCGCAGGTATGAGGTACCGGTTGTGCCTTCCGTTGAGCCTCCTGCTCCGGTGTTGGTTGAGGGTGAGTTGGAGTACGTTGTGGAGAAAATCTTAGACTCTCGTGTTTCCAGACGGAGACTCCAGTATCTGGTCAAGTGGAAGGGATACGGCCAGGAGGATAATTCTTGGGTGAATGCATCTGATGTTCATGCCTCTGATTTGGTTCGTGCCTTTCATAGGGCCCATCCTGATCGCCCTGGTGGTTCTGGTGAGGGTTCGGTGCCCCCTCCTTGAGGGGGGGTACTGTTGTGAATTTGGATTCTGGGCTCCCCCGGTGGCTACTGGTGGAATTGAACTGTGTCTTCATCTTCTCTGTTCACCTGTTCCCATCAAGATGTGGGAGTCGCTATATAACCTTGCTGCTCTGTTAGTTGCTTGCCGGTCATCAATGTTATCAGAAGCCTCTCTGTGCTTGTTCCTGCTCCTAGACAACTACTAGATAAGTTGGACTCTTGTCCATGTTTGTTTTTGCATTTTTGTTCCAGTTCACAGCTGTAGTTTCGTTACTGTGTCTGGAAAGCTCTTGTGAACAGGAATTGCCACTCTGGTGTTATGAGTTAATGCCAGAGTTCTAAAGTAATTTCTGGATGGTTTTTTGATAGGGTTTTCAGCTGACCATGAAAGTGTCCTTTCTGTCTTCTGCTATGTAGTAAGTGGACCTCAAATTTGCTAAACCTATTTTCATACTACGTTTGTTATTTCATCTTAATTCACCGCCAATACATGTGGGGGGCCTCTGTCTCCTTTCGGGGTATTTCTCTAGAGGTGAGCTAGGACTAATATTTTCCTCTGCTAGCATTATTTAGTCCTCCGGCTGGTGCTGGGCATCTAGAATCAACGTAGGCATGCTACCCGGCCACTGCTAGTTGTGTGTTAGGTTTAGTTCATGGTCAGCTCAGTTCCCATCTTCCAAGAGCTAGTTCCTATATATGCTGATGCTATGTTCTCTTGCCATTGAGAACATGACAGTTTGTGGTGTATTTCCATGCACCACTTCCCACCCAAAAAAAGGTAAACGGTTCATGGATTTTTCTTTTTCTTCTTTTTCTTGTCCTCGTCCTCTAATAGAAAAGTATCCCTCCTCCAGCACCTATCCCTACACTAAATACAGCTAACAGAAGTATTAATAGGGAAAGGAATAGTTGCAATAGTGACTGTTTGTTTTAGGTTGCAGCAGCAAAGACTGAAAGGCAATAACCCCTGACTAGATGCCTCCAATACGCTATCACTACTCCAGCTGCTAACCCTACACTAATTGCAACTAAGAGAAGTATTATTAGAAAATACAATCTATTTAAATTGGCCCTAAAAGGATATTTGGTTGTATGTGGCAGCAAGAAATGTAAGGAAATGAACCCTGCCTAAATGCCTCTAATACACTATCCCTACTCCGCCAGCTAACCTTACACGAATTGCAGATAAGAGTATCCTGTATTTTTCACAAGTTTTCCCATTTGTGGGCTCCATATTTATTAGTTCTCTCTGACCTAGTAGGTGGGCACTAGCTACTATAATTTATCTTATACACAGTGCAGAGACAGCAGATTCCTGCTCTATTTCCTCTGTAGCGCACAGGCAGAGGTAGCATCAGCTGCATGGAAGACAGTGAACTGTAGTACTGAGCTGTATAGCTGGGATTCCAGCATTGGAATGATGTAAAACTGTTGCTTACAGCTACAGCTTGACTTTCCTGTGCCTTCCTTGCTCTCACTGTGCCAAGTGCTCCTCTCTACTCCACCCCATCTGGTCCCCATAGAATGTCATAGGAAAATATAACCTGACATGTCATTGCATTGGCAGTCTGTTTTGCTTTGACCAAGAGGGACTTGAGTGCTTTGTCCTCTTTAGGGGAGAAAGAAGCAGACTTTTCTGGTAAGTCATTATTTATGCAAAGTTTTAGGCTAATTTGAATTTGACTTTGAAGCTTGAATTCTTAGCATTGGCAAAATTGTATTACTACAAACATATACTTTTCATTGGTAAAATTGTCCTGAAAGATTTCCTTTAAGTCCAATGCAAAAAGGATCATGGGCTAAAGTCAATACATTTTTACTTTTTATTCACATCACCGCTGCAGCTTGTGATAGGCTGATTTTTATTTAATGCTCTTATTTTCACTTCAGTGCAAAGAGATTTCAACTCCACCAAAAATTTTTCCAGTTTCATAAACTGTAAAAAAAATGTTAACCAAACTGGATGAACCCTTTAAAAAAACATTTGTTTTAATTTCAAGAAAATCTATAAATTTATATATTCATTTTATATAAATTTATATTTATGGCATATAAGCTTGAAAAGCCCCTCGGAAAGATTCATATCGCTTGGATTGCTTGACCAACAGCTATTGCTCCCAACTCCCTTAAACACAGGGAAGCTCGTCTCAACCAAGCGGCCTTGCGCTGCACACAGAGCCTGAATCTGGCTGCGTTTTACCTCATGGGTGGTGGTGTGAGGAGGATCGGGGGCAGAAAATCAGCAGTTGGGATCATAATTCGATAATCATTTACAGATAGTCGTTTATTTGCCTGTTTACACAGGCAGACCATAGTAAACGATGCACACTGTACGATTTATGCGCGATAGCTCCGTCCACCATAGTTCTTGGCAACATGGGCCCTGATTACATAGAGCGATATATTGCCAAGAATGACGATCTCTTGTGCTGCACAAAAGATTATTTAACCCAATTACCGAGTGTTTTGCTTGTCCATGTGATTGGCAACCTGTTTACATGGCCGGATAGTGGTGAAATGAGCGTTTTTAACAATCCTCGTTAGCGATTGTTTTGCAGTGTAAATGCCCCTTTAGGGCTCGCTCACACAAACATGTAACCCGGACGAGTGTTATCTGATGTTTTATCTCATAGCACTTTTCCCAATGTTATATACTATTGGGCAGTGCAGATCTGCAATTTTTTACTCATGCCGGTTCAGTATGACAAAACAATTGAAGCATGCTGTGGGTGCACACGATAAGATCACGTGCACCTGCACAAGTCTATAGGTGCAGGTGAAACATTAGACTGTCATCCGAGTGCAGTCAGATTATCGCAGACACAGAGAACGGAGAAGATGGAGAAATACATTTCTCCGTCTTCTTCACACCTGTGTTGCAATTCTTTCATACATGAGAATTGGGTCACACCAAGGTGACACTCGGCCCAAACTCTGACAGTTTGATTCGAGTGACATTAGCACAATCAGCCTGAAGTCTGAAGATCTAAAGAACATAAGACAATAGTGCAATAAATCCTCCTACATTTCATGAAGTTTCACCTTGCCTGGATTATGTCCTTTGGCTTTCTTTTAACCACACAAAATACCTAAAGCTGAAAGTAATGACTTTTTCTTACTGGACATCAAATTTTTTACCATGTGTTTTCTTGCAAGTGTAAAATGTGAATGTTCGCAGCCTCCCGTGACGTTCCCTTCAGTGAAGGAGTTACCTACAAGGTATTGGATTACAATGGATCTCCATACTCTGGAGGAATCCACAATGTATTACTCCTGCAAGCACATTTTCATGTACTGATAATTGTCTTCATATGCCGAAGTATTATTCACTTTTGCACATTTAATTTTTCTAACACCCTCTCATTTTGGACTCCTCAACACCTTGATTTTTGTGGGGTAACGTAGCTCCCTAACTCCCTGCTATTTTTTCAGCCTTCTTGGAAGGACTGCTATTTACATCATGTTGGGTGTTCCACAAGGTTTTGTTTCGAGCCAAAGTCTTTTCAATCTTTGCACTTGTCAGCTAAGACATCGACTTTCATCACTTGACTTCTCGAATCATTTCATTCCAACAAGTGGAATTGTTTTAATTTTCTAAACCCTCACTCCAGATGTTGTTCTTCATAGCTTGGAGAACTGCCTGCCACTTAGCTGTAACACTAGAGTTGGCTGTCATTTATATTTTCCATTTCTGATTGTATTTTAACACAGCCAATCTCAAAGATATTCTGATAACTCATATAAGCACTCCTGAACCAAATATTACATTATTATTTTCATTTTTTCAAAAAACATAGTGGAATATACTTTTTATTACTGCTGTTCCCACTGCTCGTAATTTAGTGCATCTAGGGCCTTATCCAGTGGCGCGTGTCACCTTTTTATCATCTGTCACATGGTCTGTTAGTCAGTCATTTGCCAACTGCATGTCCTGTTTTTACCATCTGTGTCATTTGTTTTTTAATAAATTAGAAGGAAGTTCCCCAAGAACCTCCTAAAAGCCTGCCTGTGCTGTTTTTCCTCTGACCCCTTAACTTTAATGAATGGGTTCTGTCTGCATATCAGACCAATGCAGGACTGAACTGGAAAAATAGACAGTTGCGCAAACACTTATGGCTCAATAGGGCCTGAACGGGACTGGGTCAGCAGGTTTTCGCTACCTAATCTGAGACCATCATAATATAGGGAAAGAGACCCTGAAAGCAGGTATGTATCACTTACTTGGCTGCTTGTTGTCGTTTTGATAAAAATCACTGTTTGATCAGCAGGAAATTATCACTAGAGGACTGGTAAACCTGTTGCCATGTAACCCTCCAAAATCATGAGTATAACCCCATTCTCATCACTGATTGGCAGCTTTCTGCCTATGCACTGTGTACACAGAAAGCTACCAATCAGTGGTGAGGGCGGGGTCGTTAGGATTCTGGAAAAGCTGCTGTCAACTACAGTGATTGCAGAATTTCAGGCCGGGCCAGGAAAAATCCTTAGATCCAAACTACCCTATCCTTCTTTCCCATGAAATCATCTCTTGTTGATGGAGAAGTGAGAGCTCCCCATACACATGAGGTGGTCGAAAGTTTCCACTAAAATTTGGGATTCCACTGATTATAATCTAATGTGTATGGGGATCTTTACTGTCATCAGGGCCGGTTTTAGGCAAAGTGGGGCCCTAGGCAAAGTTTAAAATGGGGCCCCAAATGCTAACATATTGCACATCATACAGAAGCATTTTGGTTGTATTTACATGTGCTGATCTCAGGCCGCTAAACGAGTGTGATCGACAATACTGAAGTCGTTGGACGCTTGTTTCCCGGCCTCTTTCCACCATCTGGGAAAGAATGAAGGGGACAGAACGATCACTAATAGATCACTAACAGATCACCATACGGTATCATGTTATCAGCAGCACATCTACAGTTTACACTGGCGATGTGCTGCTGAGAACAATGATTTTTATTCCGGCATAAACAATCCAATCACCCAATGAATATGCAGCATTTTGCTTGTTTAGTATAATACACCCCATAGTCCTCCATATAGTATAATACACTCCTCATAGTCCTCCATATAGTATTATACACTTCCCATAGTCCTCCATATAGTATAATACACTCCTCATAGTCCTCCATATATTAAAATATACTCCTCAGTCCTCCATATATCATAATACACTCCTCACAGTGCTCCATATAGTATAATGCACTGCCATAGTCATCCATGTAGTACAATTCACATCCAATAGTATAATGCACCCCATAGTTCTTCATATAGTATAATGTATTCCCCATAGTCCTCAATACAGTATAATTCAGCCCACATATAGTATAATGCAGCCACCACCCCACAGAGTATAATGCAGCCACCTCAGAGTATAATGTAACCCCCACAGAGTATAATGTAACCTCCCCATAGAATATAATTCAGCCCCCAATATAGTATAATGTAGCCCCCTCATAGAGTATGATGCACACCTCATAGAATATAAATATAATACAGCCCCCCATAGAATATAATGTAGCCCCGAACAGGATATAATACAGCCCACCTCCCCATAGAATATAATGTAGCCCCATCAAAGGGTATGATGTAATCATCCCTCATAAAATCTAATAAAGCCCCCCACAGAATATAATGCAGCCCCCTCCATAGAATATAATGTATAATGTACCCCCTGTTGTGATTTTGCTTTTTGCTCCCTCTAGTGGTCATTAGTGATTTGACTCTGGAGCGTCTGTCTTTTTCTATATCCTCACCTGGGCCGTTAGTTCAGGGGCGTTGCTATATAAGCTCCCTGGACCTTCAGTTCAATGCCTGGCATCGTTGAAATCAGAGCTAATCTGTTGTGCTCTTGTCCTCTGATCCTGGTTCCTGTTTTCCAAGCTAAGTCTGCTTCTTTGCTTTTGCTTTTGTTTTGTTTGGTATTTTTGTCCAGCTTGTTCCTATCTGTATCCTGACCTTTGCTGGAAGCTCTAGGGGGCTGGTGTTCTCCCCCCGGACCGTTAGACGGTTCGGGGGTTCTTGAATCTCCAGCGTGGATTTTTATAGGGTTTTTGTTGACCAGATAAGTTATCTTGCTATATTCTGCTATTAGTAAGCTGGCCTCTCTTTGCTGAACTTAGTTCATTTCTGTGTTTGTCATTTCCTCTTACCTCACCGTTATTATTTGTGGGGGGCTTGTATCTTGCTTTGGGGTCCCTTTCTCTGGAGGCAAGAGAGGTCTTTGTTTTCTTCTCCTAGGGGTAGTTAGATTCTCCGGCTGGCGCGTGTCATCTAGCGATCACCGTAGGCATGATCCCCGGCTACTTCTAGTGTTTGCGTTAGGAGTAGCTATTTGGTCAACCCAGTTACCACAGCCCTATGAGCTGGATTTTTGTATCTTGCAGACTTACACGTTCCTCTGAGACCCTGTCCACTGGGGTCATAACAGTATGCCAGGCCAGTATTAAATGTTTAATGCATTGCAGAAGTGGGATTATAAGAAAGAAAATTTTGAGTTTTTTTTTTCCCTCTCTCATTTTTTTTTTTCTTTTCCCCTTTACCTCAGAGTGGCTTAAGCTTGCTGCAGACATGAATGTCCAGACCTTGATTACAAGTGTGGACCAGCTTGCCGCTCGTGTGCAGGGTATACAAGATTATGTTACCAGAAATCCTAGGTCTGAACCCAAGATTCCGATTCCTGAACTGTTTTCAGGAGACCGATTTAAGTTTAGGAATTTCAGGAATAATTGTAAATTATTTTTGTCCCTGAAACCTTGTTCGTCTGGAGACTCTGCTCAACAAGTAAAAATTGTTATTTCATTCTTACGGGGTGACCCTCAGGATTGGGCTTTTTCGTTGGCGCCAGGAGATCCGGCATTGGCTGATATTGATGCGTTTTTTCTGGCGCTCGGTTTACTTTATGAGGAACCCAATCTTGAGATTCAGGCAGAGAAAGCCTTGCTGGCTATGTCTCAGGGCCAGGACGAGGCTGAGGTGTATTGCCAAAAATTTCGGAAATGGTCCGTGCTGACACATTGGAACGAGTGTGCACTGGCCGCTAATTTTAGAAATGGCCTTTCTGAGGCCATTAAGAATGTTATGGTCGGTTTTCCCATTCCCACAGGTCTGAATGATACCATGTCCCTGGCTATTCAAATTGACCGGCGGTTGCTGGAGCGCAAAACCGCAAATTCCCTCATGTTGTTGTCTGAACAGACACCTGATTTGATGCAATGTGATAGAATCCTGACTAGAAATGAGAGGAAAATTCATAGACGCCGGAATGGCTTGTGCTACTACTGTGGTGATTCTACACATGTTATCTCAGCATGCTCTAAACGTATATCTAAGGTTGTTAGTCCTGTCACCGTTGGTAATTTGCATCCTAAGTTTATTCTGTCTGTAACTTTGATTTGCTCACTGTCATCTTATCCTGTCATGGCGTTTGTAGATTCAGGTGCTGCCCTGAGTCTTATGGATCTCTCATTTGCTAAGCGCTGTGGTTTTATTCTTGAACCATTAGAAAATCCTATCCCTCTTAGGGGTATTGATGCTACGCCATTGGCAGAAAATAAGCCGCAGTATTGGACACAGGTTACCATGTGCATGACTCCTGAACACCGCGAGGTGATACGTTTTCTCGTTCTACATAAAATGCATGATTTGGTTGTTTTGGGGCTGCCATGGTTACAGACCCATAATCCAGTCCTTGACTGGAAGGCTATGTCAGTGTCTAGTTGGGGCTGTCGTGGTATTCATGAGGATTCCCTGTCTGTGTCTATTGCTTCTTCTACGCCTTCGGAAGTTCCGGAGTACTTGTCTGATTATCAGGATGTCTTTAGCGAGTCCAGGTACAGTGCATTGCCTCCTCATAGGGACTGTGACTGTGCAATAGATTTGATTCCAGGCAGTAAGTTTCCTAAGGGAAGACTGTTTAATCTGTCGATACCTGAACATACCGCTATGCGTTCATATATCAAGGAGTCTCTGGAGAAAGGACACATCCGTCCGTCTTCTTCCCCTCTTGGTGCGGGATTCTTTTTTGTGGCTAAAAAGGACGGATCTTTGAGGCCTTGTATTGACTATCGGCTTTTAAATAAGATCACTGTCAAATTTCAGTATCCTTTGCCGCTGTTGTCTGACTTGTTTGCCCGGATTAAAGGTGCCAAGTGGTTTACCAAGATAGACCTTCGTGGTGCGTACAACCTTGTGCGCATTAAGCAAGGGGATGAATGGAAAACCGCATTCAATACGCCCGAAGGTCATTTTGAGTACTTGGTGATGCCTTTTGGGCTCTCTAATGCCCCTTCAGTTTTTCAGTCCTTTATGCATGACATTTTCCGGAACTATCTGGATAAATTTCTGATCGTTTATCTGGATGATATTCTGGTTTTTTCTGATAATTGGGACTCGCATGTGGAGCAGGTCAGGATGGTCTTTAAAATTTTGCGTGAAAATTCTTTGTTTGTCAAGGGCTCAAAGTGTCTTTTTGGTGTACAGAAGGTTCCCTTTTTGGGGTTCATTTTTTCCCCTTCTGCTGTGGAGATGGACCCAGTCAAGGTCCGAGCTATTCTTGATTGGACTCAGCCCTCGTCAGTTAAGAGTCTTCAGAAGTTCTTGGGTTTCGCTAACTTCTACCGTCGTTTTATCGCTAACTTTTCTAGCATTGTGAAACCTTTGACGGATATGACCAAGAAGGGCTCCGATGTGGTTAATTGGGCTCCTGCTGCCGTGGAGGCTTTCCAGGAGTTGAAACGTCGGTTTACTTCGGCGCCTGTTTTGTGCCAGCCTGATGTCTTGCTTCCCTTTCAAGTTGAGGTGGATGCTTCAGAGATTGGAGCAGGGGCCGTTTTGTCGCAGAGAGGCCCTGGTTGCTCTGTTATGAGACCTTGCGCCTTTTTCTCTAGGAAGTTTTCGCCTGCGGAGCGAAATTATGATGTGGGCAATCGGGAGTTGTTGGCCATGAAATGGGCATTTGAGGAGTGGCGTCATTGGCTCGAGGGTGCTAAGCATCGTGTGGTGGTCTTGACTGATCACAAAAATCTGATGTATCTCGAGTCTGCTAAACGCCTGAATCCTAGACAGGCCCGCTGGTCATTGTTTTTCTCCCGTTTTGATTTTGTTGTCTCGTATTTACCGGGTTCAAAGAATGTGAAGGCCGATGCTCTTTCCAGGAGCTTTGTGCCTGATGCTCCTGGAGTCGCTGAACCTGTTGGTATTCTTAAGGATGGTATTATCTTGTCAGCTATTTCTCCAGATCTGCGACGTGTGTTGCAGAGATTTCAGGCTGATAGGCCTGATTCTTGTCCACCTGACAGACTGTTTGTGCCTGATAAGTGGACCAGCAGAGTCATTTCCGAGGTTCATTCCTCGGTGTTGGCAGGTCACCCAGGAATTTTTGGCACCAGAGATCTGGTGGCCAGATCCTTTTGGTGGCCTTCCTTGTCTAGGGATGTGCGGTCATTTGTACAGTCCTGTGGGACTTGTGCTCGAGCTAAGCCTTGCTGTTCTCGTGCCAGCGGGTTGCTCTTGCCCTTGCCTGTCCCTAAGAGACCTTGGACACATATCTCCATGGATTTCATTTCTGATCTTCTGGTGTCTCAGGGCATGTCTGTTATCTGGGTGATATGTGATCGCTTCTCCAAGATGGTCCATTTGGTTCCTTTGCCTAAGCTGCCTTCCTCTTCCGATCTGGTTCCTGTGTTTTTCCAGAACGTGGTTCATTTGCACGGCATCCCTGAGAATATTGTGTCAGACAGAGGATCCCAGTTCGTTTTCAGATTCTGGCGATCCTTTTGTAGTAGGATGGGCATTGACTTGTCGTTTTCGTCTGCTTTCCATCCTCAGACTAATGGACAGACGGAGCGAACTAATCAGACTTTGGAGGCTTATTTGAGGTGTTTTGTCTCTGCTGATCAGGACGATTGGGTGACCTTCTTGCCGTTAGCTGAGTTTGCCCTTAATAATCGGGCTAGTTCCGCCACCTTGGTTTCGCCGTTTTTCTGCAACTCTGGTTTCCACCCTCGTTTTTCTTCGGGTCATGTGGAACCTTCTGACTGCCCTGGTGTGGATTCTGTGGTGGATAGGTTGCAGCGGATCTGGAATCTTGTGGTGGACAACTTGAAGTTGTCACAGGAGAGGGCTCAGCGCTTTGCCAACCGCCGCCACGGTGTGGGTCCCCGACTACGTGTTGGGGATTTGGTGTGGCTTTCTTCCCGCTTTGTTCCTATGAAGGTTTCCTCTCCCAAATTTAAACCTCGTTTTATTGGTCCTTACAAGATATTGGAAATTCTTAATCCTGTATCCTTTCGCCTGGATCTTCCTGTGTCGTTTGCTATCCACAACGTGTTTCATAGGTCCTTGTTGCGGCGGTACGTTGTGCCTGTGGTTCCTTCTGCTGAGCCTCCTGCTCCGGTGTTGGTTGAGGGCGAGTTGGAGTACGTGGTGGAGAAGATCTTGGATTCTCGTCTCTCCAGGCGGAGGCTTCAGTACCTGGTCAAGTGGAAGGGCTATGGTCAGGAAGATAATTCCTGGGTGGTCGCCTCTGATGTTCATGCGGCCGATTTAGTTCGTGCCTTTCACGCCGCTCATCCTGATCGCCCTGGTGGTCGTGGTGAGGGTTCGGTGACCCCTCACTAAGGGGGGGGTACTGTTGTGATTTTGCTTTTTGCTCCCTCTAGTGTTCATTAGTGATTTGACTCTGGAGGGTCTGTCTTTTTCTATATCCTCACCTGGGCCGTTAGTTCAGGGGCGTTGCTATATAAGCTCCCTGGACCTTCAGTTCAATGCCTGGCATCGTTGAAATCAGAGCTAATCTGTTGTGCTCTTGTCCTCTGATCCTGGTTCCTGTTTTCCAAGCTAAGTCTGCTTCTTTGCTTTTGCTTTTGTTTTGTTTGGTATTTTTGTCCAGCTTGTTCCTATCTGTATCCTGACCTTTGCTGGAAGCTCTAGGGGGCTGGTGTTCTCCCCCCGGACCGTTAGACGGTTCGGGGGTTCTTGAATCTCCAGCGTGGATTTTTATAGGGTTTTTGTTGACCAGATAAGTTATCTTGCTATATTCTGCTATTAGTAAGCTGGCCTCTCTTTGCTGAACTTAGTTCATTTCTGTGTTTGTCATTTCCTCTTACCTCACCGTTATTATTTGTGGGGGGCTTGTATCTTGCTTTGGGGTCCCTTTCTCTGGAGGCAAGAGAGGTCTTTGTTTTCTTCTCCTAGGGGTAGTTAGATTCTCCGGCTGGCGCGTGTCATCTAGCGATCACCGTAGGCATGATCCCCGGCTACTTCTAGTGTTTGCGTTAGGAGTAGCTATTTGGTCAACCCAGTTACCACAGCCCTATGAGCTGGATTTTTGTATCTTGCAGACTTACACGTTCCTCTGAGACCCTGTCCACTGGGGTCATAACAACCCCCCAAATATATAACACAGCCACATAGTATATAACACAGCCTCCCCCATAGAATATAATATACCCCCATAGTATATAGCACAGCCCACATAGTAGTATATAGCACAGCCACGTAGTATATAGCACAGCCCACTCAGTAGTATATAGCACAGCCCACACAGTAGTATATAGAACAGCCCACACAGCAGTATACAGCACTGCCCACACAGTAGTATACAGCACAGCCCACACAGTAGTATACAGCACAGCCCACACAGTAGTATACAGCACTGCCCATAGTATAGAGCACTGCCCACAGTAGTATACAGCACAGCCCAAACGAGCTGCCATACAGCGTCATCAAAGAAAAAATAAAAAAGTTATAGTCCTCAGAATAAAGCGATGCCAAAATAATTATTTATTCTATAAAATAGTTTTTATCGTATAAAAGCGCCAAAGCATAAAAAAATGATATAAATGAGGTATCGCGGTAATCGAACAGACACAAAGAATAAAACTGCTTTATCCATTTTACCAAACGTGGAACGGTATAAACGCCTCCCCCAAAAGAAATTCATGAATAGCTGGTTTTTTGTCATTCTGCCTCACAAAAATCGGAATAAAAAGCGATCAAAAACTGTCACATGTCCGAAAATGTTACCAATAAAAACGCCAACTCGTCCCGCAAAAAACAAGACCTCACATGACTCTGTGGACCAAAATATGGAAAAATTATAGGTCTCAAAATGTGGAGACGCAAAAACTTTTTTGCTATAAAAAGCGTCTTTTAGTGTGTGACGGCTGCCAATCATAAAAATCCGCTATAAAAAATGCTATAAAAGTAAATCAAACCCCCCTTCATCACCCCCTTAGTTAGGGAAAAATAATAAAATTAAAAAAATTTATTTATTTCCATTTTCCCATTAGGGTTAGGGCTAGGGTTAGGGCTAGGGTTAGGGCTAGGGTTAGGCTAGGGTTAGGGCTAGGGATAGGGCTAGGATTAGGGTTGGAGCTAAAGTTAGGGTTAGGGTTGGGGCTAAAGTTAGGGTTAGGGTTGGGGCTAGGGTTAGGGTTAGGGTTTGGATTACATTTACAGTTGGGATTAGGGTTGGGATTAGAGTTAGGGGTGTGTCAGGGTTAGGGGTGTGTCAGGGTTAGGGGTGTGGTTAGGGTTACTGTTGGGATTAGGGTTAGGGGTGTGTTTGGATTAGGGTTTCAGTTAGAATTGGGGAGTATCCACTGTTTAGGCACATCAGGGGCTCTCCAAACGTGACATGGCGTCCGATCTCAATTCCAGCCAATTCTGCATTGAAAAAGTAAAAAAGTGCTCCTTCCCTTCCGAGCTTTCCTGTGCGCCCAAACAGGGGTTTACCCCAACATATGGGGCATCAGCGTACTCGGGACAAATTGGACAACTTTTGGGGTCCAAGTTCTCTTGCTACCCTTGGGAAAATATAAATTTGGGGGGCTAAAAATCATTTTTGTGGGAAAAAAAAAGATTTTTTATTTTCACGGCTCTGCGTTGTAAATTGTAGTGAAACACTTGGGGGTTCAAAGTTCTCACAACACATCTAGATAAGTTCCTTGGGAGGTCTAGTTTCCAATATGGGGTCACTTGTGTGGGGTTTCTACTGTTTCGGTACATCAGGGGCTCTGCAAATGCAACGTGATGCCTGCAGACCAATCCATCTAAGTCTGCATTCCAAATGGCGCTCCTTCCTTTCCGAGCTCTGCCATGCGCCCAAACAGTGGTTCCCTCCCACATATGGGGTATCAGCATATTCAAGACAAATTGGTCAACAACCTTTGGGGTCCAATTTCTCCTGTTACCCTTGGTAAAATACAAAACTGGGGGCTAAAAAATCATTTTTGTGGAAAAAAGGGTTAAAGGGAACCTGGCAGGTCTCCCATTCCTTCTATAGTATTTAACACCTAGACCCATGTTTAAAAAAAGGCTTTATAAACTTTGTATTTCATACACTAACAAGCTCTTTGACTAGTCGATGGGGCATTTGTTTTCCCCAGAATGGTCAGCCCACACAGTATATTATCACGCCCCTGAGGTTATGATAACATGATTTGAAAGACCCTATAGGTCACCTCCAGCTCTCCGCAAAACTCGCGCATGCCCGACTTTCTTCGCTGGCATAATTTCTCCTCTGAAGCTGGATATATGCGCATGTCCGGCACACTGTCGCCTAATTAGCATATGAAAGCAAAGTTTATAAAGCCTTTTTTTTCATCAAGCTTTTTTTCATCATAGGTCTAGGTGTTAAACACTGTAGAGGGTTGGTTAGGCAGGGTATTTAGCAACAAACAGTCTAATGCTGGTGGGCAGGAGGGCATGGAGGACCTCTCAGGTTCCCTTTAATAAGTCCTTTAGAAAATGCCTCTCACTATAGTTCAGTGGAATCTGATAATCTCATAAGCTTTACAAACAGATGAGCAACCCTTTTTATACTGACATAGAACCAGGGTTATTTCTACAAGGGGCTCAAAGACATACACATACCCACACATACACTGAGCATTGGTCTTTTACATTTCTATTCTGCAGCTGTAGAGCTGTAGTTGTATATGGTCGGGTGACTGCAGCCCCCGAAAACCAGGAACATATTTGAAACAGCAAACGCTGTACCCACTATTGCACTATAGCTCTCTGGAAACCTTCTGGTCAGAAAGGTTAAGATCCTTATATGAATTGTGACCTATGAGACTCATCCTTGGAAACAAGACTCTAAAAACAAAACTAATCCTCATTGATTTTTTTATGTTTCAGCCATATACAGTAGATAATGAGGATGGAGGACCTCACTACTTCGCTAAAAGGTAAGGATGACAATCTCCTCAAATCGGGTAAAATCTGGGCACTATTGGATATCTTTCCAGACCAAATATGGCCTCAGATCCATTTATTAAGTTAAAGAAGCCCTTCTCCCATCAAAGATTTTAACCTCCTAATATATTGCAGCCATCACATTATATAACACTGTGTACTTACAATTGCTTATTTTGCCTTTCTACTCAGCTCATTTTTCTGTTTTTCATTAGGACTATGACATCAAGTGATTAAAAACAGACTAGGTAAATCAGTTTAAGCTCTATGTAGAAACATAATTCTCTCTTCCCTGCATGAGTCAGCATTAGAACTACAATCCTACTTCTCTGACAAAAGCAAACAATGAAGAGAGTTAACAGCAAGGGGTGAGGGAGCAGCAGGGTGAGGAGTTAAAGAGGTGGTGGAGCTGGGCTGGCAGAGACTTTTCAGTGGTGTAGAATTGTAGCTCTAGTAAAGACTGTTTTTACATAGAGCTTAGAAGGATTCAGCTAGTCAGTTTATAATCATGTGATGTTACAGACCTAATGGAAAAGAGAAGAATTAGCCGGGTAGAAGTGCAAAATGAGCAATTGTAAGTACACAGGGTTATATAATATGATGACTACACTATATTACGAGGATACAAACTTTGATGGGAGAATGGCTTCTTTAATGGTCATGGTATTGAGTTTGCTCCTCTCCCATAACATATCGCCACCTACTTCCACAGCCCCCTTTCTCATTTTAGTTTTTTCTCTTTTTCTCATCCTTTTCCACCATTTTTACCCTCGGTGGAATGGGTACATTACCTTTTCTAGTATGATTTATTAGCCAATTAACCCATGTTAAAATTCAGCTCAGCTCACACTGGACAAAGTAGTGTGAGAAAAACAGAAAGTCGGAAATTTCCATCTGTGCTTTCATGAATAAGCTATCACCCACACTGACTGTTGGAAGGTTGAGAGGAACACCATTATAGGAATTCATACTGAACATTCTGCATTTTGTTGCATTTTTGATACAGCCTGGAGTCCTGTAAATACATATTGCCAAATCTAATCAGATTTTTTCAACATAAAACACAACAATGTAATATATCTGGCTGTGCAGAATGTATGCACAATCATTCCTACCCTCTAATGTACGGCTGCACAAAGTAATAGAAATGATTTTAGGTTTAGCTATGGTGAAGGTCATGCTCCAGTGATATACTGATGAGAGTCATATATTTACAGATTACTGCTGCCATCTGGTGGAAACACAGTAATACTACTATTATTGAGCACATTGGGTTTCTGTCACTGCATTTCTCAGATGAAAAGTATAACTGTATTCAACGATGAATGTTTGGAGTGAAAAGTATCGAGAATAAAAGAGGTGGATCATTTATTTTATGTACATATGAATATTTTCAATATTTTAGCGTTTCCCAGAATGGTTTTCATTGGTCATAATTCACAGGATGATCTTGATCTTTTTGCCAGCGTACGCTGGAGTTATAATACTGTAGGGTGTTCAAACCTGCTGAAATAAAATTATTTAGGCTGGTGTCATAGATTCTGATTTTCATGATTCATGGGGGGTTAAGAATCTGATATATAATTGTTTGTTTTCCCCCTCGTCGAAACAGGATTCTAATTTTGTTTTATTAGAGAGTAGTATAGCATGCCACGCTATACTGATCAAAAGACATAAGAAAACTGATGGAAAAGTGTGAACATAATCATTTTTTATGCACTGAACCCTGACTCCAACTGCAAAATTTATAATTGGTGCAATTCAATAACATGTAAGATACCAAAGACTGTTTACCGCTCCTGAGAGTGTCCTTAGGCAGCACTGATTGGACTATATCAGACTTAGTAGGGTCACCTCCAACTGGTAACAACCAGCAATCAATTTAATTTATCCTCTCTTTTGCAAAGATATTATTTGTACATTTTTAACCCCTTCATGACCTTGCCGTTTTTTGCAATTCTGACCAGTGTCCCTTTATGAGGTAATAACTCAGGAACGCTTCAACGGATCCTAGCGATTCTGAGATTTCTTTTTTCGTGACATATTGGGCTTCATGTTAGTGGTAAATTTAGGTCGATAATTTCTGAGCTTATTTGTGAAAAAAATGGAAATTTGGCAAAAATTTTGAAAATTTCGCAATTTTCACATTTTGAATTTTTATTCTGTTAAACCAGAGAGTTATGTGACACAAAATAGTTAATAAATAACATTTCCCACATGTCTACTTTACATCAGCACAATTTTGGAAACAAATTTTTTTTTTGCTAGGAAGTTATAAGGGTTAAAATTTGACCAGTGATTTCTCATTTTTACAACAAAAATTACAAAACCATTTTTTTTAGGGACCACCTCACATTTGAAGTCAGTTTGAGGGTTCTATATGGCTGAAAATACCCAAAAGTGACACCATTCTAAAAACTGCACCCCTCAAGGTGCTCAAAACCACATTCAAGAAGTTTATTAACCCTTCAGGTGTTTCACAGCAGCAGAAGAAACATGGAAGTAAAAAATGAACATTTAACTTTTTAGTCACAAAAATGATCTTTTAGCAACAATTTTTTTATTTTCCCAAGGGTAAAAGGAGAAACTGGACCACGGACGTTGTTGTCCAATTTGTCCTGAGTACGCTGGTACCTCATATGTGGGGGTAAACCACTGTTTGGGCGCACGGCAGGGCTCGGAAGGGAAGGAGCGCCATTTGACTTTTTCAATGAAAAATTGGCTCCAATCTTTAGCGGACACCATGTCGCGTTTGGAGAGCCCCCGTGTGCCTAAACATTGGAGCTCCCCCACAAGTGACCCCATTTTGGAAACAAGACCCCCCAAGGAACTTATCTAGAAGCATAGTGAGCACTTTAAACCCCCAGGTGCTTCACAAATTGATCCGTAAAAATGAAAAAGTACTTTTTTTTCACAAAAAAATTATTTTAGCCTCAATTTTTTCATTTTCACATGGGCAACAGGATAAAATGGATCCTAAATTTTGTTGGGCAATTTCTCCTGAGTACACCAATACCTCACATGTGGGGGTAAACCACTGTTTGGGCACATGGTAAGGCTCGGAAGGGAAGGAGCGCCATTTGACTTTTTGAATGAAAAATTATCTCCATCGTTAGCGGACACCATGTCGCATTTGGAAAGCCCCTGTGTGCCTAAACATTGGAGCTCCTCCACAAGTGACCCCATTTTGGAAACTAGACCCCCCCAAGGAACTCATCTAGAGGCATAGTGAGCACTTTAAACCCCCAGGTGCTTCACAAATTGATTTGCAAAAATGAAAAAGTACTTTTTTTTCACACAAAATTTCTTTTAGCCTCAATTCTTTCATTTTCACATGGGCAACAGGATAAAATGGATCCTAAAATTAGTTGGTCAATTTCTCCTGAGTATGCCGATACCTCATATGTGGGGGTAAACCACTGTTTGGGTGCACGGCAAGGCTCGGAAGGGGAGGCGTGCCATTTGACTTTTTGAATGGAAAATTAGCTCCAATCGTTAGCGGACACCATGTCGCGTTTGGAGAGCCCCTGTGTGCCTAAACATTGGAGCTCCCCTACAAGTGACCCCATTTTGGAAACTAGACCCCCCAAGGAACTTATCTAGATGCATAGTGAGCACTTATAACCCCCAGGTGCTTCACAGAAGTTTATAACGCAGAGCCGTGAAAATAAAAAAATAATTTTTCTTTCCTCAAAAATGATTTTTAGCCCAGAATTTTTTATTTTCCCAAGGGTAATAGGAGAAATTGGACCCCAAATGTTGTTGTCCAGTTTGTCCTGAGTACGATGATACCCCATATGTGGGGGTAAACCACTGTTTGGGCGCACGGCAGGGCTCGGAAGGGAAGGCACGCCATTTGGCTTTTTGAATGGAAAATTAGCTCCAATCATTAGCGGACACCATGTCGCGTTTGGAGAGCCCCTGTGTGCCTAAACATTGGAGCTCCCGCACAAGTGACCCCATTTTGGAAACTAGACCTCCCAAGGAACTAATCTAGATGTGTGGTGAGCACTTTGAACCCCCAAGTGCTTCACAGAAGTTTATAACGCAGAGCCATGAAAATAAAAAATAATTTTTCTTTTCTCAAAAATGATTTTTTAGCCCACAATTTTTTATTTTCCCAAGGGTAACAGGAGAAATTGGACCCCAAAAGTTGTTGTCCAGTTTCTCCTGAGTACGCTGATACCCCATATGTGGGGGTAAACCACTGTTTTGGCACACGTCGGGGTTCGGAAGGAAAGTAGTGACGTTTTGAAATGCAGACTTTGATGGAATGCTCTGCGGGCATCACGTTGCGTTTGCAGAGCCCCTGATGTGCCTAAACAGTAGGAACTCCCCACAAGTGACTCCATTTTGGAAACTAGACCCCCAAGGGAACTTATCTAGAAGTGTGGTGAGCACTTTGAACCCCCCAAGTGCTTCACAGAAGTTTATAACGCAGAGCCGTGAAAATAATAAATGTGTTTCCTTTCCTCAAAAATATTTTTTTAGCCCAGAATTTTTTATTTTTGCAAGAGTAACAGGAGAAATTGGACCCCAAAAGTTGTTGTCCAGTTTCTCCTGAGTACGCTGATACCCCATATGTGGGGGTAAACCACTGTTTGGGCACATGCCGGGGCTCGGAATGGAAGTAGTGACGTTTTGGAATGCAGACTTTGATGGAATGGTCTGCGGGCATCATGTTACGTTTGCAGAGCCCCTGATATGCCTAAACAGTAGAAACCCCCCACAAGTGACCCCATTTTGGAAACTAGACCCCCCAAGGAACTTATCTAGATGTGTGGTGAGCACGTTCAACCCCCAAGCGCTTTACAGAAGTTTACAACGCAGAGCCGTGAAAATAAAAAATCATTTTTCTTTCCTCAAAAAAGATGTTTTAGCAAGCAATTTTTTATTTTCACAAGGGTAACAGGAGAATTTGGACCCCAATATTTGTTGCCCAGTTTGTTGTGAATACGCTGATACCCCATATGTGGGGGTAAACCACTGTTTGGGCACACGTCAGGGCTCGGAAGGGAAGTAGTGACATTTGAAATGCAGACTTTGATGGAATGGTCTGCGGGCGTCACATTGCATTTGCAGAGCCCCTGATGTGCCTAAACAGTAGAAACACCCCACAAGTGACCCCATTTTGGAAACTAGACCCCCGAAGGAACTTATCTAGATGTGTGGTGAGCACTTTGAACCCCCAAGTGCTTCACAGAAGTTTATAACGCAGAGCCGTGAAAATAAAAAATAATTGTTCTTTCCTCAAAAATTATGTTTTAGCAAGTAATTTTTTATTTTTGCAAGGGTAACAGGAGAAATTGGACCCCAACAGTTGTTGCCCAGTTTGTCCTGAGTACGCTGGTACCCCAAATGTGGGGGTAAACCACTGTTTGGGCGCACGTCGGGGCTTGGAAGGGCGGGAGCACCATTTGACTTTTTGAACGCAAGATTGGCTGGAATCAATGGTGGCGCCATGTTGCGTTTGGAGACCCCTGATGTGCCTAAACAGTGGAAACCCCTCAATTCTAACTTCAACACTAACCCCAACACACCCCTAATCCTAATCCCAACTGTAGCCATAACCCTAATCACAACCCTAACCCCAACACACCCCTAACCACAACCCTAACCGCAACACACCCGTAACCCTAATTCCAACCCTAATCCTAACCCTAATCCCAACCGTAACCCTAATCCCAACCCTAACCACAACTGTAACCCCAACACACCCCTAACCCTATCCGTAACCCTAACCACAAGCCTAATCTTAACCCTATTTCAAACCCTAGCCCTAATTCCAACCCTAACTCTAATTCCAACCCTAACCCTAAGGCTATGTGCCCACGTTGCGGATTCGTGTGAGATCTTTCCGCACGATTTTTGAAAAATCTGCAGGTAAAAGGCACTGCGTTTTACCTGCGGATTTACAGCAGATTTCCAGTGTTTTTTTGTGCGGATTTCACCTGCGGATTCCTATTGAGGAACAGGTGTAAAACGCTGCGGAATCCGCACAAAGAATTGACATGCTGCGGAAAATACAATGCAGCGTTTCTGCACGGAATTTTCCGCACCATGGGCACAGCGGATTTGGTTTTCCTTAGGTGTACATGGTACTGTAAACCTGATGGAAAACTGCTTCGAATTCGCAGCGGCCAATCCGCTGCGGATCCGCGGCCAATCCGCTGCGGATCCGCGGCCAATCCGCTGCCAATCCGCGGCCAATCTGCGGCCAATCCGCTGCCAATCCGCTGCGGATCCGCTGCCAATCCGCGGCCAATCCGCTGCCAATCCGCTGCGGATCCGCGGCCAATCCGCTGCGGATCCGCTTCCAATCCGCTGCGGATCCGCGGCCGATCCGCGGCCGATCCGCTGCGGATCCGCGGCCGATCCGCTGCGGATCCGCTGCCGATCCGCTGCCGATCCGCTGCCGATCCGCTGCCGATCCGCGGCCGATCCGCTGCGGATCCGCGGCCGATCCGCTGCCGATCCGCTGCCGATCCGCGGCCGATCCGCTGCGGATCCGCGGCCGATCCGCTCTGTGTGCACATGCCATAACCCTACCCCTAACCCTAACCCTACCCGTAACCCTACCCTACCCCTAACCCTACCCCTAGTTCTAACCCTAGTTCTAACCCTAACCCTAGTGGAAAAAAAAATATATATATTTTCTTTATTTTATTATTGTCCCTACCTATGGGAGTGATAAAGGGGGGGGGTTTATTTATTATTTTTTTATTTTGATCGCTGTGTTAGAACCTACCACAGCGATCAAAATGTACCTGTAATGAATCAGCCAGCCGGCAGATTCGGCGGGCGCACTGAGCATGCGCCCGCCATTTTGGAAGATGGCGGCGCCCAGCGAGGAGACGGACCGACACCGGGAGCCTCGGTAAGTATAAGGGGGGGGAGATCGGGGCACGGGGGGGGCGTCGGAGCACCGGGGGGTGACATAGGAGCAGGGGGGGAGCGGGCAGGAGGACGGGGGAGCGGAGCACAGGACGGAGGGGACCGGACCCCATAACGGAGCACTGGGGGGGCGATCGGTGGGGTGGGGGGGGGTCACTTCAGGTTTTCCAGCCATGGCCGATGGTATTGCAGCATCGGCCATGGCTGGATTGTAATATTTCACCAGTTTTTTAGGTGAAATATTACAAATCGCTCTGATTGGCAGTTTCACTTTCAACAGCCAATCAGAGCGATCGTAGCCACGGGGGGGTGAAGCCACCCCCCTGGGCTGAAGTACCACTCCCCCTCTCCCTGCAGATCGGGTAAAATAGGAGTTAACCCCTTCACCCGATCTGCAGGGACGCGATCATTCCATGACGCCACATAGGCGTCATGGGTCGGGAAGGGGTTAAATTTATAAGTACAGTTTGAGGTGGGGTACCAGATTCATCTCTGGGGGCATGTATTTTTTCTCCTGCAAGACACTAACCAATCATAAGGAGGAGGTTACATGCAGAATAAAAAAATGTGCCCCTAGAGAAGCTTAGAGCAGACTTACTCCTGTGTGAGACATGTAATGACAGACAGTCCTTTCAGCGTTGATCCCTACAACTGCTGTGTAGAATATAGTAAAGCTGGAGTGTGATTACCATCACTTTAGTGTTTCATCTCCGAGCAGTTTGTAGGAAGAGGATACATGAAGTGGTCAGTTTAACCCCATCACCCCTGTGCAATTTTCCATTTTTTCCTCCCCTTCTTCCAAGAGCCATAATTTTTTTTCCCCAGCCATACAGCTTTTTTGCGGGACGAGTTGTACTTTTGAATGACACGATTTGTTCTGCCATATGAAATGCGTGCACTGGAAAATGGGAAAAAATTACAAGTGCGGTGAAATTGCAAAAAAAGTGCAATTCCACAATGGAATTTTTTGTGACACAATGTACTTTATTATAATGGTAAATTTAGGCTGATATGTATTGCGTTTATTTTTTAAATTCTTGGAATTGTAGCAAAAAAGGGTAAAGAGGGAGGGAGAGCTGGTAAGGCTAGTTTCACATCTGCATTTAAATCCGCAGCGTTTAAAACGCATCTGCAAGTGGTTGAAAAAACGCATGTAAACATGCACAAACGCGGCGTTTTTTAGACGCATGCGGTAGCGCATGCGGTTAAAAAAACGCCGCGTTTGTACGCGTTTACATGCGTTTTTTTCCTGCGTTTGCGTTATTATATCCGCATGCGTTTTGTATTCCTATATTTATCATTAGGGACACATGCGTTTTTGTTTGTTCGCGTTTTGCGTCTACACATGTTTTTCTTGTGGAACGCATGCGTTCACGAACGCAAGTGCTTGTGAATGCATGCGTTCATATAGACAGCAATGCATTTTTTTGCTGCAAACCTTGCGCAATCGACCGCATGCGTTTCCAGGCGGCAAATTGACGCCTCTAAAAATTACTACATGTTGCATTTCCGCGCCAAGCCGCAAACGACGAAAAAACGCATGCGTCGTCAAACTCGGCAAAACGCGAACAAACAAAAACGTATGCGTTTTTAATGTTAAAGATAGGAATACAAAACGCATGCGGATCTATGCGGTACAAACGCTGCAGACACAACCGCAAATGTGAAACCAGCCTAATAACGGAGGGGAGGGGAAGGAAATGTGGAATGGGCCAAGGGGAAACTGGATAGGCGAGGAAAGCAAATATAACAAAACATAAAATTACAAACTTGCAATAATTTGGCCTGAATAAAGCAAGGGACACAGCCCTTGAAAAACAACATTATGTTCGACACCTATAGTATACAAATCAGAAACAAACAGTGCAAAAATAAGACATATCTATGACCTTGATAAAAAGCAAACCATTTATAGAAGGTTATAGAGGCAAGGGAATAAGTAATCAAAGCGTAGCCAAACTCAAATCTATCAGCTAATTATGTAAGTGGAGGAGTGAAAGATTGATCCCATTTGTACCATTTCCGATAGAACTTATCCAATCCATTATTGGACACAGTGAACTTAAGCTCAAGTGCTCTGTGCTGTGTAATGAACTTGATAATGGTGCCAGAACTGGGTAGAGTACGGCTTTTCCAATAGTAGGCGATGGAATTCTTGGCGACCATACATATGTGTAAAACAATACGTTGCAGAGAGCTATCTAGGAGTTTATTATCTAAAGAAGGTAAAGCTAATTGTGGTGTGAGGGTGAACGTGGAACCCGAAAGTTTAGTGATTATTGAAGAGATTTCTGACCAAAAAGCAACAGCAGTGGGACAATTCCAGAAAATGTGTATTAAATCTCCCTTGTGGCCACATTCTCTCCAACAAAGTGGAGAGTTAGAAGTATCTATGTGTGCCAGTCTAGATGGTGTGTAGTACCATCTGGAGCACACCTTGAAATGCGACTCCAGAAGAGACATAGATATCGTGGAATGGTTAGACATCGAGAACGCCTCTTCCCAGTCGTCTATAGAAGCAGTGTGGTTAAGGGATTTCTCACAAGCTAGTATGAAAGAGCTTTTGACAAAAGATATGTCTTTATTAAAACAATCATAGACAAACTTGTGGCTCCAGAAAATTCGGTGATTCGGATTGACCAATATTTTTAAAGATGCCTCTGAGAATCTCAGCTTGTTACCTAGAAACAACTTAACATGTTCCCTCAATGACATGTAATCATGGAAGAAAGATGATGGTACCTTAAATTTAAGGTCCATCTGAGATATCGCCCAGTGTGTGAATTTTAAAATCCGCCCAATGGGAGGGTATAGTTTGGCCCAAGAATGAGTAGATAAAGGTTAGAGGCAGTTTATGTAGCGTGGACAATTTCTGACTACGG
The DNA here is from genome assembly GCF_051348905.1 of Ranitomeya variabilis. Classification (NCBI taxonomy): domain Eukaryota; kingdom Metazoa; phylum Chordata; class Amphibia; order Anura; family Dendrobatidae; genus Ranitomeya; species Ranitomeya variabilis. Next base: position 155,577,042 of record NC_135234.1, read on the forward strand.
CCATCTATTCTGGAGATCCTGGACCAAGCCAAGGATATTGCTTGGAATATTGGGTGTGTTGAAGTGCTTGATGTCAAATTAGATATAGCCTTAAGAACCAGGGATTTAGGATGTTTACCTTTATTAAAGGGACTCTGTCACCTGAATTTGGAGGGACCAGTTTTGGGTCATATGGGTGGGGTTTTCGGGTGTTTGATTCACCCTTTCCTTACCCGCTGGCTGCATGCTGGCTGCAATATTGGATTGAAGTTCATTCTCTGTCCTCCGTAGTACATACCTGCACAAGGCAAGATTGCCTTGTGCAGGCGTGTACTATGGAGGACAGAGAATGAACTTCAATCCAATATTGCAGCCAGCACGCAGCCAGCGGGTAAGGAAAGGGTGAATCAAACACCCGAAAACCCCGACCCTATGGCTGAAAATTGTTCCCTCCAAATTCAGGTGACAGAGTCCCTTTAATTTCCATCTCCATGTCGTACCATGTGGGAGCATTCTGGTCTGAAAACCAAGATACACTTTGAGTACTAACGCCGCGGACACCGCGTTCCCTCCAGACGCTTTCACTACCCACCCTAGGTAAGAGACTCTTATGGAACTTGCTCACTAAGTAGGAAGGTATTTTGCCACATGGTAATTTATATCGCTATATGCTCTCTCATACCCAGTCAGGGACAAGTACTATTCTGGTCCACTATACGGATCGGAACACCATATAAGATTGCATAGGGTATGTATATCAGCCCCCCTTTGTTATTACTTCTATAAATTTCTGACTATCTAAATATATTTTAAATCTTATATATAGATTCATTTCTCTGACCCGATTCTATGAGGAGGACATCACTCCGAAAGTAACTGTCCGGAGATTGCTATATGATTTTGTATACCATCCTCATTTATACTACCTCATAGGTCAGTTTCCCTCTTGATTTTTATATTTATTTTCATTTTTAATCCTAACACATACCTAATAATCCTAATACATACCTTATTATAATTATAATGGTATATTACTACCTCTACTAGAATCCGAAGTAGGACCCTCTTTGATTTGAGCCACACATATACGTTATTTCATAGCAGTAAGGTATGATCAATTTATTATGTATATATATATATATATTTTTTTTTTTTCCCCTTTTCTTCTGTTTTCTCCCGTTTCTTTTTTCTTTTCCCATCCCTCACCGAACGTGCACAATATATTTTTGTATTAGTTTCATTATATTCATTATGTCATTTTGTATTATGGACATTGATTATATATTGTTCATTGAAATTATTGCAGTATACTGAGGAAGGTCAGTGTTATTGACCGAAACGTTTGTACAAGTGGCTGCCAATAAAATTCTTTCAGTTGACAAAGTTGAGTGACAAAATGTATTATATTTAGTTTCTGGTGTGGGAACCTTCTTTTGAGCACCACTACAGCTGTGCCACGATACACCTTAGCATTAAAAATGCACACAGAGACCTGCACAGGGTGCCAGTCACAGAGGTACAGCGGTGGGAAAAAGTGTTTGCCCCTTCCTGATTTCCTATTCTTTTGCATGTTTGTCACAATTAAATGTTTCAGATCAACAAACAAAATATAAATATTAAACAAAGGTAACACAAGTAAACACAAAATGCAGTTTATAAATGAATGTCTTTATTTTTAACGGAAAAAGATATCCAAACCTACAGAGCCCTGTGTGAAAAAGTGATTGCCCCCTAAACCTAATGACTGGTTGGGCCATCCTTAGCAGCAACAACTGCAATCAAGCATTTGCGATAACTAGCTATGAGTCATTTACAACGTTGTGGAGGAATTTTGGCCCACTCATCTATGCAGAATTGTTGTAATTAAGCCACATTGGAGGGTTTCCAATCATGAACTGCCTTTTTAAGGTCATGCCACAGCATCACAATAGGACTAAGGTCAAGACTTTAACTAGGCCACACTAAAGTCTTAATTTTTTTCTTAAGCCATTCAGACGTGGACTTGCTGATGTGTTTTCGATCATTGTCCTGCTGCATAACCCAAGTGCGCTTCAACTTGAGGTCACGAACAGATGGCCGGACATTCTCCTTCAGGATTTTTGTTAGACAGCAGAATTCATGGTTCCATTTACCACAGCAAGTCTTCCAGGTTCTGAAGCAGCAAAACAGGCCCAGACCATCACACTACCACCACATTTTACTGTTGGTATGATGTTCCTTTTCTGAAATGCTATATTACTTTTACATCAGATGTAACGGGACATACCCCTTCCAAAAAGTTCAACTTTTGTCTTGTCAGTCCATAGAGTATTCTCCCAAAAGTCTGATAGGGAATTTAGATTGTGAGCCCCATCGGGGACAGCGATGATAATGTGTGCAAAATGTAAAGCGCTGCGGAATATGTTAGCTCTATATAAAAATAAAAGATTAAAAAAGATTCATACTGAACATTCTGCATTTTGTTGCATTTTAGATGCAGTCTGGATTCCTTTAAATACATACTGCCAAATCTAATCAGATTCTTTCAACATAAAACACAACAATGTAATATATCTGGCTGTGCAGAATGTACGCACAATCATTCCTATCCTCTAATGTACTGATTCACAAAGTAATAGAAATGATTTTAGGTTTAGCTATGGTGAAGGTCATGCTCCAGTGATATACTGATGAGAGTTATATATTTACAGATTACTGCTGCCATCTGGTGGCAACACAGTAATACTACTATTATTGAGCACATTGGGTTTCTGTCACTGCATTTCTCAGATGAAAAGTATAACTGTATTCAACGATGAATGTTTGGAGTGAAAAGTATCGAGAATAAAAGAGGTGGATCATTTATTTTATGTACATATGAATATGTTTTCAATATTTTATCGTTTCCCAGAATGGTTCTCATTGGTCATAATTCACAGGATGATCTTGATCTTTTTGCCAGCGTACGCTGGAGTTATAATACTGTAGGGTGTTCAAACCTGCTGAAATAAAATTTTTAGACTGGTGTTATAGATTCTGATTTTCATGATTCATGGGGGGTTAAGAATCTGATATATAATTGTTTGTTTTCCCCTCGTCGAAACAGGATTCTAATTTTGTTTTATTAGAGAGTAGTATAGCATGCCACGCTATACTGATCAAAAGGCATAAGAAAACTGATGGAAAAGTGTGAACATAATAATTTTTTATGCACTGAACCCTGACTCCAACTGCAAAATTTATAATTGGTGCAATTCAATAACATGTAAGATACCAAAGACTGTTTACCGCTCCTGAGAGTGTCCTTAGGCAGCACTGATTGGACTATATCAGACTTAGTAGGGTCACCTCCAACTGGTAACAACCAGCAATCAATTTAATTTATCCTCTCTTTTGCAAAGATATTATTTGTAAATTTTTAATTTTATAAGTACAGTTTGAGGTGGGGTACCAGATTCATCTCTGGGGGCAAGTATTTTTTCTCCTGCAAGACATTGACCAATCATAAGGAGGAGGCTTCATGCAGGAGAATAAAAAAGTGCCCCTAGAGAAGCTTAGAGCAGACTTACTCCTGTGTGAGACATGTAATGACAGACAGTCCTTTCAGCGTTGATCCCTACAACTGCTGTGTAGAGTATAGTAAAGCTGGAGTGTGATTACAAACACTTCAGTGTTTCATCTCCCAGCAGTTAGTTTGTAGGAAGAGGATACATGAAGTGGTCAGTTTAACCCCTTCACCCCTGTGCAATTTTCCATTTTTTCCTCCCCTTCTTCCAAGAGCCATAATTTTTTTCCCCAGCCATACAGCTTTTTTTTCGGGACGAGTTGTACTTTTGAATGACACGATTTGTTCTGCCATATGAAACGCGTGCACTGGAAAATCGGAAAAAATTACAAGTGCGGTGAAATTGCAAAAAAAAGTGCAATTCCACAATGTAATTTTTTGTGACACAATGTACTTTATTATAATGGTAAATTTAGGCTGATATGTATTGCGTTTATTTTTGAAAATCCTGGAATTTTAGCAAACATTTTTAAAACTTTGAAAACATTGCAATTTTTAAACTTTCAGTTGTTATATCCTTAAACCAGTTAGTCATGCTGTACAAAATAATTAATAAACAATATTTCCCATATGTCTACTTTACATCTACATCATTTTTCAAATGTCATTTTATTTTGTTAGGATGTTAGAAGGTTTAACAATTTAGATAAAGATACAGCCTTACAAACACCAGGTCATATTACCAATGCACTAGCAGAATACAGCAGACACCCATGATAAATATGGTGGCAGCACAGGTGCAAATTATTGATGAAACTACCACTGACAGTCTCCCAATCCATTGAGGGGGTAGTTGCCTAGCATTAAAAATGCACACAGAGACTTGCACAGGGTGCCAAGACCACAAAGAACAAAAAGACAGCGCCACAATGGATGGTGAAAAAATAGGAGCTTACATTTATTCTGCCTCCTGTAGCGACGTTTCGGTCAACAGACCTTTATCAAGTGCTTGATAAAGGTCTGTTGACTGAAACGTCGCTACAGGAGGCAGAATAAATGTAAGCTCCTATTTTTTCACCATCCATTGTGGCGCTGTCTTTTTGTTCTTTGTGGTCTTGATACTGGCCGGGATGGGCTCCCTAGTTTTGGACGTGCGCCCTTGTGTCCACTGAGACCTTCAATTTATATATGAAAGGGTGCGGTTTTGACTTTCTTTTGTTTTGACTCTGCACAGGGTGCCAGTCACAGAGGTACAGCGGTGGAAAAAAGTGTTTGCCCCTTTCCTGATTTCCTATTCTTTTGCATGTTTGTCACAATTACATTTTCAGATCAACAAACAAAATATAAATATTAAACAAAGGTAACACAAGTAAACACAAAATGCAGTTTATAAATGAAAGTCTTTATTTTTAAAGGAAAAAGATATCCAAACCTACAGGGCCCTGTGTGAAAAAATGATTGCCCCCTAAACCTAATGACTGGTTGGGCCACCCTTAGCAGCAACAACTGCAATCAAGCATTTGTGATAACTGGCAATGAGTCATTTACAACGTTGTGGAGGAATTTTGGCCCACTCATCTATGCAGAATTGTTGTAATTAGGCCACATTGGAGGGTTTCCAAGCATGAACTGCCTTTTTAAGGTCATGCCACAGCATCGCAATAGGACTAAGGTCAAGACTTTAACTAGGCCACACCAAAGTCTTAATTTTTTTCTTAAGCCATTCAGATGTGGACTTGCTGATGTGTTTCGGATCATTGTCCTGCTGCATAACCCAAGTGCGCTTCAACTTGAGGTCACGAACAGATGGCCGGATATTCTCCTTCCGGATTTTTGTTAGACAGCAGAATTCATGGTTCCATTTACCACAGCAAGTCTTCCAGGTTCTGAAGCAGCAAAACAGGCCCAGACCATCACACTACCACCACCATATTTTACTGTTGGTATGATGTTCCTTTTCTGAAATGCTATATTACTTTTACATCAGATGTAACGGGACATAGCCCTTCCAAAAAGTTCAACTTTTGTCTTGTCACTCCATAGAGCATTCTCCAAAAAGTCTTGGGTATCATCAAGATATCTTCTGGCAAAACAGGTGTGGCCGTAATCAGGCCGGGGTGTGGCTATGGAAATTGAACTCAGTTTCTCAAAGATGTCATAAACCACAGTTAATTTATGTTTTAAGGGGGGATCACTTTTTCACACAGCACTCTGTTTACTTGTGTTATCTTTGTCTACTGTTTAAATTTCTTGATGATCTCAAACATTTAAGTGTAACAAACATGCAACTGAATAAGAAATCAGGAAGGTGGAAAAAAACATCACAGCATTGTATGTGCGATGCGATGTCTGGCTTAAAGCAGTTTTTGGGATTTACACGGAAACCTGTAAAGCGCTTAGCGGACAACACAGGTTTAATGTAACCCAAGACTTGTTCCGAATTTTAGGGGTTAGAATGAACAAACAGCAGTATAAGAATATTTCTAATTTTTTTTTTTTTTTAAGCATTTCACTGTGCGGTATACAGTGGCGAAAATAAGTATTTGATACACTGACGATTTTCTCAGTTTTCCCACCTACAAAGAATGGAGAGGTCTGTAATTTTTATCATAGGTACACTTCACCTGTTAGAGACAGAATTTAAAAATAAACCCAGAAAATCACATTGTATGATTTTAAATAATTAAATTACATTTTATTGCATGAAATAAGTATTTGATCACTTACCAACCAGCAAGAATTCTGGCTCTCACATAAGTTTTTTTAAGAAGCCCTCTTACTCTGCACTCATTACCTGTATTAATTACACCTGTTTGAACTTGTTATCTGTACAAAAGAATCCTGTCCTCACACTCAATCAATCACACTCCAACCTTTCCGCCACAGCCGAGACCAACAAGCTAAGAACACCAAGGACAAAATAGTAGACCTGCACAAGGCTGGGATGGGCTACAGGACAATAGGCAAGCAGCTTGCTGAGAAGGCAACAACTGCTGGCGTAATTATTAGAAAATGGAAAAAATACAAGATGACTGTCAATCTTCCTTGGCCTGGGGCTCCATTTAAGAGCTCACCTTTTGGGGAAAGGATGCTTCTATGAAAGGTCAGTGTGGAGACACGGTGGTCAGTGGGTGCTCTTGTTCACTGGCCCGGCTGTCTTTAGAAAGACTGCAAGGACTAGGGCTCATACCACTGCACGGCTGCTCTCTTCCCTTTGGCAGAACACTACTCAGACAACACAGGGTGCGGGTAAAACAGTGTGGCAATATTTCATTGAACCTCCAAAACACAATAGCATACAGAACAGACCGAGCAAAATACGCCAAGATGGTGCACATTACAGTCTCACCGGGATAATGGCAGCTGTTACTTCAGAGCTCCCAGGGTCGGCTACCCCAACTGTGGCACGCAGAGAGCAGGTAACGAGAAGCTTAAGAAGCTGAAGGCCCATTGAGGTACAAGGCCCGGTGACTTGATTGTCCCAACCTGGATTCTTTAAATGTCTTTGAGGGTTCAGTAACGGTCAATGAGGCAGCTCTGTATTTCTTCAGTTGGAGTGATGATGCCATGACTTCTGTAATGTAGACTCTCTGAACACAGGCAGTTGCTCCTCTTTATAGGTCACAATTTCTCATTCAGGCATTCCACCAAAGGCTTGGAGAAAGGTGGAAGGAGGCCATCCCTCACTGCTGGAGTGTTCAAACAACATGCATAGATCATCCTTCATATTGCAGAGCACCAATGGGTCATCAACATATTAACAAACATTCAAACATTGTGCCTTTGTTTCCCAAAGATAGTAGAACAATACTAGGACCGCAATACAAGAACAGACACAATAAGTAAACAGCAGCCAGTCAACAAATGCAGCCAGTCAACAATAATTCAATAAGAGTCAAGTCATTTTCATACAGTATGAACTATAGCTCATGTCTCTGGGCCTACTGAAATAATATGTATGGATAATTCAGATTAAATGCGATGTTGCCACAGTCTGAAATCAGCTCAGAACTACACGGGAGAACCTGGTCAATGACCTGAAGAGAGCCGGGGCCACAGACAGTAACACAATATGCCATCATGGATTAACATCTTGAAGGGCACACAAGGACCCACTACTCACGCCAGCATATGTCCAGTCCTGTTTGAAGTTTGCTAATGACCATGTGAATGAATGAGAGGAGGCATGGGTCAAGTGGTCATATGAGACCAAAATAGAACTTTTTAGTATTAACTCCACTCACCGTGTTTGGAGGAAGAAGGATGAGTACAACTCCAAGAACACCATCCCAACTGTAAAGCATGCTGGGGGGAACTGTTGTGAACTCCGTTTTCAGGCTCCCCCTTGTGGTCACAGATGGTATTGTGTGACTTTGGTTTTTTGGCTCCCCCTGGTGGTTTGGTTTATTATCCTGCGGGTCTGGCTGGATCAGCTGCCTTGTTATTCTCCAGGGAGGCTCCTATTTAGCTCTGCTTCACTTCCACTTGTTGCCGGCTGTCAATGTATTCAGTGCTATTCTGATTACTCCTGATTATCTCATTTTCTGCCTCTTCAGGATAAGCTAAGTTCTGTTTGAATATTTTTTGCTCATCTGCCTGCAATATTATTTCTGTGTATGATGAGTCTAGTCCAGCTTGCTAATATGTGATTTCATTTTGCTGGTAAGCTCTGGGGTACGGAGTTGCTTCCCCCGCACCGTTAGTTGGTGCGGGGGCTCGAGCAATCTCTGTGTGGATATTTTGAATAGGGTTTTTTATTGACCGCACAGTTCCCTTCCTATTTTCTGCTATCTAGTATTAGCGGGCCTCATTTGCTAAATCTGATTTCATCTCTGCGCTTGTGCTTTCCCCTTAACTCACCGTTAATATTTGTGGGGGGCTATTCTATATCTTTGGGGTCATTCCACTGAGGCAAGAGAGGACTTTCTTTCCCTCCAGGAATAGTCAGTTTCTCAGTCCGTGAAGAGACGTCTAGGATTTTTAGGTAACGTTCCACAGCTGCCTATAGTTGTGTGCGGATAGGATCAGGTTGCGGTCAATCTAGTTACCACTTCCCAGAGCTAGTAGTCTGTTCAGTTACTTAGCTAGTCCGAACTGCGATCCTTGCCACTAGGATCATAACAGTACAGCCGGCCAGTAAAGTGTTAACTGCATGGCAGAAGCAGGAGAAAAGAAGCTTGGAGATATTTTTTTTTTTTTTTGCTGCCGTGTGTCTAGCTGCTGTGTGTCTGGCTTCTCTCCTCCTCTTAATCTTGGTGTGGCTCTGAGTTCAGCTGCTGATATGGATATCCAGAGTTTAGCCTCCAGTGTAGATCATCTTGCTGCAAGGGTACAAAGTATTCAGGATTTTGTTGTGCAAAGTCCTATGTCAGAGCCTAGAATACCTATTCCGGAGTTGTTTTCTGGAGATAGATCTAGGTTCCTGAATTTTAAGAACAATTGCAAGTTGTTTCTTTCTTTGAAACCTTGTTCCTCTGGGGATTCTGTTCAGCAGGTTAAGATTATTATTTCTTTCTTTCGTGGCGATCCTCAAGATTGGGCTTTCGCATTGGCTCCAGGGGATCCTGCTTTGCTCAGTGTGGATGCGTTTTTTCTGGCCCTTGGATTGCTCTATGAGGAACCTAATCTTGAGAACCAGGCTGAAAAAGCATTGTTGGCCCTCTCTCAGGGGCAAGATGATGCAGAGGTGTACTGCCAGAAATTTCGGAAATGGTCGGTGCTTACTCAATGGAATGAGTGTGCCCTGGCTGCAAATTTCAGAAAAGGTCTTTCTGAAGCCATTAAGAATGTCATGGTGGGGTTCCTTACGCCTGCAGGTCTGAATGAGTCAATGACTCTGGCCATTCAGATTGATCGGCGTTTGCGGGAGCGCAAACCTGCGCACCATTTGGCGGTGTCTTCTGAGCAGACACCTGAGTCTATGCAATGTGATAGAATTCTGACCAGAAGTGAACGGCAAAATTATAGACGGCAAAATGGGTTGTGCTTTTACTGTGGTGACTCAGCTCATGTTATCTCAGCATGCTCTAAGCGCACAAAAAAGATTGATAAATCTGTCACCATCGGTACTTTACAGCCTAAGTTTATTTTGTCTGTTACCCTGATTTATTCCCTGTCATCTTACCCGGTTATGGCTTTTGTGGATTCAGGTGCTGCCCTGAGTCTGATGGATTTGTCATTTGCCAGGCGCTGTGGTTTTGTTTTGGAGCCTTTAAAATTCCCTATTCCACTAAGGGGAATTGATGCTACACCATTGGCTACGAATAAACCTCAGTACTGGACACAAGTGACCATGTGCATGACTCCTGTTCATCAGGAGGTGATTCGCTTTCTTGTATTGCATAATTTGCATGATGTTGCCGTGTTGGGCCTGCCATGGTTGCAGACTCATAATCCAGTCCTGGATTGGAAAGCAATGTCTGTGTCAAGTTGGGGTTGTCAGGGAATTCATGGCGACGCTCCTGTGGTGTCAATTGCTTCATCCACTCCTTCTGAGGTCCCTGCGTTTTTGTCAGATTACCAGGATGTATTTGATGAGCCCAAACTCAGTTCTCTACCTCCTCATAGGGATTGTGATTGTGCTATAAATTTGATTCCTGGTAGTAAGTTTCCTAAGGGACGACTTTTCAATTTGTCAGTGCCGGAGCATGCTGCTATGCGGAGTTATATAAAGGAGTCTTTGGAGAAAGGACTTATTCGCCCCTCCTCCTCCCCTCTTGGTGCGGGGTTCTTTTTTGTGGCTAAGAAGGATGGTTCCTTGAGACCTCGTATTGATTATCGCCTTCTAAACAAAATCACGGTCAAATTTCAGTATCCTTTGCCATTGTTGTCTGATCTGTTTGCTCGCATTAGGGGGTCTAGTTGGTTCACCAAGATAGATCTTCGTGGTGCGTATAACCTTGTGCGTATTAAGCAGGGTGATGAATGGAAAACTGCATTTAATACGCCCGAAGGCCATTTTCAGTACTTGGTGATGCCTTTTGGACTTTCTAACGCTCCTTCTGTCTTTCAGTCCTTTATGCACGACATCTTCCGCGAATATCTGGATAAATTTATGATTGTGTATCTGGATGATATTCTGGTTTTTTCGGATGATTGGAAGTCCCATGTTAAACAGGTCAGGATGGTGTTTCAGGTCCTGCGTGCCAATGCTTTATTTGTGAAGGGCTCAAAATGTCTTTTTGGAGTCCAGAAGGTCTCTTTTTTGGGTTTCATTTTTTCTCCTTCTGCTATTGAGATGGACCCAGTCAAGGTTCAGGCTATTCATGACTAGGCTCAGCCTACATCTGTTAAGAGTCTTCAGAAGTTCTTGGGTTTTGCTAATTTTTACCGTCGCTTCATCGCTAATTTTTCTGGTGTTGTTAAGCCATTGACGGATTTGACCAAGAAGGGTTCTGATGTTACTAATTGGTCTCCTGCGGCTGTGGAGGCCTTTCGGGAGCTGAAGCGCCGGTTTTCTTCGGCTCCGGTCTTATGTCAGCCAGACGTCTCCCTTCCTTTCCAGGTCGAGGTTGATGCTTCTGATATTGGAGCGGGGGCTGTTTTGTCGCAGAGAAGCTCTGATGGCTCTGTGATGAAGCCATGTGCTTTCTTTTCAAGAAAGTTTTCACCTGCCGAGCAGAATTATGATGTTGGTAATCGGGAGTTGTTGGCTATGAAGTGGGCATTTGAGGAGTGGCGACATTGGCTCGAGGGAGCTAAGCATCGTTTGGTGGTCTTGACTGATCACAAGAATTTGATTTATCTCGAGTCGGCCAAGCGGCTGAATCCTAGACAGGCTCGTTGGTCGTTGTTTTTCTCTCGTTTTGATTTCGTGGTCTCATACCTGCCTGGTTCGAAGAATGTGAAGGCTGATGCTCTTTCTAGGAGTTTTGTGCCTGACTCTCCTGGTGATTCAGAGCCAGCTGGTATCCTCAGAGAAGGGGTGATTTTGTCTGCCATCTCCCCAGATTTGCGACGAGTGCTGCAGGAGTTTCAGGCGGATAGACCTGACTGTTGTCCACCGGAGAGACTGTTTGTCCCGGATAGATGGAACAGCAGAGTTATTTCCGAGGTTCATTCTTCGGTGTTGGCAGGCCATCCTGGGATTTTTGGTACCAGAGATTTGGTGGCTAGGTCTTTCTGGTGGCCTTCCTTGTCGCGGGATGTGCGTTCCTTTGTGCAGTCTTGTGGAATTTGTGCTCGGGCTAAGCCTTGCTGTTCTCGTGCCAGTGGCTTGTTGTTACCTTTGCCTGTCCCGAAGAGGCCTTGGACGCACATTTCCATGGATTTTATTTCAGATCTCCCTGTCTCTCAGAGAATGTCGGTCATTTGGTTGGTGTGTGATCGTTTTTCTAAAATGGTCCATTTGGTGCCCTTGCCTAAGTTGCCTTCCTCCTCCGAGTTGGTTCCTCTGTTTTTTCAAAATGTGGTTCGTTTGCACGGGATCCCTGAAGATATTGTTTCCGACAGAGGATCCCAGTTTGTGTCTAGATTTTGGCGGACCTTTTGTGCTAAGATGGGCATTAATTTGTCTTTTTTGTCGGCCTTCCATCCTCAGACGAATGGCCAAACCGAGCGCACTAATCAGACTTTGGAAACCTATTTAAGATGTTTTGTTTCTGCTGATCAGGACGACTGGGTGACTTTTTTGCCATTGGCCGAGTTTGCCCTTAATAATCGGGCTAGTTCTGCTACTTTGGTTTCGCCTTTTTTTTGTAATTCAGGGTTTCATCCTCGTTTTTCCTCGGGTCAGGTGGAGCCTTCTGACTGTCCTGGAGTGGATGTTGTGGTGGATAGGTTGCATCAGATTTGGAATCATGTGGTGGACAATTTGAAGCTGTCACAAGAGAAGGCTCAGCGCTTTGCCAACCGCCGTCGCTGTGTGAGTCCCCGACTTCGAGTTGGGGATTTGGTGTGGTTGTCTTCTCGCTTTGTTCCTATGAAGGTCTCCTCTCCTAAGTTTAAGCCTCGGTTTATCGGTCCTTATAAGATTTTGGAAGTCCTTAACCCTGTGTCATTTCGTTTGGACCTCCCGGCATCGTTTGCTATTCATAATGTGTTCCATCGGTCGTTGTTGCGGAGGTATGTGGTGCCTGTGGTTCCTTCGGTTGAGCCTCCTGCCCCTGTGCTGGTTGAGGGAGAATTGGAATACGTGGTGGAGAAGATCTTGGATTCTCGTATTTCTAGACGGAGGCTTCGGTATTTGGTTAAGTGGAAAGGCTATGGTCATGAGGATAATTCCTGGATTGTCGCCTCTGATGTTCATGCGGCCGATTTGGTTCGTGCCTTCCATGTGGCTCACCCTGATCGCCCTGGGGGTTCTGATGAGGGTTCGGTGACCCCTCCTTAAGGGGGGGAACTGTTGTGAACTCCGTTTTCAGGCTCCCCCTTGTGGTCACAGATGGTATTGTGTGACTTTGGTTTTTTGGCTCCCCCTGGTGGTTTGGTTTATTATCCTGCGGGTCTGGCTGGATCAGCTGCCTTGTTATTCTCCAGGGAGGCTCCTATTTAGCTCTACTTCACTTCCACTTGTTGCCGGCTGTCAATGTATTCAGTGCTATTCTGATTACTCCTGATTATCTCGTTTTCTGCCTCTTCAGGATAAGCTAAGTTCTGTTTGAATATTTTTTGCTCATCTGCCTGCAATATGATTTCTGTGTATGATGAGTCTAGTCCAGCTTGCTAATATGTGATTTCATTTTGCTGGTAAGCTCTGGGGTATGGAGTTGCTTCCCCCGCACCGTTAGTTGGTGCGGGGGCTCGAGCAATCTCTGCGTGGATATTTTGAATAGGGTTTTTTATTGACCGCACAGTTCCCTTCCTATTTTCTGCTATCTAGTATTAGCGGGCCTCATTTGCTAAATCTGATTTCATCTCTGCGTTTGTGCTTTCCCCTTAACTCACCGTTAATATTTGTGGGGGGCTATTCTATATCTTTGGGGTCATTCCACTGAGGCAAGAGAGGACTTTCTTTCCCTCCAGGAATAGTCAGTTTCTCAGTCCGTGAAGAGACGTCTAGGACTTTTAGGTAACGTTCCACGGCTGCCTATAGTTGTGTGCGGATAGGATCAGGTTGCGGTCAATCTAGTTACCACTTCCCCAGAGCTAGTAGTCTGTTCAGTTACTTAGCTAGTCCGACCTGCGATCCTTGCCACTAGGATCATAACAGGGAACATATACTTTGGGGGTGCTTTTCTGCAAAGGGGACACGACGACTGCACTGTTTTGAGAAGAGGATGGATGGAATCATGTACCGCGAGATTTTGGACAACAACCTCCTTCCCTCAGTAAGAGCCTTGACGTTAAGCCGTGGCTGGGTCTTCCAGCATGACAATAACCCGAAACACACAGCCAGGGCAACTAAGGAGTGGCTCCGTAAGAAGCATTTCAACATTCTGGAGTGGTCTAGCCAGTCTTCAGGCCTGAACCCAATAAAAAATCTTTGGAGGGAGCTGAAACTCAATGTTGCTCAGCGACAGCCCAGAAACCTGAAAGATCTGGAGGTCTGTATGGAGGAGTGGGCCAAAATCCCGGCTGCAGTGTTTGCAAACTTGGTCAAAAACTACAGAAAATGTTTGACCTCTGTAATAGAAAACAAAGGTTTTTGTAACAAATACGAAGATCTGTTTTTCTATTGTATCAAATACTTATTTCTTGAAATAATATGCAAAATAGGTACCGTATTTTCCGGCGTATGACTTTTTTATCCCCTGAAAATCTTCTTAAAAGTCGGGGGTTGTCTTATACGCTGGGTGTCGTCTTGTACGCGGGGTGCAGACACCAATGTGTGTATGGTGGGTGGGGGGGAGTGGTCCCGATAACAAAGAGGGGGCGTCTCACAGGAAAGTGTGAGTGGAGTATCCCCCATTACCTCATTGTAGCTGCAGCGTGGGGTCTGTGCTGGGAGCGGCGGCAGCTGCTCCTCTTTGTGCCGCGTGGGTACTGTGCTGTGGGGCGGCGGCTCCTCTTCGTGAAGCGTCGGGGCTCTGTGCTGTGGGGTGGCGTATATTCGTGCAGAGTTATTCGGGGCTCCTCCGTCCTGAGATCTCGGGAGACGAGATCTGAATCTGAGCATGCGCCGCCCCCAGCGGCCATTTTCCCAGAGGCCAACGCATCTCAGCAATGGAGCTGCCGGGGCCTCTGGGCTCTGAGGAAATGCCGGAGGAGCCCCGACTGACTCTGCACGAAGATACGCCGCCCCACAGCACAGAGCCCCGACGCTGCACGAAGAGGACCCACCGCCCCACAGCACAGCACCCACGCGGCACAAAGAGCATCCGCCGCCGCTCCCAGTAGAGACCCCACGCTGCAGCTACAATGAGGTAATGGGGGATACTCCACTCACACTTTCCTGTGAGACGCCCCCTCTTAGTCATCGGGACCACTCCCCCCCCAAAAGGCACATTAGTCACCGGCCCTATAAGACGACATACGGCGTATAAGAAGGCCCCCAACTTTTAAGAAGATTTTATATTTTAACTGGAAAAGTTGGGGGGTCGTCTTATACGCCCAGTTGTCTTATACGCCGGAAAATACGGTATGTAAATATCATACAATGTGATTTTCTGTCTCTCAAAGATAAAGTGTACCTACGATACAAATTACAGACTTCTCTATTCTTTGTACTGGGGAAAACCTGTAAAACCAGAAGTGTATCAAGTGCTTATTTCCCCACATATATATATATATATATATATATATATATATATATATATATCAGGGCTCTAGCTGGGCCAGTCAAGAATGGTCACGGAGTTGTTCTGAAGCCATTCCTTTGTTATTTTAGCTGCGTGCGTAGGGTCACTGTCTTGTTGGAAGGTGACCCTTCGGTCAAGTGCGAGGTCCAGAGCACTCTGGAAGAGGTTTTCATCCAGGATATCTCTGTACTTGGCCATATTCATGTTTCCTTCAATGATGACCAGTTGTCCTGTCCCCGCAGCTGAAAAACACCCCCATAGCATGATGCTGCAACCAGGTTTCACTTTTGGGATTGTATTGGGCAGGTGATAAGCAGTGCCTGGTTTTCTCCACACATACTGCTTAGAATTATCACCAAAAAGGTCTACCTTTGTCTCATCAGACCAGATAATCTTATTTCTCATAGTCTGGGAGTCCTTCATGTGTTTTTTTTTAGCAAATTAGGTTAATCACGGGTCCTCCACCAAATTTCACAGTGGGTGTAAGACACTGTGGCTTGTACGCCTCTCCCGGTATCCGTCTAACCATTAGATGACCAGGTGTTGCTCTGGGGATGCATCAGCAAGGCTGGAATTGGGCAGGTTAATCTTTGCGAATGACGTATGAATCAAGCAGCATACAAGGTTATCCTGGAAAACAGTTGATTCCTTCTGCTCAGGCAATGTTCCCCAACTCTGAGGACTGGTTTTTCCAGCAATACAATGCGCCATGCCACACAGCTAGGTCAAACAAGGTGTGGATGAAGGACCACCACATCAAATCCCTGTCATGGCCAGCCCAATCTCCAAACCTGAACCCCATTGAAAACCTCTAGAATGTAATCAAGAGGAAGATGGATAGTCACAAGCCATCAAACAAAGAACTGCTTACATTTTTGTACCAGGAGTGGCATAAGGTCACCCAAAAGCAGTGTGAAAGACTGGTGGAAAGCATGCCAAGACGCATGAAAGCTGTGATTAAAAATCATGGTTATTCCACAAAATATTGATTTCTGAACTCTTCCTGAGTTAAACATTAGTATTGTTGTTTCTAAATGATTATGAACTTTTTTTTTTTTTTTTTCGCATTATTTGAGGTGTGCAAGCAATGCATTTTTTTTGTTATTTTGACCATTTCTCATTTTCAGAAAATAAATACAAAATGTATTGCTTGTAACTCCGGAGACATGTTGTCAGTAGTTTATAGAATAAATGAACAATTTACATTTTACTCAAAAACATACCTATAAATAGAAAAATCAGACAAACTGAATATCTTGTAGTGGTCTCTTAATTTTTGCCAGAGCTGTATATAAACAAGGAGTCCAGGGTATGCAGGGCCTAGTAAGTAAGGGTACCATCTCACAAAACGATTTACCAACGATCACGACCAACGATACGACCTGGCCGTGATCGTTGGAAAGTCGTTGTGTGGTCGCTGGGGAGCTGTCACACAGACAGCTCTCCAGCGACCAACGATGCCGAGGTCCCGGGTAATCAGGGTAAACATCGGGTTACTAAGCGCAGGGCCGCGCTTAGTAACCCGATGTTTACCCTGGTTACCAGCGTAAAAGTAAAAAAAAAAAAAAAACGTACATACTCACATTCCGGTGTCCGCCAGGACCCTCGCAGTCTGCTTCCCGCTCTGAGTGCCGCCGTAAAGTGAAAGCAGATCACAGCGGCGACGTCACCGCTGTGATCTGCTCTCACTTTCCGGCCGGCAGTCAGTCAGAGCGGGAAGCAGACGGCTAGGGACCTGAAGGACACCGGAATGTATGTACGGTTTGTTTTTTTTTTACTTTTACGCTGGTAACCACGGTAAACATCGGGTTACTAAGCGCGGCCCTGCACTTAGTAACCCGATGTTTACCCTGGTTACAAGCGAACGCATCGCTGGATCGCTGTCACACACTACGATCCAGCGATGACAGCGGGAGATCCAGCGAAGAAAGAAAGTTCCAAACGATCTGCTACGACGTACGATTCTCAGCAGGGTCCCTGATCGCTGCTGCGTGTCAGACACAGCGATATCGTATGGATATCGCTGGAACGTCACGGATCGTACCGTCGTAGCGACAAAAGTGCCACTGTGAGACGGTACCCTAAGGTGTTACAGGATATCAGGGGGTAAGTGGATACTCAAGAAAGAGAATATGGACAGATGTGGGGCTTTAAGTCCAGCAGTCAAGAGGTAATGTCCAGTTTCAAGTGAGAGGAAATGATGTCAGTCTATTAAATTATTCCCCACCCACTTGCTAAGGTTTATTCCTAGCTTAAACGGTTTTCAGCAATTGATTATACATCCCAATTGTCTCCGCTCCTCCCCCCTCAGCAACCACACTATAGCACTCTATATAAATATATCAGTGGGGGGCATTATTCATGTGGAATACATGTGAGGGGATTATATATATTTCATATATATGTACATTTTATGGCACTTCCCTTCTACAATGCAACGGAATACAAAATGTGTTTAAAAAAAAAAAATCAAATTTCACACATATATTTATATTTAATGGTTTAACTTAAGATCCATACAAATGTTGCAACATTCATGATACCATTTTTATTTACTTTCATCAATATAAAATTGTTTTAAATTATGATATATATGAATTAATATAATTACCATATTTTCAAGTTATAGAGCAGTGCAAATGTCAAACAGCAAGTAAATGGTACAAGGCCGTAAGGCGCTCAAGGCAGTAAATGATTAATGGAAAGCAATAGCAAAAGTTAAAAGAATGGAAAATATTATCCTCCTAACATAATTAGCAATCTAGGCCAAGATGTTTTATATAAGGCTAAACATAAATTATCATTTGCAGCTATTCCCAAATTATGGAAGCATTAACTGATATCACTGAATGAACAAAATTCTAAAACCATTCTAATATATATCCGGTTTATTGTGTTTTCATGGTGCTTTCTTTTATTAATAGTTTATAGAGTTCTATTCCTGAGAGTTTGCATATTGATTGATTACATTTTTAGCATATACTATACCTCAGTAATACATAATGTGGCAGGCTATGGCAGTAGCGTGTTGTTCCTCTATGGAACCTCAGTGGTACAAGATAAATTGTGCTAATCCTGCCTTATACATCAAAGCTGCTACTGTTTGGTAATACAGATAATCATATTTCCCCACAAGTGTCTTTTTTTTCTTTACTTTTTTTTAATTAAGCGTGCAAAAAGCAAACATTTTCCTGACATTCAGTTATAGGTGTATGGCCACAGCAAACACATTGACAACGCAATACATCGTCCGGTTTTCCCATCGCACTGTGCAGCTGCCTGAAAAGGATAGAACAGGTGTTAGTAAGTGGAACCTGCAAGATACTTTACAACCTGCTAGGACCAATTTTAAACACTGGTTGACACATGTAGTACATGCAAGATGCTTGTTTCTAGCATTCGGTAAGAAAATTCACATTTTGAAGAAAGTTTCCAAAAAGCATCTACATACCAATATCTACACTAGATTCTGAGAGAAATTTGGTTGAATTCCCCATCTACTGACTGCTGAAATACATTCAGTAATAAAGTGAAAAGCAGTTGTCATGCCTAGGAACTACAAGTTGAGGCAAAACTAACATGCAAAAGTTGTAGTCCTTCCACATTTCGGTAGCTGTCAGATGTTTTGGTGTTTAGGTGGTCCAGGAACTCTATTAAATTCCTCGGTATCCTGCTCACTACCTACATTGTATCAGGTGAACCATGCCTTGCTTAGCCAGAATACCAAACATGCCCTGGAGTCTTGGACAATGGGCTAATTCACTTGGTTTGGAAGGTGTTCTGTATTTATAATGAACATCTTTTCTAAAATATGTATTAGAATGTTTCCAAGCACGACACTTTCGTATCTCTTGTGCATTCTTCAAAACATTACTCAAGATGCTCACAAGCTCTACCAGGACAGGAAATGGAAGCCAGTTCAAATAACTCACATCATTCTCTTTCACCCCAAGAAAGGGGGTGTTGGCCTCTCTGACTTGTCTGACATAATCCTCCTCCCATCTTTTATGGGTCATTGACTGGTGCAGACACAGGGAATTTGAGCACTTGTTCACTATGAGACAGTCTTTTCTATCCATAACACTCTCAGCTACACCATGGATAGATGTAAAATGGTAGTAGTAAGGACTAATGGACTGCAAAAGAAAGCTAAATGGGGGTAAAAGAAGGACAATTGCCCTGCAAACAAATGTGAATAGGAAAATGACTGAAAATAACATAAATAATTTTGAACCAGGAGGCAGAGGTCCAGGTGGAGCAGTATCTTGCATGTGTAGTTTACTGTACGTGCTAAAAAATAAATAAATAAATGAATGAAAAAGCAGAGTCAAGGGAAAGCAGATAGCTGTTAACTTGTCTCATTATGCTGGGAAGGGACCAATATCCATGGACCTTCCCAGCCTATTAATATCAGTCCCAACTGTCTGCTTTGACTTTGCTGGTTATTAAAAATTAGAGGACCCTAAAAAAATGATGTGGGCTCTCCCCATTACAATCTACAATGAGGTGGGGGAGACACAAAGTACAGATGCGTATTTACAATGATGGGTCAGCCATGTTGAGGGAGTGGGGGATAGATAAAGGCTGTATGAGCTGATCACCAGGCATTATTTGTGGTGCTGTTGGGTACGGTGGAGTTTGATAGAGGCTTATTCTCAGATAGTGAATGGGCTACACACACACATAAAATTACTTTGACTAGGGAACGTGATAGGCAGCACTGAAAAAATGTGTTTTGAGGGAGCGTCTAAACCTGTGCAAGTTGTGGACAGTCCTAATTTCTTTGATCCAAAACTATGAGTCATGCTTTGCCACATATTGCAGCATTGTGATAAAGTATATTCTTTTTGCCATGAAAATGTTTACTTAAAAGAAATAAACAAATGTTATGGTCAGGAATTGAGTGCTGGGGTCTAAGAGGACTCAGATTCTCTAAAAGGCAAGTGCTGTTAGGCCTGTAAAAGTTTCAATAGTGCCCAAAACTTCAAGCTTTGCCAATCTCAGCTTTTTCATCCACTCAATATACCTCCCAAATTAACAGAGAATTCACCTACATTTATCTTCTGACATTCTGGTGTAGGAAGCAAACACTGGTGGTAGTAATGTGAGGTTCCTGGCAATGGTGATATGTGGATACTCTGTATAGGAAACCCTTTTAACATCTGTCAGGTTTATGGAGCATGTCACTCTCAACAAGGAAAAAAGGGTAGGTTGGTGAGGGCTGCACAGGACTAAGGCTACGTTCACATTTGCGTTGTGCGCCGCAGCGTCGGCGCCGCAGCGCACAACGCAAACAAAAACGCGGCAAAACGCACGCTAAAACGCTGCGTTTTGCGCCGCATGCGTCCTTTTTGGCCGAAAGTTGGACGCAAAAAAAATGCAACTTGAAGCGTTTCTTGCGTCCAACGCTTGCGGCCATGCGGCGCAAAACGCAGCACAACGCATGTCCATGCGCCTCCATGTTAAATATAGGGGCGCATGACGCATGCGGCGCCGCTGCGGCGCCCGACGCTGCGGCGCTGACCGCAAATGTGAACGTAGCCTTAGTCCAACTTAACAATAGGAAAAACAGCCGCGCTCATGGGTAAATGCAAAAAGTGAAAAGTTTAATTGACGATGCCAACGTCATCTAAAACACAGCAAGGGGACTCCAAAAAAAGTCTCCATTTTTAAAAAAAATTGGGCCACAGACACCACTTAAGTGGCATCAATTTCCACAGAGTTTCTTAAAATCATTGGTGAGGTGATTTTCAAAAATCATCAAGCTTTTAGTCTCCCCAGGGTGACACAGGGGTAGAAAAGTCCTTGCGGATCCAGGATTTGTTCATCTTGATGAACGTTAGTCTGTCTATATTTTCATTGGACAGCCGCGGGCGCTTATCTGTCAGCACACCACCAGCAGCGCTGAACACCCGACAAGATCTCCAAGGCGTGAGTGGCGAGCTCAGGCCATTTTCCCAGATTGGAAGCCCAAAATGAGCAAGGGTCCTGTTCCGATGTTAACTTGGAGATACTCCTGTGCCATCCTCTCTAGGCGTTGGCTATGCGACAGACTTCTTGTCTCCTGTGGCATTGCAAAGGATGGTGTAAAAAATTCTTGAAACGATTGGAAAAAAATTGCTGTTACCACCAGATACCATGTTACTGTTACGATTTGAATGACAGTCCCATGGTTGGCAAGTTAGAACTCAGAGATTCACTACGTGCACCACTGGTGTTTTGTGGAAAAGCAGATGTAAGATTCTGTAACAGTCTCTGCTGATACTCCTGCATGCGTGAATCCCTTTCTATGGCAGGAATTATTTCGCCAAATTTACTTTTGTACCGGGGATCTAACAGTGTGGCAACCCAGTAGTCAGCATTAC
Organism: Ranitomeya variabilis; assembly: GCF_051348905.1. Taxonomy (NCBI): domain Eukaryota; kingdom Metazoa; phylum Chordata; class Amphibia; order Anura; family Dendrobatidae; genus Ranitomeya; species Ranitomeya variabilis. The sequence continues at coordinate 155,598,548 of NC_135234.1, forward strand.
TTCGGATTTTGACAATCCGAGGGTCATGTTGCAGGTAGTGCAGCAAGAAGGCACTCATGTATCTTGCGCATCCAGGAGGACCAAGTCCTTGTTGTCTTGGTGGCGTTGAGGTGAGAATCATGCTTCCTTCCTCTGCTCTCTCCCCCCAACCTCGTACAACAGAAATTTGACCAAGGTCTCCCTCATCTGATGAGTCTTCCATGCCCAGCACCAGTTCGTCCTCCACTTCTTCCTCGGCTCCTGCACCTTCCTCAACAGTTTGGCTGGTACCATGCGCCCTCAGTAATCCCTCTCCCCCAACCTCCAATGCCAGCCGCCTTGGTGCTGCCGACCATCTGGACCTTGGAGATATTATCCCTTCCGCAAACGACTCCTCCTGTTCCTCCTCCTCTTGTCCCACCACCTGACTCTGAATACTGTTTAAGGTGTGCTCCAGCATGTAAATGACCGGAACAGTCATGCTGATAATGGCATCGTCAGCACTAAACATCTTCGTCGCTATTTCAAAACTGTGCAGAAGGGTGCATAGGTCCCTGATCTGAGACCACTTCTGCAGCGTGATTTGCCCAACCTCTGGATCTCGTTGGCCCAGGCTATACGTCATAACGTATTGCACCAGGGCTCGTCGGTGCTGTCACAGTCGCTGCAACATGTGCAGTGTTGAATTCCACCATGTGGGCACATCACATTTCAGCCGGTGAACTGGCAGGCCCAACGACTTCTGTAGAGATGTAAGTCATTGAGCTGCAGGGTGCGAACGGTGGAAGTGAGCACACAGCGACCGTGCCCACTGCAGAAGCCCATCTAGTCCGGGATAGTGGGATAAAAATTGCTGGACAACCAGGTTCAAAACATGAGCCATACAAGGCACGTGTGTGACATTGCCCCGGCGAAGGGCCACACCCTGGTTTGCAGCATTGTCGCACATGGCCTTCCCTGGATGCAGGCTCAGTGGAGACAACCATTGATGGAACTCGGTCTCCAGAGTTGACCACAACTCCTCAGCTGTGTGACTCACGTTTCCCAGACACTTCAAGGTAAACACCACCTGATGCCGTTGAGCCCTGGTGACAGCATAGTAAGGAGGTGTGCAGGATTCCTTCTGCGCAGTTAGAACGCGGGTGGCATTACCAGACAGGCTTTGGGTGCAGGTGGAGGACCGAGAGGAGGTTGAGGCAGAAGCAGTGGAGGAACTTATAGATACAGAGGATCGACACGCAACTCGTTGGGACGGCAAGATCTGAGCCTGCATCAAAACCCCATAACTTCCATCTCCAAAATCACTGAAGTGGAGCTTGCTCATTTTCTCTCCAAATCACACCTCACCACTTGTGCACTTGATCCCATCCCACCTCCTCCCCAACCTCACCACCACACTAATCCCATCCCTAACTTCTGGTACCTTCCCCACTGCTTTCAAACATGTCACAATCACACCTATCCTCAAAAAGCCATCCATTGACCCAAGCGCTATGTCCAGCTATCGCCCCATATCTTTGCTCCCATTTGCTTCCAAACTCCTTGAACAGGACATCCATACTGAACTTTCCTCTCACTTTGCATCTAACTCTCTCTTCGACAACCTACAATCTGGCTTATGTCCCCACCATTCCTTTGAGACTGCCCTGACGAAAATTACTAGTGACTTACTTACAGCCAAAGCTAACAGACAATTCTCTAAACTCCTCCTTCTAGACCTGTCCTCTGCCTTCGACACAGTTGACCACTGCCTCCTACTACAGATCCTCTCTTCCTTTGGTGTCAAAGACCTTGCCCTATCTTGGATCTCCTCATACCTTACCAACCGCACATTTAGCGTTTCCTACTCCAATACTACCTCTTCATCTCGCCCCCTCTCTGTTGGTGTCCCTCAAGGCTCTGTCCTTGGGCCCTTACTCTTCTCAATCTATACACTCAGCCAGGGACAACTCATAAGGTCCTATGGCTTCCAGTACCATCTATACGCTGATGACACTCAGATCTACCTCTCTGGCCCAGATGCCACCTCTCTGCTCACCAGAATCTCAGAGTGTCTATCAGCCATATCCTCCTTCTACTCTCGCTTCCTCAAGCTCAATGTGGACAAATCTGAACTAATTATCTTTCCTCCATCTCGCATATCTTCCCTACCTGATCTATCTATCAAAATAAATGAAATCACACTTTCCACTGTCCCCAAAATCGCTGCCTCGGAGTTACCCTTGACTCTGCCCTGTCCTTCAAACCGCACATCCAAGCTCTCGCCACCTCCTGTCACCCTCAGCTCAAAAATATTTCCAGAATCCGTCGTTTCCTCAACCCTCACTCTACCAAAATGCTTGTGCATGCCCTAATCATCTCCCGCCTCGACTACTGCAACATCCTCCTCTGTGGCCTCCCTTCTAACACTCTCGCACCCCTCCAGTCCGTCCTTAACTGCTGCCCGACTAATTAATCTCTCTCCTCACTACACTCCTGCTTCCCCTCTTTTGCAAATCCCTTCACTGGCTACCAGTTTCCCCAGCATATCCAGTTTAAACTACTAACGCTGACCTACAAAGCCATCCATAACCTTTGTCCTCCATATGTTTCCGAACTAGTCTCTCAATATCTTCCCTCACGTAATCTCCGGTCCTCCCAAGACCTCCTTCTCTCCTCCATGCTTATTTGCTCCTCACCCAATCGCCTCCAAGACTTCTCCCGAGTAGCCCCCATCCTCTGGAATTCTGTGCCCCAACACGTCCGATTATCCACCACACTTGGATCCTTCAAAAGAAACCTGAAAACCCACCTCTTCAAAGAAGCTTACAGCCTGTAATGACCACACGGCCACCTCAACAACATCGGATCTACTGCAACCCTCGACCTACTGTCTCCTTCCCCATAATCCTGTAGAATGTAAGCCAGCAAGGGCAGGGTGCTCTTCCCTCTGTACCAGTCTGTCATTGTTAGTTTTGTTTACTGTAAGTGATATTTGTATTTTGATGTAACCCCTTCTCATGTACAGCACCATGAAATTAATGGTGCTATATAATAATAATAATAATAATAATAATAATAATAATAATAATAAAAGGCACAGACAAATCCTATACGTCAAAGGTCATGAAGAGATTAAAAAGGTTGGTAAATACATTTAAAAAAAAAAAGAATACTCACCTTTACCAGCCTTCCGTAGTTTCCGTTCCAATGCTTACCAGTCGCAGCTGGTCTCTACTGCTTGTTCTAGAATGTCAAGAAATTTCCTTTCACCCAATTATTACCTATAGCTATGACAAGCCTCTGAGCCAATGATTGGCTGAGCAAGACAAGAACTGGAACAGCAGACCAGCAGTGATCGGATAAGTGTAAGAATGGGAGCTGGGTGGGGATCAGTGAGGGTCAGTATTATTTCTTTTACTTTTATATACCAGTCTGAGTCCTTTATAAATTCATTTTCAATTGCTGGACAATCCCTTTAATTCCATGTGAATTAATTGTTTGGAGCTGTAGTAAAGAACGTACAAACTTTTATGGGGCCTACAATTTCACTTGGAAGCTCACAATTTTCTCTGTCAGATTCTAAATAAAGAAGCATTACTTCTTGAAGATAATAATGTAATAGTACTGTAACCAGACCCATACAGAAGCACAGGAAGTACCAATGACTGTATACGAAGAAATAGAGACCTGTCTGCATTGTTTTTAGCTGAAAGGTCACCATTAAACATGTTTTCACTGATTACTATTCCAAATTACCATCAGTGGAGTTATCCCAAAAGGAGGAACTTGCAGTGTGTAGACCACCTCCTCTTTTCTGCATGACTGTACAGGTTACTGAAATATATCAAACCAAAGAATATGTAATGATCATTCTTAGTCAAGCTTCAATATCAATTGAAAAGAATTGTAAGGGATCAAAACATAATTGGAGCTGTAGAAAATAACAGCTCGCTATTCTCAGGTCCAGTGCTGTCTCTTGTGTCACTACCTTTATGTGTGTTGACAGCTGAAGTGCTCACGTTGCGACTACAGCTCACATGACTGCAGCAGCCAATCACTGGGCTCAGACTGTGCGAACTGTGGTGCCCAATGATTCGCTTCAGTGGTCATGTGGGCTGGGGTCAAGACGTCAGCACTGCAGCCTGTCAATAAAGGCCTGAGCGGTGTCAGAGAGGCAGTGCTGAAGTGTGACTATGGGTGAGATTATTATTTTCTAGAGCTGCAACCCTATGAATAAAACACTTTTAGGCTATGTGCACACGTCAGGATTTCTTGCAGAAATTTCCTGAAGAAAACCGGACATTTTCTGCAAGAAATCCGCATGCGTTTTTTTTTTTGCGTTTTTCTTGCATTTTTTGTGTGTTTTTTTCCGGAGATTCCCAATGCATTAAATAGCGGCAAAAACGCGAAATATCTGCAAAATTAATGAACATGCTGCGTTTTTTACCGCGATGCGTTTTTTCGCAGAAATAAACGCATCATGTGACCAAAAATTGCAGAATGCATTAAAAATGATGGGATGCTTATATGTGCGTTTTTTTGCATGGAAAACGGCCGAAAACACAAAAAAAAGCGAAAAATCCTGAACGTGTGCACATAGCCTTAATCCCGCACAACTCTTTTAACTAAATAATGGAGCATTTTCTGCATTAAATCACTCATAACATCAATATACAGAAGAATACATCTTACCCATAATAGCCAACATTTTTCCCTGCAATTAAGTATCAGTAAGCTGATAAAAAGTTTTTAGGCCTTATTATTTTAAAGGTACGTTGAACTTATTAGGGAAAGTGTAGGAAAGATACGTGTGAGGTGGACCAGTAAAAAGAAAGAAGTGGCACATACTGTAGGTGGATGGAGTTCAATGCCTAAACAAAAGTCTCTCACAATAACTATTGCCTCGCGAGAAAGCACAAATTAATGGTTGCAGTTTCTACAAGGCTTAATGGTCGTAATCAGAGTCTTAGTCTACAGTAAACAAATGTGTTTTGTCCGGACTGTTGCTTCTTGGTTGATGTAAAAGTTCCTAATGAGACTGATCAGATGACTTGGCACACCTACAGGTGCATCTCTTAAAATTAGAATATCGTCAAAAAGTCGATTTATTTCAGTTCTTCAATACAAAAAGTGAAACTCATATTATATAGAGTCATTACAAACAGAGTCATCTATTGCAAGTGTTTATTTATGTTAATGTTGATGATTATGGCTTACAGCCAACGAAAACCCAAAAGTCATTATCTCAGTAAATTAGAATACTTTATAACACCAGCTTGAAAAATGATTTTAAAATCCGAAATGTTGGCCTACTGAAGTGTATGCACTCAATACTTGGTCGGGGCTACTTTGGCATCAATAACTGCATCAGTGCGGCGTGGCATGGAGGAGATAAACCTGTGGCACTGCTGAGGGGTTATGGAAGCCCAGGTTGCTTTGATAGCAGCCTTCAGCTCGTCTGCATTGTTGGGTCTGGTGTCTCATCTTACTCTTGACAATACCCGATTGATTCTCTATGGGGTTAAGGTCAGGCGAGTTTGCTGGCCAATTAAGCACAGTGATACTGTTGTTTTTAAACCAGGTATTGGTATTTTTGCAGTGTGGACAGGTGCCAAGTCCTGCTGGAAAATTAAATTTCCATCTCCAGAAAACTTGTCGGCAGAGGGAAGCATGAAGTGCTCTAAAATTTCCTGGTAGACGGCTGTGCTGACTTTGGTCTTGATAAAACACAGTGGACCTACACCAGCAGATGATATGGCTCCCCAAACCATCACTGATTGTGGAAACTCCACACTAGACCTCAAGCAGCTTGGATTGTCTGTCTCTCCACTCTTTCTCCAGATTTTGGAACCCTGATTTCCAAATGAAATGGAAAATTTAATTTCCTTGTGGAGTGTGTCAATGACTGACTTCTGGACATCAGTCAAGTCAGCAGTCTTCTCCATGATTGTGGAAACTACTGAATCAGACTATGGGACCTTTTTAAATGCTTAGGAAGCTTTTGCATGTGTTTTTGTTAATTATTCTAATTTACTTATATAATTACTTTTGGGTTTTCATTGGCTGTAAGCCATAATCATCAACATTAACAAACATAAACACTTGAAATAGATCACTTAGTTTGTAATGACTATCTAATAAATGAGTTTCACTTTTTGTATTGAAGAACTGAAATAAATCAACTTTTTCATAATATTATAATTTTGTGAGATGCACCTATATATCCTTCATGGTATTCTAAAGTTTCTCGTGATCAACACAGTTGACTTTGCTGTAGTCGATGAAGCAAATATAGATCTCCTTGTATTCTTTAGCCTTTTTCATTATCCAGCTAATGTTGTGTGTGCTATGGGATATTGATGTTCCTCAATCACTTTTTTCTCCGTACGAAACCATTATATTATGTATGCATCAATTATTTTAATCATGCTTCAATAAAAATTATTTTTAAGATTATTTTGTGGTTTGTGGCTACTCTGGTGTCTTTGAGTTCAACAATTCTATCGGAGTACTCCACCGTTTACTAATCTATCTTTATTGATAGGTGGAACACAAAAAAATATGTTCCCTGGAACATATATCTGTTACCTGGAAATATATCATGAGCTGTAAGTATATTTTGATAGATATTCTGCAGTATGTACCGGGATTGGACTGCAGAGGACTGGGGTAAAGTTATTTTCTCTGATGAAACCCCCTTCAGACTGTTTGGAAGCATGATTGTCAGGACTTAAGTAACCATAATAAACATCTGACTAAAATAATCTAGTAACAATGAAGCAGCAAAAACCTTGTGAAAGCCAAAATTGGTGTCACTCTCAAAACTTTTGACCATGACTGTGTTTTCAATATAACAAGTCCCTTTTAAGCATTAAGCATTCTGGTCAGCAGATGATTTTATTTATGAGCCAGTTACAAGATCTCCCATTCTCTATTTACTGGGCACACTTATCTACACTGAACAAAAATATAAATGCAACATTTTTGTTTTTGCTTCCATTTTTCATGAGCCGAACTCAAAAATCTAAGACATTTTCTATGTACACAAAAGGCCTTTCACAAACTTATGTAAATCTGTGTTAGTGAGCCCTTCTCCTTTGCTGAGACAATCCATCTCCCTCACAGGTGTAGCACACCAAGATGCTGATGAGACAGGTGCCTTAGGCTGGCCACACTAAAAGTACACTCTAAGGATTTGGCAGCGCTTTGGATGCAGCACATGTTCGCTGCGTCCAAAGCGCTGCCGACTTTTAAATGCAGGTGATTCCGCATGTGTTCATTGAACAGTGCGGAATCACCGCGCCCAATACATTGCAGGTGTGATATTTATCTAGCGGAGACTGAGCGTCTCCGCAAGATAAATAGACATGCTGCGGTCTGGAAAGACGCGCCGCATGTCCGTCTCCTCAGGTAAGCCGCTGGTGTCTGTGCACATATAGTGGAGATGGGATTTCTTGAAATCCCATCCACTATGCTGTAACATCTGGACACTGCGGGTTGCACGCTGCGGATGAACACAGCATCCAACCCGCAGATTTTACTGATCATGGGAACATACCCTCACATGTGCAGTTTTATAACACAGCACAAAGCCGCAGATGGTTTGAGGGAGCGTGCAGTTGGCATGCTGACTGGAGGAATGTCCACCAGAGCTGTTGCTTGTGAAGTGAATGTTCATTTTTCTGCCATAGGTCATCTCCAAAGGCATTTCAGAGAATTTCAAAGTTGTGAATTGAGCGGCCCATGGTAGCGGTGGGGTTATGGTATGGTCAGGCGTACATTATGGATAACAAATGTATAGTAGGTGCATTTTATTTATGCCATTTAAAATGCACAAAGATACCATGACAAGATCCTGAGACCCACTGTTGTGCATTCATCCACGACCATCATCTCATGTAGCAGCAGGATAATGCACGGCCCCATGTTGCAGAATGATAATGCACAGCCCCACGTTGCAGCATGATAATGCACGGCCCCATGTGGCAGCTGTCATGATCCAGACTGGGTTTTGGGTCTTGTCTCTCCTTTCCCAGTCTGGTCATGTTAGTGGTTAACTTTCTCTGCCTTGTTCCGGTGTTGGGTCTACTATTTAGCTGCGCTGCATCCTGCAGGCTGTGTCAGTTATATTTCCTGCGTGTGTAGCTGGCTCTGGTGAAACCCTGATTTGTCCTGCTGTGTTTAGCTGACTTTGCCCGTGTCTGTTTGTACTTCTCTTCCCGCCCCTGACTGTTTGTCCTTGTGTGTTTGGATTCCCTGGTATTCCCTGGTACTCGACTCTGCTTTGGCTCTGATCTGATACTTCTGCTACGGACAGGTACTGACCTTCTGGCGCTCCTTTGACTCTGTGTTTGGAATTTCCCTGTGTACTACGCAACTCTCTGGTATCTACCCGGCTTGTCTGACCATTCTGCTGCCACCTGGTGGTAGCCTTGCTGCAGTCCTGCTGGTCTGCTCTGAGCAGGATTTCAGCCCTCTCTCCACTCTGCTGCCATGTAGTGGAGTCTGCACTTACCTGCAGAGCTGCAGCGTGACAGCAGCATGATATTGCACGGCCCCATGTTGCAGCATGATAATGCACGGCCCCATGTTGCAGCATAATAATGCATGGCCCCATGTTGCAGCATAATAATGCACGGCCCCATGTTGCAGCATGATAATGCACGACCCCAATTTGCAAGGATCTGTACACAATTCCTGGAAGCTGAAAATATCCCAGCTCTTGCATGCCCAGCACCTGACATGTCACCTATTGAGCATGTTTTGGATGCTCATGCTCTGGATTGGCTTATACGACAGCTTGTTCAGATTCCTGCCAATATCCAGCAACTTCTCACAGCCATTAAAGAGGAGTGGACCAACATCCCGCAATCAACAACCTGATCAACTCTATGTGAAGGAGATGTGTTGCACTGCATGAGACAAATGGTGTACCCCACAGATACTGACTGGTTTTCTGATCCCTAAGGACCCTGTAATACTGTAAAACTGCACATATTAGAGTGCCCCTTTATTGTGGCCAGCGTAAGACACTTGTGCAATAATCATGGGTCTAATCAGCATCTTGGTATGTCACACTTGTGAGGGGGATGGATTATCTCTATAAAGGAGAAGGGCTCACTAACACTGATTTACACAAATTTGCCAACAAATTTATTGGAGAGAAAAAGGCCTTTTGTGTATATAGAAAAAGTCTTGGATCTTTGAGTTCAGCTAATGAAAAACAGGAAAAAAGTTTATATTTGTGTTCAGTGCTTTTGAACAGCCCTACTATTTTTAATATATATTGATAATACTGAAGGTGTTATCGAATTAATGAGAATGGAGCACTATGGCAAACATTAATCGAAAATGATGCTGTCAGGCCAGGATTCTCTACATATAGTCAAAGCAGGCTACGTGTTACAATTAGCTTCCGGATCATGTCTGTCCCACTCAGCATTATTACCACACTACTTTCCAGTCATTGGGGCAGGGCACACATCTCTGAGCAGCCATGGCTGGTCTCCTATCTTGCCCACTGTTTAGGTGACTGACATCAGGTTCCCGCATTCACAGGCAGAGAGCGACGTCAATTAACTAAATAGTAGGCATGATCAGAGAACAGCCGTAACTCTACAGTTGTGCACCTTCCCCGATGACGGCATCAGACCGGGGTGCAGTGTGATTATAATGTTGTTTTCTCCGTTTATCCCTCAGGGCTACCTATGACACAGACATGCTCTGGATGCTAATGATAACCCCTAGCCTACTCTACTTAGGTACGGAATCCTGACCTGTCAGGTGCACGTTAGATGGGTACAACGTAAGAGCACATTTCTACAGCAGGAGGAATGAGCAGGGACCTTAAGCTTCCCCCATCAGCGACCATTGACCACCGGAGGTTTCAGCTGATTGGCGCCATTGGGTTCAAATAGGACAACCCATCCAAGAGATGAAAAGGTAATTATAGGAACAGTGGGTAGCACTGCAGCCTTGCGGCACTGGGTCCTGGGTTAAATCCCTGTGTTTGTGTAGGTTTCCTCCCACACTCCAAAGACATACTGATAGGGAATATAGCTTGTGAGCCCCAATGGGTACAGATATGATAATGTCCATACAGTGCTGCGGAAATAATGGTGCTATATAAGATAAGCATAATAATAATAATAAAAACATTCTTTGGTTCAAGTATAAAAAGGTTGTTAGAAAACAATGAACAATAGAACATTTTACAATGGTTACAAAGCAGATACTCTCATTTCATAATAAAAATACATATTGCTGACTGCTTGCAGTTTTTGCATGCTTTGAGAATGCTATTTTTTTTTACTGGGAAACCCATTTTTTGTGTCATTTTAAGCAATGTTGATCACCAGTAGTAAGGGCTCTGGTAAACAGCATGCACTCAAGAAACGCGCTGTCAATCCATGTTTGCTTATGAAACACAGGCAATTGCATAAAGTTGCTGCACACATCAAGACCACACTGCAATTGCACCATCTTACCTTACCCTGTGGGTGCCATCATACATCCTAGTGCTGTCCGTTTTTCTTGGTTTTTCCATTTTTGAGTTCCGTTTTTTGTCTCACCTTTTTCCCAGAGCGATAACTTTTTTTTATTTTTCCATCAATATGGCCGTGTGAGGGCTTGTTTTTTGCAGGATGAGTTGTACTTTTGAAAGACGCCATTGATTTTGCCAAATAGTGTACTGGAGTACAGGAAAAAAAATTAAAGTGCAGTGAAATTGCAAAAAAAAGTGCAATTCCCCAATTGTTTTTTGTTTTGCTATTTTAGGATGTTCACTACATGCTAAACCTGACCTGCCATTATGATTCTCCAGGTCATTACTATTTTGTGGACACCAAACATATGGTTGGGTCTTTTTTATTTAAGTGGTGAAAAAAAAATCTAAATTTTCTAAAAACAAGTAGCCATTTCTGAGACCCATGGCGTCTCAAATTTTCATGTACTGGGGCTGGATGAAGGCTTAGTATTTGCGTGCCGAGCTGACATTTTTATTGATACCATTTTGGTGCAGATATGATCTGACGTTTTTACTTTTTTACTCGATATGGCGTTTACCGATCGGATTACCGTATTTTTTGGCATATAAGACGCACTTTTTCCCCCCCAAAAAAGGGGGGAAAATGGGGGGTGCGTCTTATATGCGCAATGCAGGCTTACCGTGGACCGTGGCGGCAGAGGTGCGGCGGCAGAGGTGCGGTGGCAGAGGTGCGGCGGTGGAGATGAGGAGGCGCAGTGAGCGGGGTCCCTTTCCCCGGTGAGTTGATGCTGCAGCCCCGGTAATGCACAGAGCCGGGTGAATCCTGTTGTTATCGGTGCGCGCGGCCATCTTCCTGAGGCCGCGCGTTCGCAGATGGAGCTCTAGTGCCCGGGGCTTTAGGAAAATGGCCGCGAGATGCCGCGCGTGCGCAGATGGGGATCGCGGCGGCCATTTTCCTGAAGCCCCGGGCACTAGAGCTCCATCTGCGAACGCGCGGCCTCAGGAAGATGGCCGCGCCCACCGATATCAACAGGATTCACCCGGCTCTGTGCATTACCGGGGCTGCAGCATCAACTCACCGGGGAAAGGGACCCCGCTCACTGCGCCTCCTCATCTCCACCGCCACGGTCCACGGTAAGCATTACCGGCTGCTGCATCACCTCACCGGGACTTTGGACTCTGTATCCTGTATCCTTTTGCTTCCCAGGATGGGTGCAGCAAGGTTCAGGAAGGATCTCGTGGGCACATGGACTGGAGATGATGGAGGTAGTGGTGTACATTGTGAAGCGAGTATTCCACAGGCGCTCATATGTCTGAGTCCTTGCCGCTTCCCGGCGCTCAGACATCTGAGCTCCTGTGGAATACTCGCTTCACAATGTACACCACTACCTCCATCATCTCCAGTCCATGTGCCCACGAGATCCTTCCATCACCTCACCGGGGAAAGGGACCCCTCTCACGCCATACCTCTCACTGTGCTTCCTCATCCCAGCACCTCTGTCGGTAACCACTGCTGCCACCCTCCCATGGACACCAGGCCGTGGCGTCGCCCACCTAAGCAGGAAGGGACCCTGCTCAGGTGCACGCCGTACCGCATCACCCCACCTCTGCCGCCACCATGCCTCCTGTGACCCTGCTCTGCCACCGCCAGCCCTCAGGTAAGATACTGTAAATTCGGACAATAAGACGGACCCCCATCTTATAAAAAATCTTTTTTTCTGCAATTTTCACCCCAAATTTGGGGTGCGTCTTATGGTCCGGTGCGTCTTATATGCCGCGAAATACGGTAATTATTTTTATATCTTGACAGATCAGGTGATTCTGAACATGGTTATACCAAATACCTGTATTTTTTTCCTTTATTGTTTTATTTTGAAAGGGCGACGGGAGTGGGCAAAAGCTTGATGACGGCCGTTTCTATACATCTAAGGTAGGAAAGAGGTTAAAGGGAATCTATCATAGGATCAACCCACCTAAGCCATCTATGTGGACATGTAGGTCATAGAAACATGAATACAGTTATACCTTGATATCTGCGATCTGATATATTATTTGAGAAAAGTTTCCATTTTGCCATATGTAAATGAGGCATTAAGGTCTATGAGGCGGACACTGATCTCACTGAGAATCTGCCTCCAGAGCTTATTTTAAATGAAAGTGGGCTTTCCCAGTGTAAGACATGTAAATCAGGGTAGCAGACTGTCATAGCGACCCACCAATGCCCCGCGATCGCATCATGTAAGCGCCAATGGGTGCATAGAATGCATGCACCAATGCCGGAGTGCTGATAATGCTCTTGTCAAAGATTGACAATGGTATTTAACAGGTTAACAGTTGCAATCGGAGCTCTGCTTGTGGCTGTTAAGACACGTCCTGGCTGTAACACACATCCATTACCTGCCAGGTACGGGACAAGCTCATCCCAACAAACAGATGCAACACAAATGTAAAATGGATGATATATCAGAGATAATCAGTCCAGTTTTAATGGATGTCAAAACAGAAATGGATATGTGAATGTAGCCGTAATAGAGCTTACAGTGAATCTGCAGGGACGTGGTTGGCCCGTCGTCTCCCACTAAGCATTATGCAATTTTTATAAAGTGTGTTAGTACATGCTGAAACTAGCATTGCGTGACGGCTCTGTGCAGGATAAGCAGCATGATGTCACTTACCAATATATTTAAAGGCTTTTTCCATCTTTACTAGATGGGTTAAAGATTGTTCAACCACGGCAGACATCCACTCATTGACTCTACCGTCGTCATAGTCTACTCCGCCAAGGATGACGTCTACACACTGCATCACAGAAACAAACATATTAGTTTTAAGATATACGGTATGTATGAAGACTAAACAGTTTTAGCATTCATGTATGCAGATACTGCGGCATTTTTTAACCAGATCAACACCCGGCCATTTACACCCTCCACCACTTATAACCAAGCTCTTTTGTTTTTCTACACGTTGTCTTAAGAGCGCTAACATTTTTCCTACTTCAGTTATTAAAATATGTTTGTGTTCTTCTTTTGCGATGCAAGAGGCCTAATTTTTATGCAATTTTTATATTCAGATTTTTTTTTTACAATATTAGGGGAAAAACAAAATTTAGAGCAAAAGGAAAATTGTCTGTTTTTCACATTTTCTTCTATTTTTTTGCAACCACATAGGACAATTATAGTACATATTAAATTGTGTTCCCCTTTCCATAAGAATTACTTTAATATCTTTGACATATGTTTTTTATCATTAGGGGTGGGTCTAAAATCAGTGATTTGGAGTGGCGGAGACTTTATATTTTTCATCTTTGATTTATTTTCTTTCTTTAGTCTTTCATTTATTTCATACTTTGTGCTCCTCATAAAAGACTTATGGGGGAAATTTTCAACATTTAAAGGGAACCTTTCATGTAAAATAACGCTATTAACCTGCAGATATGGGGTTCATTTGCCGGTTAATAGTGTTCTGACATTGAGCTGCACCCGCACTGAGTGCCCCACTGCCGGGAGGAAATTAACTTTATTCCCATGGGCAGCCTCGCTCTTTCAGTCACGGGGTGGCGCCGGCACGGTTTCAATCCCCACTCTGTGACTAAAGAGTGGCGGCTGCAACAGCACTCCTGGCACTGACTGACAGCTCGCTCATTATTAGAGCCGGCTGTGCCAAGGGCTCGGCTACAGCTGCTGCTCTCTATACACAGAGTGGTGACTGAAGCTGTGCCAGCGCCACCCCGTGACTGAACAGCAAACACTTCCGGGATGAATAAAGTTAATTTCCTCCTGGCAACGGGGCTCTCAGTGCCACACGTCGTTAAAACACTATTAACCCCATATCTACAGGATAATAGCATTATTTTACATGACAGGTTCTCTTTAAATATTTTTTTCCCCCTGTAACTGGAACTGACATATTAGTCCCAATTACGGGACAAACCAAGCCTGAAAATTCATCCTTGTGTGCAGCTGCTGACTGTTGACTATCTGCAGGTACAACTACTATTGATTAATAAGCTCAATACTATGATCAGCTAAAGTTGTTATGTTCACATTGTTGGTTTGGTTTTACAATTTTGCTTTTTTTTTTTTTTTTTACTTGCTTTGTTACAATAAGAAAACCCAGTCTGTAGCCCTATTCTTCTTGTCAAAAATGGCAGAACCCTGGAATCAGTCATAGATACTATTATTTGTATCTAAATGAGTAAATGTCCATCTATACTGGTATGAAGATGATGTATTTGTAGTAAGTCAGCACTGAAAATCTTTCAAAGGAATCATTTTCCAGTGCTCGGTCTTTTCAGCTGCCATGAATCGCCTACTAAGTTGCAGAAAATGAATAGAGATATTGTTCTGATGACGGATTATGTCACTGTCTATCAGATACATGGCAACACTCTTTAACCCCTTCCCCTTCATGTACTCTGGGCAGTGGGCCCAAAGCAAATGATACAATTTTGCTTTGTTTTTATTTAACAGGTTATAACGTTGTAAAAAAAAGTTATGTTTATTTTTTTTCAGGACAAACAGGGGCTTTCTGTTGGCATTTTTTGTAAATTTCTGAATACAGCAATAAACGTGTTGAAGACACTCTTTTCTGCAATTTCACATGTGACAATTTTAAAATAAAGTTTTGACTTTTCCGTGCCTCTGGATTTATAGCACAGTATATGATCCGAAATACATTGATGGGTTCTAAAGTTAAAGTGTGAATATCATTTCATGAAAGAAAATAAAAAGAATGCACTGGTTGTTCGTGATGGATCAGATGGCAGCTAAGATTAGGCTTTCTTGGTGCCATGTGACGTATTTTCACTATTTTTGTTCTCTTTGGGAGGGCTGTGCGGGCGTGGATCGCGTCACCCAGCATCTGCCATCACCTCCCATAATGCATTTACTCGTGAGCGCACATCTGCCCTGGTGCAGGCATTCCCATGGTAATACAGCTACACCAGTCACACTGTACTACTAGTAAAACAACACTATAGCTGTCTCCCCATCTTGTATTACGTCTCTCTATACAGAGAGCACTGTACTTTGCACAGAGGACAGCACCTCTCACTGCCTATTTCCATGCTGACATGCAGCTATTTCAGCCCATACAGGGATCTGGCATCTGATGCTGATCATCAGGGTTGGAGATAAGGCTGCTTCAGTCGCCAAGCTTTTACCACTGTGTTACATGCAGGTGGTGTAGCTGCACACAGGGTGATGAGAGGGGTTCACATAGTTAGGTAGGAATAGATTGTTCAACCGAATGGGGGCAGGGATTATTGCCAATAGACAGGGGCTTTACTAACTGGGCAAAGTCTTCCATCTAGGTAAGTGAACTTCGCAATCAGCACTGGATTACATGAGTATTACCAACAATGTTACGGGCTCGTAGGATGTGATTTGTGCAGTACTAATTGTATGCTTTGTGCTGTGTGTATCCTGTATTTGCATTCACTCTACTTTTGTGCTGTGCTCTTGTGACATATGTCTGTGTGATGTAATGTATGCTTTTGTGAAGTATATGTTAAGCTTGTGTGACATGGGTGCCGTGCTTGTGTGATGTCTGTGCCGTGCTTTTGTGATATACAGTACAGACCAAAAGTTTGGACACACCTTTTCATTTAAAGATTTTTCTCTATTTTCAAGACTATGAAAATTGTACATTCACACTGAAGGCATCAAAACTGAATTTACACATGTGGAATTATATACCGTATACACTCGAGTATAAGCCGAGATTTTCAGCCCATTTTTTGGGGCTGAAAGTCCCCCTCTCGGCTTATACTCGAGTCATACCCAGGGGTCGGCAGGGGAGGGGGAGCGGGGGCTGTCTAATTATACTCACCTGCTCCTGGCGCGGTCCCTGCAGGTCCCTGCTTTCCCGACGCCCCAGCTTCTTCCTGTACTGAGCAGTCACATTGTACCGCTCATTACAGTAATGAATATGCGGCTCCACCTCCCATAGGGGTGGAGCCGCATATTCATTAACATAATGAGCGGTAACGTGACCGCTCAGTACAGGAAGACGTTGCGGCGCCGGTAAAGCAGGAACTGCACCGCGCCAGGAGCAGGTGAGTATAATGGGGAGGGGAGTGCTGCGCGATATTCACCTGCTCCTAGTTCCGGCGCCGCTCCATCTTCAGCATCTTCTGCAGTGACGCTCAGGTCAGAGGGCGCAGTAACGTGCGTGGTTAGTGCACGTCCTCTCCCTGAACGTCAGTGCAGAAGATGGAGCGGCGCCGGAACGAAGTCAGGTGAATATTGAAAGTGCCGGGGGCCTGAGCGACAGAGAGGTATGTGATTTTTTTTTTATCGCAGCAACAGCAAATGGGGCAAATGTCTGTATGGAGCATCTTATGGGGCTGTAACGTTTGTGCAGCACTATATGGAGCAAGTTTCTATATGGGGCCATAATCAACGTTTGTGCAGCACTATATGGGGCAAGTGTCTATATAAAGTATCTTATGGGGCCATAATCAACGTTTGTGCAGCACTGTATGGGGCAAGTGTCTGTATGGAGCATCTTATGGGACTATAACGTTTGTGCAGCACTATATGGGGCAAGTGTCTATATGGGGCCATAATCAACGTTTGTGCAGCACTATATGGGGCAAGTGTCTATATGGAGTATCTTATGGGGCCATAATCAACGTTTGTGCAGCACTATATGGGGCAAATATCTTTATGGAGCATCTTATGGTGCCATAATTACCGTTTGTGCAGCATTATATGGGGCAAATGTCTGTATGGAGTATCTTATGGGGCCATAACGTTTGTGCAGCACTATATGGGGCAAATATCTTTATGGAGCATCTTATGGGGCCATAATTAACGTTTGTGGAGCATTATATGGGGCAAATATCTTTATGGAGCATCTTATGGGGCCTTTATCAACATTTGTGCAGCATTATATTGGGCAAATGTGTCTATGGAGCATCTTATGGGGCAATTATTAACCTTTATGCAGGATTATATGGGGCATATTTTAATATGGAGCATCTTATGGGGCCATCATAAACTTTATGGAGCATTATATGGGGCTCCTGATTCAATATGGATATTCAAAAACACTTAACCTACTGATGTCTCAATTTTACTTTTATTGGTATCTATTTTTACTTTTGACATTTACTGGTAGCTGCTGCATTTCCCACCCTAGGCTTATGCTGGAGTCTTTAAGTTTTCCCAGTTTTTTGTGGCAAAATTAGGGGGGGGTCGGCTTATACTCGGGTCGGCTTATACTCGAGTATATACGGTACTTAACAAAAAAGTGTGAAACAACTGAAAATATGTCTTATGTTCTAGGTTCTTCAAAGTAGCCACCTTTTGCTTTGATGACTGTTTTGCACACTATTGGCATTCTCTTGATGAGCTTCAAGAGGTAGTCACCGGGAATGGTTTTCAATTCACAGGTGTGCCCACATAAAAAAAAATTAGAACATGAACTGGTCCTAAAAATCTGCAACAAAACACACAATGAAACATGCATGTGTAACTAGAGGACTTCATTGCTGATTTTTGTGCAGAATTGAGTCATAAATGGCATTAATGGAATGCAAGAAATGGAATCTGGAGTAAAATCCGCATTTCTGGAACAGTTAGGCTGCCGTCACACTAGCAGTATTTGGTCAGTATTTTACATCAGTATTTGTAAGCCAAAACCAGAAGTGGGTGATAAATGCAGAAGTGGTGCATATGTTTCTATTATACTTTTCCTCTAATTGTTCCACTCCTGGTTTTGGCTTACAAATGCTGATGTAAAATACTGACCAAATACTGATAGTGTGACGGCAGCCTTAATCCGTTACACGCCTTCAATCTGCTGCTGATTTGTTTTTAAACTGTTAATCAGGTTTATTAAAACTCCATTTACTAACATCCTACAGTAACAATCGTTTTAGTTTATTTTTTAATTGCTTAGTGACCGGGCCAATTTTTTTAAATCTGACCAGTTTCACTTTATGCAGTATTAATTGTGGAACGCTTCAATATATCCCTTTGATTGAGAATGTTTTTTCGTGACACATTATACTTTATGGTAATAGTAAAGTCAGGGTGATATGTTTTGTGCTTACTTATAACAATATCAAAAATTTGACAAAAATGTAAAAAAAAATAGCAATTTTCAATTTTTGAATGATTAACCTTTTAATCCAGATATACCACACAAAACATTAATAAATAACATTTCCCTCATGTCTGCTTTACATCAGCACCATTTGTAAAATGTTGTTTTGTTAGCCTTTTAGGAGGTTTAAAAACGTAGCAGTAATTTTTCATTTTTTCAAGGAAAATTACAAAACTTATTTTTTTAGATACCTGTTCAGTTTTGAAGTGACTTTGGAGGTCGTATATATATTGGAAACCCCCAAAGTTGATACCATTTTTAAAACAACAATCATTTTTCAAAATTGCTTTAAAGGGAATCTGTCACCCCCAAAATTCAAGAATGAGCTGCGGCCAGCGGCTTATCTACAGCATTCTGTAATTCTGTAGAAAAGCCCCCGATGTATCCTGAAAGATGAGAAAAAGAGGTTAGATTATACTCACCCAGGGGCGGTCCCGGTCCAATCCGGTCCCATGGGTGTTGCGGTCCGGGTCCGGCTCCTCCCATCTTCATGCAATGACGTCCTCTTCTTTTCTAACTGCTGCGGCTCCTGCGCAGGCGTACTTTGTCTGCCCTGTTGAGGGCAGAGCAAAGTACTGCAGTGCGCAGGCGCTGGGCCTCTCTGACCTTTCCCAGCGCCTGCGCACTGCAGTACTTTGCTCTGCCCTCAACAGGGCACACAAAGTATGCCTGCGCAGGAGCCGCAGCAAGAAGAAAAGAAGAGGACGTCATCGTATGAAGATAGGAGGCGCTGGACCGACCCGCAACACCCATCGGACCCGAACCAAACCGAGACCGCCCCTGGGTGAGTATAATGTAACCTGTTTTTCTTATCTTTCAGGTTACATCGGGGGCTTATCTACAGCATTAGAGAATGCTGTAGATAAGCCCCTGATGCCGGTGACCGCAGCTCATACTCGAATCTTGGGGTGACAGACTCCTTTTAAGTGGCATGATAGGAATGAAAAAATTATTTTTACCACCTAAATGTTGCTAACTTCTGAACAGGCCACTGTAGATGTCAGACTTTAAAGCCATTATTTGACCGTGAATTGCCATGGCAAACATAAGGACTAGTGATGAGCGAATATACTCGTTACTCGAGATTTCTCGAGCATGCTCGGGGGTCCTCCGAGTATTTTTTAGTGCTCGGAGATTTAGTTTTTCGTGCCGCAGCTGAATGATTTACATCTCTTAGCCAGCATAAGTACATGTGGAGATTCCCTAGCAACCAGGCAACCCCCACATGTATTTATGCTGGCTAACAGATGTAAATCATTCAGCTGCGGCAAGAAAAACTAAATCTCCGAGCACTAAAAAATACTGAGGACACCCGAGCAAATTGTCTGCAGCTGACAGCTGCTGGGTGTCACCCGTCGGGGAACGCTAATCTCTTATATCGCAGGTCAGTAAAAAATCGTATTCGTGGTCACTATTTCTGGCCATTATATGATTTGTATCCTGCATTTTTCACCAGTTTTCTCAGCTGATGCCTCTATCTCTAATTTTCAGTAGCGTCTCATCTAGTGGTGGAGACAAGGTGCTCTGATTTTTATAAATGATCTAGATAAGGGAACTGAAGGTAAACTACAGTTGCTTGCAAAAGTATTCACACTCATTGGCATTTTTCGTGTTTTGCTACCTCACAACCTGGAATTTCACAATTTTTGTCATGATTTGCATCAGTTCATGTAAATAACATGCCTACAATTGTGAATATTTGGTTTTCTTTTTATTGTGAAGCAAATAACAAATAGGACAAAATTACTGAAAACTTCAGTGTACATAACTATTCATCCGCCTAAAGTCAGTACTTTCTAGAACCTACTTTTGGGGGAATTACAGCTACAAGTCACTTTGGAGAAGTCTCTATGAGCTTTCCACATCTTGCCACTGGGATTTTCGCCCATTCCTCAAGGCAAAACTGCTCCTTCAAGTTGGATGGTTCCCTCTGGTGAACAGCAATCTTCAAGTCTGAACACAGATTCTCAATTGGGTTAAGGTCTGGGCTTTGACTAGGCCACTCCAAAACATTTACACATTTCCCCTTAAGTCACTCAAGTGTTGCTTTATCAGTATGCTTTAGGTTTTTGTCTTGTTGGAATGTGAACCTTAGTCCTAGCCTCAAATCACTGACAGACAGAAACAGGTTTTGTTCAAGAATATCCCTGTATTTCACAGCATCCATCTTCCCCTTGACTCGGATCATTTTCCCTGTCCCTGCTGTGGAAAATCATCCCTGCAGCATGATGCTGCCACCACCATGTATCACACTGGAAATGGTGTTCTTGGGGTGATGAGCTGTGTTGGTTTGACGCCAGATAGAGCATTTACCTTGGTGGCCAAAAAGTTTTGGTCTCATCTGACCACAGCACCTTCCTCCATGAATTGGGGGAGTCTCTCGCATGTCTTTTGGCAAATTCATAAACGAGCTTTACAATTTTTGCATAGGCTTTTTTCTGCCCACTCTTTTATAAAGGCCACCTCTGCAGAGTGTATGGCTTATTGTGATCGTATGGACAGATACTCCAGTCTCTGCTTGGGAACTCTGCAACTCCTTCAGGGTTACCTTTGGTCTTTGTGCTGCTTCTCAAATGAATGCCACCCTTGCCCGGGCTAAGAGTTTTGGTGGGCGACCCTCTCTTGGCAATAATGAGTTTGATAAATTTCCCGCTATACCTCTATTGAGTCAGGGAGGTATGTTTTCTCCCCCTGACACCACCGCCTTGCAGCCGTCCATCATCCCCCTCTGTGCTCCGGGCGCCACTTCCTCTCTTTCTTGTGACGTCACCGGTGCTTGCGCTCTGCAATCAGTGCCCGGGAACTTACATCAGGTGATGTAAGAATATCGGGCCTCTCTGACCTTTAAGGCGCCTGCGCACTGCAGTACTTTGCTCTGCCCTCAACAGGGCAGACAAAGTACGCCTGCGCCGGAGCCGCGGCATAAAGACCTGAAGAGGACGTCATGGAATGAAGATGGGAGGCGCCGGAGCGGACCGGAGACACCCATTTGACCAGACCGCACCGGGACCTCCCCTGGGTGAGTATAATCTAACGTCTTTTTCTCCTCTTTCAGGCATCATCGGGGGCTTATCTACAGCATTACAGAATGCTGTAGATAAGCCCCTGATGCCGGTGAGCTTACCTCACCAGCCATTTTGGGGGTGACAGGTTCCCTTTAAGTATAAATCAGTTCAAATGGCAGGCAAAAAATAAATTTCCGATTGCACCAAAGTTTTTCAAAGCTTTTTATACCAGAACTATGATTGTATATTTATTATTTAGTGATCATTTCTATGTGTTGAAATCATTTTATTTTGCCATTTTACTCAAACTATTCGACCCCATTCATTTTCTTTATTTATGCAGATTTAGGAGCTAAAAGGAATATGACATTTTGCAGATAAATTAGAGATATTAGGATCTGCCACCCATCTCACATCTGACTCCATTGATTTAGCTTTGACATCCAAGTTATAAGTAATTTTCAAGTAAATCATTTATAAAGTGTACAATATGATCATCATCAATGCATGCAAAACAGATTTACCTCTTTGACAATACTGCTTGCTTCATCTCCGTTGAATGGGTTCTGTAACAAAAAAATGTGCAGTGTTTATTTGGGGAATGGAAAAGTTATCTGACATGTCTAACGAGTTTATCATATCAGTAGTTCGGTAAAGTTTGACATAACGAATTGTGCTGCATGCAGACCTATGTTTTCCATCAAATTGAGGGAAACCAGGGGGTAACACTAAAGTCCCCATCAATTATGGGTATATGGAATATGTCTAGATATAGGAAAAGGAGGGCACCACAAGGTAACAGGGATACACCTGAGGCCTGTAGAAAATCAAGACCAAAGAACAAAGACAAAAAGCCACAGCCCATGAACTCAGGGATCACATATTTTATTTGGTACAAAAGAAAACTGAAAGAACACATAAAAACATTTCAAAAGTCATAAAATGACATAGAAGGTATACAAAGTTACTCACAATAGAGCCACAGCCCTCAAACAAGTGACAAAAACGGAGATTATGTGTGAAAAAAAATTGTTAAAAATACAATGATGTTAATAAAAATCTATATGTTCAGCACACCAAAACAGGTCCTGACAAAAAATCTGTTGAGGTTATAGATAAAGTGGGGATACAATGAGACAATCGGGGACACAGAAAACACAGCAAAATGAAGTGAGTCTGCAAAAAAATATTGCAACCCAATAAAACTGTCTCTATCAAAGAATTGTTGACACATCATAAAAGAGAGTACAAGTGGTGAATGATGATCAAACATAATGGAGATAATGGAGATGACAAACCAAATCCTGGTAATATATAAAGCACTAAGAACACACACTAAAATAGTGCAGACAAATGAATGGGTATGCAGGAATGGTAGACAACGTGCATAAAGGGAAAAATATTCTCGACAACTAAAATGAACATTTAGTCACATCTGTGCCAAAAGATAAAGTGCACCAGAGATGTAGTATCTCACCAAACTAGAGAAAAGACATGGTCCTGCCTAAATGAAGAGTCACATGAGGAGGGCTGAAAAGCGTGCCCAACGTGTGTCACCACACTGGGTGGCTTCGTCAGGGACCGGTGGTCACACATTCTGATTTCATGTCAGATATTGAGAAAAACATGCATATGTCTTTTTTAGTGTATTTAAACTTCTGGTTTCAACTGTATACACACACTGTATGTACACGTTTATACACACATGTATGTACACACATTGCACATATACATGTATACACACACTGTACTTATACATGTTTATACACACACCGCACATACACGTGCATATACACATTGCAAATTGTCTCTTCAGAGAGGAAGAGGACTAGAACTCTAGTGCCACCTATTGGAAGTAGCAATCCTAACAGTCAATGTCGACCCTTTAACGAGCCTTGTCACATGACTCAGGATAATAGCCAGACCAGAATCGCAATTTGCAGACACTGTGTTTCGGGTACTGCTCCTCGTCAGTGCAAAGTGGAGATCTGGTTTGGCTGTGTGAGAGGCGTCTAACCGATATCCAAGAAGTATATATACACACACTGCACATACACATGTATACACACTGCACATACACATGTATACACACTGCACATACACATGTATATACACACTGTACATAGAAATGTTTATACACACACATGTATGTACACACATTGCACATATACATGTATATACACACTGTACATACACATGTTTATACACACAATGCACATATACATATACACACAATGACAATGCACATACACATTTATACTCACATATACACACACACACACTGTACATACACATGTAAATATACACACATTTCACATACAGTACAGCCTGTCTCCTCTTCAGTTCCTCTAGACCAGGGGTCTCAAACTCGGCTGGGTATATGGTCCGCATATAGAAAAAAAAATGAATTTGAGTGGCTGCATTCTTTGAAGGACAAAGTGACATTTTTAGTTATACCATTTTTTCTCTATACACCTCTTGAACATGTGTTTTTTCTAGAGCTTGGATTGTTATGGATGTGGTGATAACAAATGTGCACTCATATAGTAGTTTTGTCCCCATATCCAAGTCCTCATATTGCAGTTATGCCCACATCCAGCTCCCCATATTGTAGTTGTGTCCTCATATAGAGGCTCTCATATTGTGATTATTTCCCCATCCAGGTCCCCAAATTGTAGTCATGTCCCCATCCAGGTCCTCATACTGTAGTTATGTCCTCTAGGTTTTAGATGAGTAAATTAGAAAAAAAGTGCAGCAAAAAATGCAGTCAATTCTGTACTAATATCCCACATCCTGGTATATATATATGTCTCCAATCCAGGTATACATACCCCCCATTATGGTATACATGGTCCCTTCATCCATATCCTGGTATGCATGGCTTCCTCATCCCTATCATGGCATGCATGGCCCCCTCATCCATATCCTGGTATGCATGGCCACCTCATTCCTATCATAGTATGCATGGCCTCCTCATCCCTATCATTGTATGCATGGCCTTCTCATCCCTATCCTGGTATGCATGGCCCCCTCATCCCTAGCCTGGTATCCTATCCTGGTATGCATGGCCCCCTCATCCCTAGCCTGGTATCCTATCCTGGTATGCATGGCCCCCTCATCCCTAGCCTGGTATCCTATCCTGGTTTACGTGGCCCCCTTATCCCTAGTCTGGTAAGCATGGCCTCCTCAACCCTATCCTGGTATGCATGGTCCCCTCATCCCTATCCTGGTATGCATGGCCTCTTCATCACTCTGCTGGTACGCATGGCCCTCATCCCTATCCTGGTATGCATGGCCCCCTCATCCATATCATGGCCCTCTCATCCCTATCCTGGTATGCATGGCTCCCTCATCCCTATCCTGGTATGCATGGCCCTCTCATCCCTATCCTGGTAGGCATGGTCCCCTCATCCCAATCCTTGTATGCATGGCCCTCTCATCCCTATCCTGGTATGCATGGCCCTCTCATCCCTATCCTGGTATGCATGGCCCCCTCATCCCTATCCTGGCACGCATGGTCCCCTCATCCCTATCCTGGTATACATGGCCCTCTCATCCCTATCCTGGTATGCATGGCCCCCTCATCCCTATCCTGGCACGCATGGTCCCTTCATCCCTATCCTGGTATGTATGGCCCTCTCATCCTTGTCCTGGTATATATGGCCCCCTCATTCCTATCCTGGTATGCATGGCCTCCTCATCCCTAGACTGGTAGGCATGGGCCCCTCATCCCAATCCTCGTATGCAGGACCCCCATCTCCATCCTGGTAAGCATGGCTCCATCCTTATCCTGGTATGATTGGCCCCCATCCCCAGCCTTGTATACATGGCCCCCATCAGAAAAAACATTAAAAAAACCGCAAACAATCCTACTTACTTTCCTGCACTCCCACGCAGCGTCTTGTACCGATGCCAGCAATTGCTTTATGCTTGTAAGCAGAGCATGGCAGTGGCAACATACGCTGCTTACAAGCCGCTGGAATACTCACTGCTCTCCACGCTGGGACTATGTTATGACCCCAATGGCAGAGGGTCTCAGGAATAAATACCAAGTCTGCAAACACAAAAAAACCAGCTCATAGGGCAGTGGTAACTGGGCTGACCATATATCTATTCCTAGCACCACAAATAGAAGCAGCCGGGGAACGTGCCTACGTTGGTTCTAGACGTCTCGCGCCAGCCGGAGAACTAACTAACCCTAGAAGGGAAAAGAAAGACCTTTCTTGCCTCCAGAGAAAAGACCCCAAAAGTTGGATACAAGCCCCCAACAAATAATAACGGTGAGGTAAGAGGAAAAGACAAACATAAGAATGAGCTAGGTATTTAGCAAAGAGAGGCCCACTAGCTAATAGCAGAATATAGTAAGATGACTTATATGGTCAGCAAAAACCCTATTAAAATATCCACGCTGGATATTCAAGAACCCCCGAACCGTCTAACGGCCGGGGGGAGAAAACCAGCCCCCTAGAGCTTCCAGCAAGGTCAGAAATCACATTTAGTACAAGCTGGACAAAAATAGTAGCAAAGCAAGTAACTCAAAAAACAAAGAAGCAAGACTTAGCTTAATTTTGCAAGAGCCAGGACCAGCAGACAGGAGCAACAGAAGGATCTGATTACAACGATGCCAGGCACTGGACTAAGGATCCAGGAAGTTAATATAGCGAGACCCCTGGACTAACGACCCAGGTGAGTGCCAAACAGAAAAAAGACAATCCCAGAGTCATACCACTAGTGACCACAAGAGGGAGCCAAAAAGTCTAATTCACAACAGTACCCCCCCCTTAAGGAGGGGTCACCGAACCCTCACCAAGACCACCAGGGCGATCAGGATGAGCAGCGTGAAAGGCACGAACTAAATCGGCCGCATGCACATCAGAGGCAACCACCCAGGAATTATCCTCCTGACCATAGCCCTTCCACTTGACCAGATACTGAAGCCTCCGCCTGGAGAGACGAGAATCCAAGATCTTCTCCACCACATACTCCAACTCGCCCTCAACCAACACCGGAGCAGGAGGCTCAACAGAAGGAACCACAGGTACAACGTACCGCCGCAACAAAGACCTATGGAACACGTTGTGAATGGCAAACGACACAGGAAGATCCAAGCGAAAGGACACAGGATTAAGGATTTCCAATATCTTGTAAGGACCGATGAAGCAAGGCTTAAATTTAGGAGAGGAGACCTTCATAGGAAAAAATCGAGAAGACAGCCATACCAAATCCCCAACACGAAGTCGGGGACCCACACCGCGGCGGCGGTTGGCAAAACGCTGAGCCTTCTCTTGTGACAACTTTAAGTTGTCCACCACATGATTCCAGATCTGCTGCAACCTATCCACCACAGAATCTACCCCAGGACAGTCAGAAGGCTCCACATGTCCCGAGGAAAAACGAGGATGGAAACCAGAGTTGCAGAAAAATGGCGAAACCAATGTAGCGGAACTAGCCCGATTATTAAGGGCAAACTCAGCCAACGGCAAGAAGGTCACCCAATCATCCTGATCCGCAGAAACAAAACACCTCAAATAAGCCTCCAGAGTCTGATTAGTTCGCTCCGTTTGTCCATTAGTCTGAGGATGAAAGGCAGACGAAAACGACAACTCAATGCCCATCCTAGCACAAAAGGATCGCCAGAACCTGGAAACAAACTGGGATCCTCTGTCAGACACAATATTCTCAGGAATGCCGTGTAAACGAACCACATTCTGAAAGAACACAGGAACCAGATCGGAAGAGGAAGGCAGCTTAGGCAAAGGTACCAAATGGACCATCTTAGAAAAGCGATCACATACCACCCAGATGACAGACATGCCCTGAGACACCGGGAGATCTGAAATGAAATCCATGGAAATGTGTGTCCAAGGCCTCTTCGGGACAGGCAAGGGCAAGAGCAACCCGCTGGCACGCGAACAGCAAGGCTTAGCTCGAGCACAAGTCCCACAGGACTGCACAAACGACCGCACATCCCGTGACAAGGAAGGCCACCAAAAGGACCTAGCCACCAGATCTCTGGTGCCAAAAATTCCCGGATGCCCTGCCAACACCGAGGAATGAACCTCGGAAATGACTCTGCTGGTCCACTTATCAGGAACAAACAGTCTGTCAGGTGGACAAGAGTCAGGTCTACCAGCCTGAAATCTCTGCAACACACGTCGCAAATCCGGAGAAATGGCTGACAAGATAACTCCCTCTTTAAGAATACCAACTGGTTCTGCGACTCCCGGAGAGTCAGGCACAAAGCTCCGTGAAAGAGCATCAGCCTTCACATTCTTTGAACCTGGTAAATATGAGACCACAAAGTCAAAACGGGAGAAAAACAATGACCAGCGGGCCTGTCTAGGATTCAGGCGTTTAGCAGACTCGAGATACATCAAATTTTTGTGATCAGTCAAGACCACCACACGATGCTTAGCACCCTCGAGCCAATGACGCCACTCCTCAAATGCCCACTTCATGGCCAACAACTCCCGATTGCCAACATCATAATTCCGCTCAGCAGGCGAAAACTTCCTCGAGAAAAAGGCACAAGGTCTCATCACAGAGCAACCAGGGCCTCTCTGCGACAAAACGGCCCCTGCCCCAATCTCAGAAGCATCCACTTCAACCTGAAAGGGAAGTGAGACATCAGGCTGGCACAAAACAGGCGCCGAAGTAAACCGGCGCTTCAACTCCTGGAAAGCCTCCACGGCTGCAGGAGCCCAGTTAGCAACATCAGAACCTTTCTTGGTCATATCCGTCAAAGGTTTAGCAATGCTAGAAAAATTAGCAATAAAATGACGGTAGAAGTTAGCAAAACCCAAGAACTTCTGAAGACTCTTAACTGACGTGGGTTGAGTCCAATCATGAATAGCACGGACCTTGACTGGGTCCATCTCCACCGCAGAAGGAGAAAAAATAAACCCCAAAAAGGGAACCTTCTGTACTCCAAAGAGACACTTTGAGCCCTTAACAAATAAAGCATTCTCACGCAAAACCTGAAACACCATCCTGACCTGCTCTACATGCGAGTCCCAGTCATCAGAAAAAACCAGAATATCATCCAGATAAACGATCATAAATTTATCCAGATACTTCCAGAAAATATCATGCATAAAGGACTGAAACACTGAAGGAGCATTAGAGAGCCCAAAAGGCATCACCAAGTACTCAAAATGACCTTCGGGCGTATTAAACGCGGTTTTCCATTCATCTCCTCGCTTAATGCGCACAAGGTTGTACGCACCACGAAGATCTATCTTGGTGAACCACTTGGCACCTTTAATTCGGGCAAACAAGTCTGACAACAGAGGCAAAGGATACTGAAATTTAACAGTGATTTTATTCAAAAGCCAATAGTCAATACAAGGTCTCAAAGATCCGTCCTTCTTGGCCACAAAAAAGAATCCCGCACCAAGAGGGGAAGAGGAAGGACGGATATGCCCCTTCTCCAGAGATTCCTTGATATACGAACGCATTGCGGTATGCTCAGGTACAGACAGAATAAATAGTCTTCCCTTAGGAAATTTGCTACCTGGAATCAAATCTATGGCACAGTCACAGTCCCTATGAGGAGGCAGAACACTGGACCTGGACTCGCTGAACACATCCTGATAATCAGACAAATACTCAGGAACTTCCGAAGGAGTAGAGGAAGCAATAGACACCGGCGGGGAATCACCATGAATACCCTGACAGCCCCAACTTGACACAGACATTGCCTTCCAATCCAAGACTGGATTATGAGTCTGTAACCATGGCAACCCCAAAACGACCAAATCATGCATTTTATGCAGAACAAGAAAACGAATCACCTCCCGATGTTCAGGAGTCATACACATGGTTACCTGTGTCCAAAACTGCGGTTTATTTTCCGCCAATGGCGTAGCATCAATACCCCTCAGAGGGATAGGATTAACCAACGGCTCAAGAACAAAACCACAGCGCTTGGCAAACGACAGATCCATAAGACTCAGGGCAGCACCTGAATCCACAAACGCCATAACAGGGTAGGAGGACATTGAGCAAATTAAAGTCACAGACAAAATAAATTTAGGTTGCAAATTACCAATGGCGACAGGACTAACAACCCTTGTTAGGCGTTTAGAGCATGCTGATATAACATGTGTAGAATCACCACAGTAAAAACACAACCCATTCTGACGTCTATGATTTTTCCGCTCATTTCTGGTCTGAATTCTATCACATTGCATCAAATCAGGTGTTTGTTTAGACAACACCACCAGAGGATTAGCGGTATTGCGCTCCCGCAAACGCCGGTCAATTTGAATAGCCAGCGCCATGGAATCATTCAGACTTGTAGGAATGGAGAAACCCACCATCACATTCTTAATGGCTTCAGAAAGGCCATTTCTGAAGTTTGCGGCCAGAGCACACTCATTCCACTGAGTAAGCACGGACCATTTCCGAAATTTTTGGCAATACACTTCAGCTTCATCCTGGCCCTGAGAAATAGCCAGCAAGGCTTTTTCTGCCTGAACCTCAAGATTGGGTTCCTCGTAAAGCAATCCGAGCGCCAGAAAAAACGCATCAATATTTGCCAATGCCGGATCTCCTGGCGCTAGCGAGAAGGCCCAATCCTGAGGGTCGCCCCATAAAAAAGAGATAACAATTTTAACTTGCTGAACTGAGTCTCCAGATGAACGGGGTCTCAGGGATAGAAACAATTTACAATTATCCCTGAAATTCCTAAACTTAAATCGGTCTCCAGAAAACAGTTCAGGAATAGGTATTTTAGGTTCAGACATAGGACTACTGGTAACAAAATCTTGTATGCTTTGCACACGAGCAGCAAGCTGGTCCACACTTGTAATCAAGGTCTGGACATTCATGTCTGCAGCAAGCTCAAGCCACTCAGAGGTAAAGGGGAGGAAGAGAGGAAAAAAAAAAAAATTCAGAATTTCCTTTCTTATATCCCACTTCTGCAATGCATTAAACATTCAATGTAGGCCTGGCATACTGTTATGACCCCAATGGCAGAGGGTCTCAGGAATAAATACCAAGTCTGCAAACACAAAAAAACCAGCTCATAGGGCAGTGGTAACTGGGCTGACCATATATCTAATCCTAGCACCACAAATAGAAGCAGCCAGGGAACGTGCCTACGTTGGTTCTAGACGTCTCGCGCCAGCCGGAGAACTAACTAACCCTAGAAGGGAAAAGAAAGACCTTTCTTGCCTCCAGAGAAAAGACCCCAAAAGTTGGATACAAGCCCCCAACAAATAATAACGGTGAGGTAAGAGGAAAAGACAAACATAAGAATGAGCTAGGTATTTAGCAAAGAGAGGCCCACTAGCTAATAGCAGAATATAGTAAGATGACTTATATGGTCAGCAAAAACCCTATTAAAATATCCACGCTGGATATTCAAGAACCCCCGAACCGTCTAACGGCCGGGGGGAGAAAACCAGCCCCCTAGAGCTTCCAGCAAGGTCAGAAATCACATTTAGTACAAGCTGGACAAAAATAGTAGCAAAGCAAGTAACTCAAAAAACAAAGAAGCAAGACTTAGCTTAATTTTGCAAGAGCCAGGACCAGCAGACAGGAGCAACAGAAGGATCTGATTACAACGATGCCAGGCACTGGACTAAGGATCCAGGAAGTTAATATAGCGACACCCCTGGACTAACGACCCAGGTGAGTGCCAAACAGAAAAAAGACAATCCCAGAGTCATACCACTAGTGACCACAAGAGGGAGCCAAAAAGTCTAATTCACAACAGACTATGTGCGTGGATAGCAGTGAATATTCATTGCTCTTTAATAGCGAGCACAATGTTAGCCGCAGCAGCCGGCTTCCTGCAGCAGTCAGGTGTTCATGTGTGCTGTACTAAAGAAATTTGCATATTCACTGCATTCCACACCTATGGGAGTGGCGAGCAGTGAATATTCATTGCCTTAAGTAGCTGGGACATGCAAAAGCCTGGCAGCTGCAGGAATCCGGTGGCTG
Source organism: Ranitomeya variabilis (assembly GCF_051348905.1). Taxonomy (NCBI): domain Eukaryota; kingdom Metazoa; phylum Chordata; class Amphibia; order Anura; family Dendrobatidae; genus Ranitomeya; species Ranitomeya variabilis. Next base: position 155,630,063 of record NC_135234.1, read on the forward strand.
AGGCTAAAACCATGTCCGCTATTAAAGAGAAATGAATGATCACTGCATTCCACTCCCATAGTCATGGAATGCAGTGAATATTCATTTCTCTTTAGCAACGGTCACAGGAAGTTAGCCACAGCAGCCTGATCCTGCCTCCTGTGACCCGCAGCTCCGCCACTGCCGCTCCCCCACTTCAGCTGGTACATTATTTCAATTAAATGTGCATCTAAGGACGCACATTCAGCTGAAATAAAATGCTGCCGTTGGCGGCCCCCTGAACCAGGCATGGATGCCAAGGGGTCTACTGTACAGTGTCTGCAGGCCGCATGAAGCAGCCTCGGGGGCCGCGTGTTTGAAATCCCTGATCTATACGACTGCAGTTAAAAGACCTTTGGTCTACATCATGGTCACAACCCCTTCTTGATCAAAATGTTGGAACCCCAAAAAAATAAAAAAGCTTCTACTCACCTCTCGTGCCAGAGCCGTTGCGGCGTGTTGACACTCACCCTCCGGGGGCTCCTGTTCAGTTCTTGTGACACATGGTGCCTGGCGCCCAATCAGTGCTGGTGTCACTGGCCCAGCAAATCTTATTCCAGTCCCCAAGTGAAGTAAGGTAATTGGCGAGGCGCACACCAATTTTCAGACACTCCTGATTCCTTAAGAGGCATGCACCTTTTAAATGAATCACGAGCATCTGACTCAAGAACGTCTCATCAAGACCAGTGTGAACAATACTGATTTTGATCAGTCAGGACCTATAAATTCACAATAAAATATGCAAATATAATATTCCAATGTAAAAAAGTTCTAATGAGAAAACATCTTCTAAATAAAAGACTGGGACATTTTCTCTGCAAGTATTTTCACATGATGGGCATGCCAAAGCCCTGGAGTGGACAAAATGTTTATTTTAAGATTGCTTGGTTAAAATCAGCTATTTAATTAGAAAAAAAATTATAATTATAAAGGCTCCATCACACACATCTGATGTGTTTTATAAAATTCCAGAAATTCCAAGTGTTTTAATAGCATCTATTTGTAGTTGTTTTTGGTGGCTTTTTTTTATTTTGTGCGCTGCTTTTCAAGTCGAGAAAAGAAACTGGAAAAAAATATTGAAGAGCCCTATGTGAATGGAGCGGTGGTATAGATCACTCTCAATGGGACCACCGGAGATAACGGCTGGCCTTTGGCACTCTTATTAAGTTAAATGGAGAGGCAGTGTGCAAGAACAAACACAGCTCCACTCACACGGGCTCTCCTGAGCCATGGTTCTTGGGATCGCTGGGGGCCCTTGTGGTCAGACCCCCAGACACCAGGAAGCTATGCCTTTTCCCACAGACAGGGGATAACTTTCAAACTTTAATGACGCAGTAAATGTAATCATTTTTGCCTCTCTGCATTGTAGCAGAAATAACTTTATATTTTGAATGACACGGCTGTATGAGGCCTTGTTTTATCAAGCTCAACCTATAAAGTTTCAGGTGTTTTACTGGAGCACCTGTAAATGCCTGTGTTAGGCTATGTGCGCACGTTGCAGATTTGCTTGTGTATAATTCTGCGTGGATTCTGTCTGTCTTGACAGAAAACGCAGTAGAAATTCTGCGCGGATTTGATGCGGTTTTGATGCAGATTTTCATGCAGATTTGTAAGCGAAATAAAGATATATTTTTAAAAAGAAAAAAAAAGTGATGTCATTTCCTTGTTCAACCTCTTCAGCCAGATACCCTCATTAATATTAAAGGGAACCTGTGAGCTTCTATGAGATGTGGCCACCCCCTTTCAGGGCTTATCTACAGCATTCTATAATGCTGTAGATAAAACCCCGGGTCTGACCTGCAAGTGAAGAAAAATAAGTTATATTATACTCACCCGGGGGGGCGGTCTGGTCCGATGAGTGTCGCAGGTCCTGGTCCGGCGCCTCCCATCTTCTTGCGCCGCCGCCCTCCTGCTTCTTCATCGCTCCTCGGCATCTTGCTCCTGAGCAGGCGTATTTTGTCTGCCCTGTTGAGGGCCTGCCAGTGTGCAGGCGCTGGGAAAGGTCAGAGAGACCCAGCGCCTCTCTGCAGCGTTTACTGACTGTGGAAACTTACCCTCAGAAATCTGCGTGAAATGTAATATGTTTATTTAAAAAAAAAAAAATTGCGTGGGCTCCCGTGTCACTTTCATAGCCAGCAGAGGGAAAGCCGACTGCTGAAGGCTGATAATATTCTGGGAAGGAGCCAATAGCCATAAAGGTAACCAAGCTATTAATATCAGCTCACAGATGTTTGCTTAGCCTTTACTAGCTAGTTTACAGGGGAAACCCAGAAAAAAATTGACATGGGTCCTCCTATAAAATCAAACCAGCAAAGGCTAGGCAGACAGCTGCAGGCTGATATTAATAGCATGGGAAGGGGCCATGTATATTAGCACCCCCCAGGCTAAAAACATCAGCTCTCATCTGCCCCAGAAATGGCAAGACACCTATCCATTACTTATCCTATAGTTGTATGGTAAATAAAGACAGAGCCAGAATAAAGTCTTTTAATTGAAATAATCACACAGACTCCTTTATTGAATCTTAATTTACCATACTTACATCGCCTAATCCCCGAATCCCTCGATCTCCTGCAACAAAAATAAAATAATAAACCAACATAAATACTTCCTGTCCGACGTAGTCCATTTACCAAATATCCCACAACGATCTCACGTGTAGAATAGTCACATCGGGAGATGTGACCGCTCTACCCGGCCTTCGGTGATACACTGCAGGAGTGATTATCTCCTGTCAGTGTATCACTGAGAATTCACCAGAGTTCGTGCTCTCACTTACGGCACTGCTGTGTGAGAATTTTCTCACGACGGCGCAGTGATACACTACGGGAGGATCACCTCCTGTCAGTTATCGCCGGAGGCTGGGTAGCGCAGTCACATGTCCCGATGTGACTGTTCTACATGTAAGATCACCGTGGGACACTAGTTATTAAATGGACTACAGTGGGAAGCTAAGCATATGTTGGTTTATTATTTTATTTTTGTTGCAGGAGAAACGGGCGTCGGGGATTAGGCGTTTGGTGAGTACAAATTTTTCTTTTTGTTTTACAAATGAACACAGTCACCGGATCGTGGAACTACTGTCCCATCATCGGCTCATGCTGTCACTGTTATATGTGACAGCAGACATAGCCGGATGGCAGTAGTCCCATCAGACGATGCCTGGCTACACACACAGAGACACCCGCAGACAGACACATGCAGACATCTGCCAACACACGCAGACACCCGCACAGACATACAGACACCTGCACACACAGACACCCGCACACACACACACACAGACATCTGCAGACAGACACGCACATACTCTCCACTCACACATTCTCCAGCCACACACTCTTCCTCCTTCTTTTTTGCAGCATTTTTGGCACGCAAATCCGCAAACCTTTTTACACCTGCGGTTTGGCTTCGGATTTGACTGATTCAATGTAAGGCCGGCGTCACACTCAGCGTATGAAAATACGGTCTGTATTTTACGGCCGTAATACGCAGAAATGTTCCCAAAATAGTGATCCGTATGTCATCCGTAGGCAGGGTGTGTCAGCGTATTTTGCGCATGGCATCCTCCGATGTAATCCGTATGTGTTGTGAAATTGGATTCTGGGCTCCCCCGGTGGCCACTTGTGGAATTTAACTTGTGTTCATCATCCCCTCTGTTCACCTGCTCCTATCAGGATGTGGGAGTCGCTATATAACCTTGCTCCTCTATCAGTTTCATGCCGGTCAACAATGTAATCAGTAGCCTTTCTGTGCATGTTCCTGCTACTAGACAACTCCCAGTTAAGTTGGACTTTTGTCCTTGTGTGTTTTTGCATTTTGTTCCTGTTCACAGCTGCTGTTTCGTTACTGTGTCTGGAAAGCTCTTGTGAGCGGAAATTGCCACTCTGGTGTTATGAGTTAATGCTAGAGTCTTAAAGTAATTTCTGGATGGTGTTTTGATAGGGTTTTCTGCTGACCATGAAAGTGCCCTTTCTGTCTTCATGCTATCTAGTAAGCGGACCTCGATTTTGCTAAACCTATTTTCATACTACGTTTGTCATTTCATCTAAAATCACCGCCAATATATGTGGGGGCCTCTGTCTGCCTTTTGGGAAAATTTCTCTAGAGGTGAGCCAGGACTGTCTTTTCCTCTGCTAGGATTAGGTAGTTCTCCGGCTGGCGCTGGGCATCTAGGGATAAAAGAACGTAGGCATGCTACCCGGCCACTTCTAGTTGTGCGGCAGGTTTAGTTCATGGTCAGTATAGTTTCCATCTTCCAAGAGCTAGTTCTCATATATGCTGGGCTATGTTCTCTCGCCATTGAGAATCATGACAGTTTGACCGGCCCAAAAAAAGGGTTAAATTACTGGCTGAGAAAGGAGAGAAAAAAGAAGTCTGCTACAATTTTTTTTTTTTTTTTTTTTTTCCCCCTCTAGTTCTGAGTGTGCTCTTAATTGAATCACTTGCTAGTCTGCCTATACTGCAGCCTTCCTCTCTTCCTCTCCTTCTAATCCTTGAATGGCTCTGTGTTCACCTGTTTCAAATGGATCTTCAGAGTGTAGCTACAGGTTTGAATAATCTCGCCACAAAGGTACAAAATTTGCAAGATTTTGTTGTTCATGCACCTATGTCTGAGCCTAGAATTCCTTTGCCTGAATTCTTCTCGGGGAATAGATCTCACTTTCAAAATTTTAAAAATAATTGCAAATTGTTTTTGTCCCTGAAGTCTCGCTCTGCCGGAGACCCTGCACAGCAGGTCAGGATTGTAATTTCCTTGCTCCGGGGCGACCCTCAAGACTGGGCTTTTGCATTGGCACCAGGGGATCCTGCGTTGCTCAATGTGGATGCGTTTTTTCTGGCCTTGGGGTTGCTTTATGAGGAACCTCATTTAGAGCTTCAGGCGGAAAAGGCCTTGATGTCCTTGTCTCAGGGGCAAGATGAAGCTGAAATATACTGCCAAAAATTCCGCAAATGGTCTGTGCTTACTCAGTGGAATGAGTGCGCCCTGGCGGCGATTTTCAGAGAAGGTCTCTCTGATGCCATTAAGGATGTTATGGTGGGGTTCCCTGTCATGATCTCCATGGCCAGAGAACTAGCATAAGCCTCAATAGGAACAAGCTCTTGGAAGATGTAACTATACTGACCATGAACTAAACCTACCGCATCATCTAGAAGTAGCCAGGTAGCATGTCCTACTTTTTATCCCTATATGCCCAGCGCCGGCCGGAGAACTAAATAATGCTAGCAGAGGGAAATATAAGACCTGACTCACCTCTAGAGAAATGCCCAAAAAGGAGACAGAGGCCCCCCACATATATTGACGGTGATATGAGATGAAACAACAAACGCAGCAGGAAAATAGTTTTAGCAAATTTGAGGTCCGCTTTCTAGATAGCAGAAGACAGAAAGCATACTTTCATGGTCAGTAGAAAACCCTAACAAAACACATCCAGAAATTACTTTAGGACTCTGGCATTAACTCATAATACCAGAGTGGCAATTCCTGATCAACAAGAGCTTTCCAGACACAGTAACGAAACTGCAGCTGTGAACTGGAACCAAAATACAAAAACAAAACATGGACGAATGTCCAACTTATCTAGTAGATGTCTGGGAGCAGGAACAAGCACAGAGAGGCTTCTGATAACATTGTTGACCGGCAAGCATCTAACAGAGAAGCCAGGTTATATAGCGACACCCAGATCTAATCAGAACAGGTGAACAGGGAAGATGATGTCACAAGTTCAATTCCACCAGTAGCCACCGGGGGAGCCCAGAATCCAAATTCACAACAGTACCCCCCCCTCAAGGAGGGGGCACCGAACCCTCACCAGAACCACCAGGGCGATCAGGATGGGCCCTATGAAAGGCACGAACCAGATCAGAGGCATGAACATCAGATGCAGTGACCCAAGAATTATCCTCCTGGCCGTATCCCTTCCACTTGACCAGATACTGGAGTCTCCGTCTGGAAACACGGGAGTCTAGGATTTTTTCCACAACGTACTCCAACTCACCCTCAACCAACACCGGAGCAGGAGGCTCAACGGAAGGCACAACCGGTGCCTCATACCTGCGCAATAACGACCGATGAAAAACGTTATGAATAGAAAAGGATGCAGGGAGGTCCAAACGGAAGGAAACAGGGTTAAGAATCTCCAATATTTTATACGGACCGATGAACCGAGGCTTAAACTTAGGAGATGAGACCCTCATAGGGACAAAACGAGAAGACAACCACACCAAATCTCCAACACAAAGCCGAGGACCAACACGACGGTGACGGTTGGCAAAAAGCTGAGTCTTCTCCTGGGACAACTTTAAATTGTCCATCACCTGCCCCCAGATATGATGCAATCTCTCCACCACCGCATCCACTCCAGGACAATCCGAGGATTCCATCTGACCGGAGGAAAATCGAGGGTGGAACCCCGAATTACAGAAAAACGGGGACACCAAAGTGGCAGAGCTGGCCCGATTATTGAGGGCGAACTCCGCCAATGGCAAAAAAGCAACCCAATCATCCTGGTCAGCAGACACAAAACACCTCAGATATGTCTCCAGGGTCTGATTAGTCCGCTCGGTCTGGCCATTAGTCTGAGGGTGAAAAGCAGACGAAAAAGACAAATCTATGCCCATCCTAGCACAGAATGCCCGCCAAAATCTAGACACAAATTGGGTTCCTCTGTCAGAAACGATATTCTCAGGAATACCATGCAAACGAACAACATTTTGAAAAAACAGGGGCACCAACTCGGAAGAAGAAGGCAATTTGGGCAGGGGAACCAAATGGACCATCTTAGAAAAACGGTCACACACCACCCAGATGACAGACATCTTCTGAGAAACAGGCAGATCTGAAATAAAATCCATCGAGATGTGTGTCCAAGGCCTCTTAGGAATAGGCAAGGGCAACAATAATCCACTAGCCCGAGAACAACAAGGCTTGGCCCGAGCACAAACGTCACAAGACTGCACAAAGCCTCGCACATCTCGTGACAGGGAAGGCCACCAGAAGGATCTTGCCACCAAATCCCTGGTACCAAAAATTCCAGGATGACCTGCCAATGCAGAAGAATGTACCTCAGAGATGACTCTACTGGTCCAATCATCAGGAACAAACAACCTATCAGGCGGACAACGATCCGGTCTATCCGCCTGAAACTCCTGCAAGGCCCGCCGCAGGTCTGGAGAAACGGCTGACAAGATAACTCCCTCCTTAAGAATACCTGTGGGGTCAGAGTTGCCGGGTGAATCAGGCTCAAAACTCCTAGAAAGGGCATCCGCCTTAACATTCTTAGAACCCGGTAGGTACGATACCACAAAATTAAACCGAGAGAAAAATAATGACCAGCGCGCCTGTCTAGGATTCAGGCGCCTGGCGGTCTCAAGATAGATCAAATTTTTGTGGTCAGTCAATACCACCACCTGATGTCTGGCCCCCTCGAGCCAATGGCGCCACTCCTCAAACGCCCACTTCATGGCCAAAAGCTCCCGATTCCCAACATCATAATTCCGCTCAGCGGGCGAAAATTTACGGGAAAAGAAGGCACAAGGCCTCATCACGGCGCAGTCAGAACTTTTCTGCGACAACACTGCCCCAGCCCCGATCTCAGAAGCGTCGACCTCAACCTGAAAAGGAAGAGTCACATCAGGCTGACGCAACACAGGGGCAGAAGAAAAACGGCGCTTAAGCTCCTGAAAGGCCTCCACAGCATCAGGGGACCAATTAGCAACATCAGCACCCTGTCTAGTCAAATCGGTCAATGGCTTAACGACATCCGAAAAACCAGAAATAAATCGACGATAAAAGTTGGCAAAGCCCAAAAATTTCTGAAGACTTTTAAGAGAAGAGGGCTGCGTCCAATCACAAATAGCTTGAACCTTGACAGGATCCATCTCAATGGAAGAGGGAGAAAAAATATATCCCAAAAAGGAAATTCTCTGAACCCCAAAAACGCACTTAGAACCCTTGACACACAGAGAATTAGACCGCAAAACCTGAAAAACCCTCTTAACTTGCCGGACATGAGAGTCCCAATCATCCGAAAAAATCAGAATATCATCCAGATACACTATCATAAATTTATCCAAAAAATCGCGGAAAATATCATGCATAAAGGACTGGAAGACTGAAGGGGCATTAGAAAGACCAAAAGGCATCACCAAATACTCAAAGTGGCCCTCGGGCGTATTAAATGCGGTTTTCCACTCATCCCCCTGCCTGATCCGCACCAAATTATACGCCCCACGGAGATCAATCTTAGAGAACCACTTGGCCCCCTTTATGCGAGCAAACAAATCAGTCAGCAACGGCAATGGGTATTGATATTTAACCGTGATTTTATTCAAAAGCCGATAATCAATACATGGTCTCAAAAAGCCGTCTTTTTTTGACACAAAGAAAAAACCGGCTCCTAAGGGAGATGACGATGGACGAATATGTCCCTTTTCCAAGGACTCCTTTATATATTCTCGCATAGCAGTATGTTCAGGCACAGAAAGATTAAATAAACGACCCTTTGGGTATTTACTACCCGGAATTAAATCTATAGCACAATCGCACTCACGGTGCGGAGGTAGTGAACCCAGCTTGGGTTCTTCAAAGACGTCACGATAATCAGACAGGAACTCAGGGATTTCAGAGGGAATAGATGATGAAATGGACACCAAAGGTACGTCCCCATGAGTCCCCTTACATCCCCAGCTCAACACAGACATAGCTCTCCAGTCAAGGACTGGGTTGTGAGACTGCAGCCATGGCAATCCCAGCACCAAATCATCATGTAGATTATACAGCACCAGAAAACGAATAGTCTCCTGGTGATCCGGATTAATACACATAGTCACTTGTGTCCAGTATTGTGGTTTATTATTAGCCAATGGGGTGGAGTCAATCCCCTTCAGAGGAATAAGAGTCTCCAAAGGCTCTAAATCATACCCACAACGATTGGCAAAGGACCAATCCATAAGACTCAAAGCGGCGCCAGAGTCGATATAGGCGTCCGTAGTAATAGATGACAAAGAGCAAATCAGGGTCACAGACAAAATAAATTTAGACTGTAAAGTGCCAATGGGAACGGATTTATCAAGCTTTTTAGTACGCTTAAAGCATGCTGATATAACATGAGTAGAATCCCCACAATAGAAACACAACCCATTTTTCCGTCTAAAATTCTGCCGCTCGCTTCTGGACAGAATTCTATCACACTGCATGTTTTCTGGCGTCTTCTCAGTGGACACCGCCAGATGGTGCACTGATTTGCGCTCCCGCAGACGCCTATCGATCTGAATGGCCATTGTCATGGACTCATTCAGACTTGCAGGCACAGGGAACCCCACCATAACATCCTTAATGGCATCAGAAAGACCCTCTCTGAAAGTAGCCGCCAAGGCACACTCATTCCACTGAGTAAGCACAGACCATTTACGGAATTTTTGGCAGTAAATTTCAGCTTCATCTTGCCCCTGCGATAGGGACATCAAAGTTTTTTCTGCCTGAAGTTCCAAATGAGGTTCCTCATACAGCAAGCCCAAGGCCAGAAAAAACGCATCCACATTGCGCAACGCAGGATCCCCTGGTGCCAATGCAAAAGCCCAATCTTGAGGGTCGCCGCGGAGCAAGGAAATCACAATCCCAACCTGCTGTGCAGGGTCTCCAGCAGAACGAGATTTCAGGGACAAAAATAACTTACAATTATTTCTAAAATTCTGAAAGCTAGATCTATTCCCTGAGAAGAATTCCGGCAAAGGAATTCTCGGCTCTGATACCGGAGCATGAACAACAAAATCTTGCAAACTTTGTACTTTCGTGGCGAGATTATTCAAACCTGCAGTTACACTCTGTAGATCCATTATAGACAGGTGAACATAGAGCCATTCAAAGATTAGAAGGAGAGAGAAAAAAAAAGAAAGACTGCAGCATAGACAGACTGGCAAGTGATCCAATTAAGAGCACACTAACTACTAGAGAAAAAAAAAAAAAAAAAAATTTTCAGCAGACTTCTTATTTCTCTCCTTTCTCAGCCAAGGATTTTAACCCTTTAGTGGGCCGGTCAAACTGTCATGATCTCCATGGCCAGAGAACTAGCATAAGCCTCAATAGGAACAAGCTCTTGGAAGATGTAACTATACTGACCATGAACTAAACCTACCGCATCATCTAGAAGTAGCCAGGTAGCATGTCCTACTTTTTATCCCTATATGCCCAGCGCCGGCCGGAGAACTAAATAATGCTAGCAGAGGGAAATATAAGACCTGACTCACCTCTAGAGAAATGCCCAAAAAGGAGACAGAGGCCCCCCACATATATTGACGGTGATATGAGATGAAACAACAAACGCAGCAGGAAAATAGTTTTAGCAAATTTGAGGTCCGCTTTCTAGATAGCAGAAGACAGAAAGCATACTTTCATGGTCAGTAGAAAACCCTAACAAAACACATCCAGAAATTACTTTAGGACTCTGGCATTAACTCATAATACCAGAGTGGCAATTCCTGATCAACAAGAGCTTTCCAGACACAGTAACGAAACTGCAGCTGTGAACTGGAACCAAAATACAAAAACAAAACATGGACGAATGTCCAACTTATCTAGTAGATGTCTGGGAGCAGGAACAAGCACAGAGAGGCTTCTGATAACATTGTTGACCGGCAAGCATCTAACAGAGAAGCCAGGTTATATAGCGACACCCAGATCTAATCAGAACAGGTGAACAGGGAAGATGATGTCACAAGTTCAATTCCACCAGTAGCCACCGGGGGAGCCCAGAATCCAAATTCACAACAGTTCCCTGTGCCTGCGAGTCTGAATGAGTCCATGACGATGGCTATTCAGATCGATAGGCGTCTGCGGGAGCGCAAACCTGTGCACCATTTGGCGGTGTCTACTGAGAAAACGCCAGAAAATATGCAATGTGATAGAATTCTGTCCAGAAGCGAGCGGCAGAATTTTAGACGAAAAAATGGGTTGTGCTTCTATTGTGGTGATTCAACTCATGTTATATCAGCATGCTTTAAGCGTACTAAGAAGCCTGACAAGTCTGTTTCAATTAGCACTTTACAGTCTAAGTTTATTCTATCTGTGACCCTGATTTGTTCTTTGTCATCTATTACCGCGGACGCCTATGTCGACTCTGGCGCTGCTTTGAGTCTTATGGATTGGTCCTTTGCCAAACGCTGTGGGTATGATTTGGAGCCATTGGAGGCTCCGATACCTCTGAAAGGGATTGACTCCACCCCATTGGCTAGTAATAAACCACAATACTGGACACAAGTGACTATGCGTGTTAATCCGGATCACCAGGAGGTTATTCGCTTTCTGGTGCTGTATAATCTACATGATGTTTTGGTGCTGGGATTGCCATGGCTGCAATCTCATAACCCAGTCCTCGACTGGAGAGCTATGTCTGTGTTAAGCTGGGGATGTAAAGGAACTCATGGGGACGTACCTTTGGTTTCCATTTCATCATCTATTCCCTCTGAGATTCCTGAATTCTTGTCCGACTTTCGTGACGTTTTTGAAGAACCCAAGGTTGGTTCACTACCTCCGCACCGGGAGTGCGATTGTGCCATAGACTTGATCCCGGGTAGTAAATACCCTAAGGGTCGTTTATTTAATCTGTCTGTGCCTGAACACGCTGCTATGCGAGAATATATAAAGGAGTCCTTGGAAAAGGGACATATTCGTCCTTCGTCATCTCCCTTAGGAGCCGGTTTTTTCTTTGTGTCTAAGAAAGACGGCTCTTTGAGGCCGTGTATTGATTATCGACTTTTGAATAAAATCACGGTTAAATATCAATATCCGTTACCACTGCTTACTGATTTGTTTGCTCGTATAAAGGGGGCCAAGTGGTTCTCTAAGATTGATCTCCGTGGGGCGTATAATTTGGTGCGAATCAAGCAGGGGGATGAGTGGAAAACCGCATTTAATACGCCCGAGGGCCATTTTGAGTATTTGGTGATGCCTTTTGGTCTTTCAAATGCCCCTTCAGTCTTCCAGTCCTTTATGCATGACATTTTCCGCGATTATTTGGATAAATTTATGATTGTGTATCTATCTGGATGATATTCTGATTTTTTCGGATGACTGGGACTCTCATGTCCAGCAGGTCAGGAGGGTTTTTCAGGTTTTGCGGTCTAATTCCTTGTGTGTGAAGGGTTCTAAGTGTGTTTTTGGGGTTCAGAAGATTTCCTTCTTGGGATACATTTTTTCCCCCTCTTCCATCGAGATGGATCCTGTCAAGGTTCAGGCTATTGGTGATTGGACGCAACCCTCTTCTCTTAAGAGTCTTCAGAAATTTTTGGGCTTTGCTAACTTTTATCGTCGATTTATTGCTGGTTTTTCTGATGTTGTAAAACCATTGACTGATTTGACTAAGAAGGGTGCTGATGTTGCTGATTGGTCCCCTGATGCTGTGGAGGCCTTTCGGGAGCTCAAGCGCCGCTTTTCTTCCGCCCCAGTGTTGCGTCAGCCTGATGTTGCTCTTCCTTTTCAGGTTGAGGTCGACGCTTCTGAAATCGGAGCTGGGGCGGTGTTGTCGCAGAGAAGTTCCGACTGCTCCGTGATGAGACCTTGTGCTTTTTTTTCCCGTAAATTTTCGCCCGCCGAGCGGAATTATGATATTGGGAATCGGGAGCTTTTGGCCATGAAGTGGGCTTTTGAGGAGTGGCGTCACTGGCTTGAGGGGGCCAGACATCAGGTGGTGGTATTGACTGACCACAAAAATTTTATTTACCTTGAGTCTGCCAGGCGCCTGAATCCTAGACAAGCGCGCTGGTCGTTGTTTTTCTCTCGGTTTAATTTTGTGGTGTCTTACCTACCGGGTTCTAAGAATGTTAAGGCGGATGCCCTTTCTAGGAGTTTTGAGCCTGACTCCCCTGGTAATTCTGAGCCCACAGGTATCCTTAAAGATGGAGTGATATTGTCTGCCGTTTCTCCAGACCTGCGGCGGGCCTTGCAGGAGTTTCAGGCGGATAGACCTGATCGTTGCCCACCTGGTAGACTGTTTGTTCCTGATGATTGGACCAGTAGAGTCATCTCTGAGGTTCATTCTTCTGCGTTGGCAGGTCATCCTGGAATCTTTGGTACCAGGGATTTGGTGGCAAGGTCCTTCTGGTGGCCTTCCCTGTCACGAGATGTGCGAGGCTTTGTGCAGTCTTGTGACGTTTGTGCTCGGGCCAAGCCTTGTTGTTCTCGGGCTAGTGGATTGTTGTTACCCTTGCCTATCCCGAAGAGGCCTTGGACGCACATCTCGATGGATTTTATTTCGGATCTGCCTGTTTCTCAGAAGATGTCTGTCATCTGGGTGGTGTGTGACCGTTTCTCTAAGATGGTCCATCTGGTTCCCTTGCCTAAGTTGCCTTCTTCTTCCGAGTTGGTTCCTCTGTTTTTTCAAAATGTTGTTCGTTTGCATGGTATTCCGGAGAATATCGTTTCTGACAGAGGGACCCAATTCGTGTCTAGATTTTGGCGGGCATTCTGTGCTAGGATGGGCATAGATTTGTCTTTTTCGTCTGCTTTCCATCCTCAGACTAATGGCCAGACCGAGCGGACTAATCAGACCTTGGAGACATATTTGAGGTGTTTTGTGTCTGCGGATCAGGATGATTGGGTTGCTTTTTTGCCTTTGGCGGAGTTCGCCCTCAATAATCGGGCCAGCTCTGCCACCTTGGTGTCCCCGTTTTTCTGTAATTCGGGGTTTCATCCTCGATTTTCCTCCGGTCAAGTGGAATCTTCGGATTGTCCTGGAGTGGATGCTGTGGTGGAGAGGTTGCATCAGATTTGGGGGCAGGTGGTAGACAATTTGAAGTTGTCCCAGGAGAAGACTCAGCTTTTTGCCAACCGCCGTCGTCGTGTTGGTCCTCGGCTTTGTGTTGGGGACTTGGTGTGGTTGTCTTCTCGTTTTGTCCCTATGAGGGTTTCTTCTCCTAAGTTTAAGCCTCGGTTCATCGGCCCGTACAAGATATTGGAGATTCTTAACCCTGTGTCCTTCCGTTTGGACCTCCCTGCATCCTTTTCGATTCATAATGTTTTTCATCGGTCATTGTTGCGCAGGTATGAGGTACCAGCTGTGCCTTCCGTTGAGCCTCCTGCTCCGGTGTTGGTTGAGGGTGAGTTGGAGTACGTTGTGGAAAAGATCTTGGACTCTCGTGTTTCCAGACGGAAACTCCAGTATCTGGTCAAATGGAAGGGATACGGTCAGGAGGATAATTCTTGGGTCACTGCCTCTGATGTTCATGCCTCCGATCTTGTCCGTGCCTTTCATAGGGCTCATCCTGATCGCCCTGGTGGTTCTGGTGAGGGTTCGGTGCCCCCTCCTTGAGGGGGGGGTACTGTTGTGAAATTGGATTCTGGGCTCCCCCGGTGGCCACTTGTGGAATTTAACTTGTGTTCATCATCCCCTCTGTTCACCTGCTCCTATCAGGATGTGGGAGTCGCTATATAACCTTGCTCCTCTGTCAGTTTCATGCCGGTCAACAATGTAATCAGTAGCCTTTCTGTGCATGTTCCTGCTACTAGACAACTCCCAGTTAAGTTGGACTTTTGTCCTTGTGTGTTTTTGCATTTTGTTCCTGTTCACAGCTGCTGTTTCGTTACTGTGTCTGGAAAGCTCTTGTGAGCGGAAATTGCCACTCTGGTGTTATGAGTTAATGCTAGAGTCTTAAAGTAATTTCTGGATGGTGTTTTGATAGGGTTTTCTGCTGACCATGAAAGTGCCCTTTCTGTCTTCATGCTATCTAGTAAGCGGACCTCGATTTTGCTAAACCTATTTTCATACTACGTTTGTCATTTCATCTAAAATCACCGCCAATATATGTGGGGGCCTCTGTCTGCCTTTTGGGAAAATTTCTCTAGAGGTGAGCCAGGACTGTCTTTTCCTCTGCTAGGATTAGGTAGTTCTCCGGCTGGCGCTGGGCATCTAGGGATAAAAGAACGTAGGCATGCTACCCGGCCACTTCTAGTTGTGCGGCAGGTTTAGTTCATGGTCAGTATAGTTTCCATCTTCCAAGAGCTAGTTCTCATATATGCTGGGCTATGTTCTCTCGCCATTGAGAATCATGACACGTATGGCATCCGTACTGCGATATTTTCTCGCAGGCTTGCAAAACCGACATCTAATGGATTTATGTGCTCAAATGTTCGTTAAAACATATATACAGTATGTATATATATGTCATTGAGACACACACATATATATATATATATATATATATATATATATATATATATATATATATATATATACATACTGTATTTATATTTAATTCAGCGCGAGATATGTGAAAAGCCGGTAATTCAATTGCCGGCTTTTTCTTTCTCCTTCCCAAACCCGACATGATGAGACATGGTTTACATATAGTAAACCATCTCATATCCCTTTTTTTTTGCATATTCCACACTACTGTTAGTAGTGTGTATGTGCAAAATTTGGGCGCACTATTAAATTAAAGGGTTAAATCGCGGAAAAAATTGGCGTGGGCTCCCGCGCAATTTTCTCCGCCAGAGTGGTAAAGCCAGTGACTTAGGGCAGATATTAATAGCCTAGAGAGGGTCCATGGTTATTGGCCCCCCCTGGCTAAAAACATCTGCCCCCAGCCACCCGAGAAAAGGCACATCTGGAAGATGCGCCTATTCTTGCACTTGGCCACTCTCTTCCCACTCCCGTGTAGCGGTGGGATATGGGGTAATGAAGGGTTAATATCACCTTGCTATTGTAAGGTGACATTAAGCCAGGTTAATAATGGAGAGGCGTCAATTATGACACCTATCCATTATTAATCCAATAGTAGGAAATGGTTAATAAAACACACACACATTATTTAAAAGTATTTTAGTGAAATAAAGACACAGGTTGTTGTAATATTTTATTATACTGGTAATCCACCTGAAGACCCTCGTTCTGTAACAAAGGAAAAATAATAAAACAACAATATCTCATACCTTCTGTCGCTCAGGTCAAGTCCCACGAAGTAAATCCATCTGAAGGGGTTAAATCATTTTACAGCCAGGAGCTCTGCTAAAGCAGTGCTCGTGCCTGTAAAAACCCCGGGGAATGAATGGATTGCAGGGGAATGACCTGTAGTTACCTTGAGTCGCGGTGATGCGCCCTCTGCTGGATGTCCTCATATGAACTCGAGCGTGGGAACTTTTCCCAGGCTCCAGTTCATGAGGAAAATTCCACACTGATTCCGAGCATTTTATTTTCCGCAGCATGTCAATTCTTTTTGCGGATCTGCAGCATTTCTGCACCCATTGACTTAGGCTGGCGTCACACTAGCGAGTTTTACGGACGTATGAGCGCATAAACTATGTCCGTAAAATACGCATAACACACGGCCCAATGATTCTCTATGTCCCAGCTCCTATCAGCCGTATTTTACGGATCCGTATTATAGGTCTTCTATGGCCGTAGAAAATCGCAGCATGCTGCGTTTGTCACCGTATTGCGCAAAAAAAATCGCCAATGAAAGTCTATGGGGGCGAGAAAAATACGGATTACACACGGACCAGCAGTGTGACTTGCGAGAAATACGCAGCGGTGTTAGAGAAAAGCCGGTAATTCAATTGCCGGCTTTTCATTTCTCCTTCACAAACCCGACAGGATATGAGACATGATTACATACAGCAAACCATCTCATATCCCTTTTTTTTTGCATATTCCACACTACTAATGTTAGTAGTGTGTATGTGCAAAATTTGGGCGCTGTAGCTGCTAAAATAAAGGGTTAAATGGCGGAAAAAATTGGCGTGGGCTCCCGCGCAATTTTCTCCGCCAGAGTGGTAAAGCCAGTGACTGAGGGCAGATATTAATAGCCAGGAGAGGGTCCATGGTTATTGGCACACCTATTCTGGATTCCCATTGATTAACATTGCTTGAGCTACCCTTTGCAGATTTGGTAAAATTCCGCGTGGAAGAAATGCTGCGGATCCGCAACAAAATCCGTTGTGTTTCCGTGCAGTCAGCGGGCACGTCCAAACACCGCATGCGGACTCATCCGAATACAACGCATGTCCCTGCGTACCCAATGTTAAAGATAGGCACGCAGGATGCATGCGGAAGTAGGCGGAGCATAGGCGTAGCTTAAGAGAGGAAGTACGCAGCCATACGCAGACCAGCTAAATGCAAGTGTGAACCCGGCCTTAATCAGCCGTCCTATGCCTTTACCAGCAGCGGGTGAATCAAAGCTCCACCCAGGGCTCTTAACAAGTTAAATCCCGCTGTCTATCTCTGACAGAGGGATTTAACACTCGCTACCCAGAAGCGTGTCACAAATCCCACTTATAGGCACCGGTGTCACGTGATCAGGGGAAGCCAATGGATTGTCATGACAGCCAGGGGTCTGCAGAAGACTCCATGCCTGTCATTATTATAAGCCATAAGAAATCACAATTTCAGTGCTGAAGACCTGCTATGTGTAGCACAGGCAATCAGACAATTGCAGCTTCAAGTCTCCTAAGGGCACTGACTATTCAATAAAGTAAAAAGTTAAAAAAAAGTTTTCAAAAATATGAAGAAATAAAAGACCACCAAAGTTCAAATCACTCCTCTTTTGCCCCACTGAAAATAAAAAGTGGCCAGTGCTGGGGTTCTCAGCAGCCAAACCTTCCCCTATTTAAAAGTTATCAGCTATACTATGGATAGGTGATAATTTCACCCAACTGGAGCGGCCAAACCCCAACGGATGTAGTTATAGATGGGGCAGGTTCGAGAAGAGCCGACCGCTGCTCATCCTCATGCTTTCGTTTGGCCTCTTGTGAATTCATGTTTTCAGATCGGCATCGCTGACGTTCTTGTGGCTCTTGCTATGGTAGATGCCACCTCTCACCCTACTGTGCACCGATCGCTACCCTTGTTACATGTCTGCATTTATCCGGTGCCTGACAAGGGTCTTCATCTGAAAGTAGCTAAAATGATTACACCAGCACAATACACATGCCTAAGAAAATATGCTGCAAAACTATCTGGGGGGGGATATCAATGTTTATTAGGGCGGACATGTCAGGAGATGTGACGGGTCGTCTATAACAGGGGGCATTATATATGGATCAGCCTATACGGACATCCTCACTCTGCCCACCCTGACAGCACAGCGTGGCGGCACTATATGGACAGGATGTAGTGTGAATAGTGGTTTATATCATCCACATCCTACATATAGTAAGAGAGGGAGCTTCTAGCACACATGACACAACGCATCAGCGCTCCTCAGCACACAGGGGGTCTCCAGAGCTCTAATACTGGGAGACCTTCCAGCTGCCACTAGGCAGTGTGATAAAGCAATAATATTCCTACAATGCAGCAATAGAGGGGATGTGATGCCCTATGGTGCTGATGCCAGGCGTCCAGTGCAGGGCACACAGGTACATTACCTCTGCCTTGTGCTGGTGGTCCTCCATGCTGCTCAGGCACCAGTGCAGGTGTACAGGCAGTGATGGTCCTGTGCTGTATACAGGCGGCCGCACATTCCTCTGTGTCCCGCCCCGGCTTCCTGGATTCTGCTGCCGCTGTCATTCTGTGGAGGAGGAGCCTGCGCTGTGTGCGGCAGAGCCGAGATCACAGCGTGTCAGTGCTGCCACCTGGTGGTCAGACGTGAGTATTACATGGTGCACATTCCTCTCACATTACACATGGAGGCAGCTCTGCCTCTGTACCGTGTTCTCTGGGGAGGAGCCATCACATCGCTACCTACCCGGGAGTCTCGGTTATATCAGCATTACAGGCGTACACAGGTAACATAGCACTGCACGGGCTGCATGCCAGGCTGAACTGCACGGAGTACAAGAACTGGATGAAGGCCGGGCACTGCCTACTGCTGCTGCAGAACCCCTTGCAGGAATACATCACCTTGGAGATGCAGACATTTCACCAGCTGCTGACAGACAGAATCACTGTGCCAAAACAGAGGAGATGTCGCTGCCGGGCAAAGGGCAAGCAGGTAAGAGGATGGTGCTAGCCAGGATTTGGCTCTGGGGTGCGGAGGAGACAGAAGTGCACAGGTGCCCCCCGCCATAGCGCGCCCTACAAGAATAGTGATACCAGCAGCGCTCACCTGTCCAAACAGTCACACAGGTGATGGCGGTGGCTAATGTGTCAGGGCGCAATGTAACTTTGTAGGTATAAAACTCTTACTGCACAGTTTATAGATTTTCAACCGAACTATACAGTTATATGAAAAAGTTTGGGCACCCCTATTAATCTTAAGCTTAATGTTTTATTTTCAGTTTCATATATCTAATAACTGTTGGACACAGTAATGTTTCTGCCTTGAAATGAGGCTTATTGTACTAACAGAAAATGTGCAATCTGCATTCAAACAACATTTGACAGGTGCATAAGTATGGGTAGCCACCCCAAACCATATCGGGGACACAGACCCATATGGCCACTTGCCACAGTACACAAGCTCTGGTCTTAGTGGCATATCATGGGTTGCCAGCACCCAGGGTACGGCAAGTATTTTGCGCCTGAGGACTGCTAGGACTACCTGAGTAACTTACACTAGTCCAGTATTGATCTCCTCATCCTCCATGAATAGACCGTGGAAATCAAGGTCCCAGAGTCTGGAGGAAGAGTGGAGAGGCCACAATCCAAGCTGCTTGAGGTCTAGTGTGGAGTTTCCACAATCAGTGATGTATTGGGGAGCCATGTCATGTGCTGGTGTAGGTCCACTGTGTTTTATCAAGACCAAAGTCAGTGCAGCCGTCTACCAGGAAATTTTAGAGCACTTCATGCTTCCCTCTGCTTCTTGGAGATGGAAGTTTCATTCTCCAGCAGGACTTGGAACCTGTCCACACTGCCAAAAGTACCAATGCCTGGTTTAAAAACAACAGTACACTGTGCTTGATTGGCCAGCAAACTCGCCTGACCATGACCCCATAGAGAATCTATGGGGTATTGTCAAGAAGAAGATGAGAGACACCAGACCCAACAATGCAGACGAGCTGAAGGCTGCTATCAAAGCAACCTGGGCTTCCATAACACCTCAGCAGTGCAACAGACTGATCGCCTCCATGCCATGCCACATTGATGCAGTAATTGATGCCAAAGGAGCCCCAACTAAGTATTGACTGCATTTACTGAACATATATTTCAGTAGGCCAACATTTCAGATTTTAAAATCATTTTTTCAAGCTGGTGTAATAAAGTATTCTAATTTACTGAGATAATGACTTTTGGGTTTTGATTGGCTGTAAGCCATTATCATCAACAGTAACAGATCTAACACTTGAAATAGATCACTCTGTTTGTAATGACTATCTAATATATGAGTTTCACTTTTTGTATTGAAGAACGGAAATAAATTAACTTTTTGATGATATTTAGTGATGAGAGCGTGTACTCGTTGCTCGGGTTTTCCAGAGCACGCTCGGGTGGTCTCCGAGCATTTATGACTGCTCGGAGATTTAGTTTTCCTTGCCGCAGCTGGATGAATTACGGCTGCTAGCCAGGCTGATTACATGTGGGGGTTGCTAGGGAATCCCCACATGTAATCAAGCTTGCTAGTAGCTGTAAATCATTCAGCTGTGGCAAGAAAAACTAAATCTCCGAGCAGTCATAAATACTCGGAGACCACCCGAGCGTGCTCTGGAAAACCCGAGCAACAAGTACACTCGCTCATCACTAATGATATTCTAATTTTGTGAGATGCACCTGTATGTCCACAGCACTTGATTCAATACTGTCTTCACTCGCTGCCTACTCCTTCTGTTATCTAGGTTGCTGCTTCCGCAGAGTGCAGCAGTCCAGACGAGTTTGTCATCAGCTGCTGTGTTCTTGAGATGATGTAGCGCTCTTGCTTATGATGAGCTTTGTGATTTTGATCACTGCCCTATGCAAAGTGCAGCACCTGATTATCCATGCAGGAAAAAAGGAAAAGATGCGGGCACTCACCATCCAACTTTGCTTTAATCTTTATTCCAACATAGTATAAAATGCAGGACAGGCAGGGAAATGTATATCCACTAGACGACGGCCGTTTCGCGCGAATGCGCTTCCACGGGTCTTACAGCACCTGATTATCCGCTCTGCCTAACCAGCTCCATGAGAACAGTCGTAGCGCCACCCCAAAAAGAAGCGTTCGCTGCTCATGTGGGCACGGTTTGCATTGTATGTTAACCCATTTAGGTACTTTGATTTTTCTATTGATTACTAATAAATGGTGATCTGATTATTGTCTAAGTCACAGTTCTACACAAACACCATCTAACTAAACTAATAAAACACACTTTTATCCTTCCTGTCTTTTTTGATACATTGAGTAAACATCCGTAATGCAGGGGGGAAGTGTTTTGACAAATTTGATCTTCTGAAGAAAGATTGGTGTGAATCATACCTCTACCCAAACAACTTGGAAGAAGTAGTCCTGTGTCGTAGGAAGCTGAAAAAGATTACAGGAGAAATTCTAAAGATCTGGGTGTTCATCAATCTGCGTAAAAATTGTCTAAAATTCCTCCCTGGACCTTTATTTCCCCTTACACTCATCCTAATAACCTACTTAACCTGTTCTCAGTTGTCACTTATTGTTGTAAACTCATTCCTGTTTGTCAACTCCCAAGGCTGATTACGTATTAATCTGCGTAGACAAAAAATAAATAAAGAAAAAAATGTCAACAGTTCAGGACAGTTCCTACACTCCCTGGGTGTAGGTGTTCTGTTACAAAAGTACAATGGCTAATTTGGAACATACAGCACAGACCAAAAGTTTGGACACACCTCATTTAAAGATTTTGCTGTATTTTCATGACTATGAAAATTGTAAATTAACACTGAAGGCATCAAAACTATGAATTAACACATGTGGAATTATAAACTTAACAAAAAAGTGTGAACCAACTGAAATTATGTCTTATATTCTAGGTTCTTCAAAGTAGCCACCTTTTATCATGTTATTTTGAATTGACTCATCAAACCTTCGACATTGATGCAATAAACTAACTTGTCTTCCTAGACAAAGTAAGGAATGAACTCCCTTTCACGATATCTGAACCATGAAAAAGACACTCCTGGTATCATTAAATTCCAGCTTTTGAGCCTTGATCCAAGTCAGTGGCATCTTTGGGAATATTCAAGTTTCTTACTAAATCCTTCATCAGCTTTTGGGAAAATTATTTTGGTTTTGTATCATCTTCAAAGTCAGAACTTGATTTGTCATCTCTTTCAGATATGATTCCATCTTCATTGGAGCTAGGTATCCCTTCCAAGGTAGCAGGTGCCTTGGGTACTGGTATATCTGTGCCATGGGGGATGGGACAAATTGCTGAGTGAAGATTGGGGTATGAAATGGAATGCTTCCATTTGGAATTATACCCTTTCACATTGCATGAACAAAAGTAGCAGTTGTCACTATGGTTCTTTTACTCTCGCCATACCATAGGAATCCCATAACGGAAAGCTTTTTTCTTACCCTTGAACCAATTTCAGAGACCCTCAACACACCGTTTGCACACTTTATGAGGCGCCCAATCTTTATCTTGATCTCCAAGTTTTAGTCCAAAGTATGCGAAGAATACTTTTTTCACAAAGTCTATAATATTCTGCTGTTGATTCAACACTGTATATTCACCACAAATGAAACAGAAATGGTCAGGCAAATTAATACACTTCTGCAAAGCCATAACGCTAATTTGGGGAAACACGGTTGATGAATGAAATTCCAATGCAAGTTTCTTGAAAGCATAAGAATCTTTCATTATGTCACTAACCACCTGACTGCCAAAATAAGCTGCCTGCCGATGATTTAACCAGCGTTTACAGAACAACCTATAGGGTTGTGGCAAGTCCTGACTTTTAGTATTTTTTTTCAATTTTTTTTCGTTATGAAAGCACCAAAATACATGGAAATTATATGAAAATATTCAAACAGCTTTTTAGTCGCAGACCTGTGTAATGCATGACCCTGTCTGGCCTAAAAGAAGACTTTTTTTCTTCTTGAACAACTGACTGGATCAGAATCCCAGCAGCCTTGGGCTTTCAGTCATAGGTGTGGGCTGGTGCTGCTACAGTTACTGTTTTGAACATAGTGAGCGTCGGTTGAAACAATGTCCTGGCACTGACTGACAGCCGGCTCAACAGTAGAGCCAGCTGTCAGTGTCAGGTGCATGGTTAAAACTGCCACTCACTCACTTTGAGTAGTGACTGAAGCCGCATCGGCCCACCCTTATGACTGAAAGCCCGAGGCTGCCGGGAGGAATAAAGTTAATCTTCTCCTGGAAGCAGGCACCGGGAAGCTTCAGAATGTTATTAAACTTCAGATTAACTCCATATCTGCAGGTTAATAGCATTTTTTGACATGACAGTTTCCCTTTAAGGCCTCATTCAGACGTTCGCTTTTTTCTGGTACAACAAAAATAGACCAATTATTTTCATCAGAGTGTGGTCTGAGTGTCATCAGTTTTTCTGGTATGTAGAGAAAAAAACCAAAAAAAGGTTTGTCCACCTTGTCCTTTCTGACAGTCCGAGAAAATCGGAACACACTCTGATTTCATATGAGTTCTGTCCAATTTTTTCATGGATCCATAGACTTGAATTACTGATTTTGATCTGACCCTCGGATCAAAATTGGACACGTTGCCACGATTTTCTGCAGACATCAGCAAAGTCCTGGCCTTAAGAGAACTAGGGTGATGAGAAGTTTGCGGGGTGAGTAACAGTTTAGCAGACACCACCTTAGTACAGATGTGAGGAGTTAGAGTGATCCCTCAGAGGACAGCTGTGAATTGCAAGTACTCAATGCTTCTTCTTATCACAGTTGTACATACATTTTACTGCAAAGCAAAAAAAATAAGAATTTGAAGAAATAAACATCCTTCTAGTCCACAGTGGCCAAGAAAAACCCTTCTTTCCAGAAAACATTGAGGAATCTAACTTTGGTGATTCTTGTAGAGGTTACCTGCACATCAACAATTTCGTTCAACTGTTACCTGTGGAGTTTTCCTACACAGCAATTAATAGTTGTAGAGTTTTTTGCATAGCTGTCAGTGACGGAGGCTTTTTCTCGAGCTGCAGTTTCTAGCTGGAGTTTTCCTTCCTAGCATTTGCTAGTTTGGGCATTTTTTGCACAGAAACTACTACTTATGGAGTTTCCCTACACAGCACTTGTTATTTGTGAGGTTCTCTAAGATTTAATCAACTGAGTCATATACTATATGACTATAACCACAGGCTGGATCTGGGGCATTAATTGCATAATTCGTTGTGCTCAGCAGAGAAAACCTTCAAAGGTAACACACAGTGTGGCAATCTAGAAGATCTGACCTGTCCCAACAGGTACAACTCTAATATTAGATGGAAAAAAATCATTATCTAATCTCTCTCATGATGTCACTTCTGTCTATATATATTATATATGATTAAGTCTAATGGCTCCCATGAAAACATACTTAACCCCTTCACCCCCAAGGGTGGTTTGCACGTTAATGACCGGGCCAATTTTTACAATTCTGACCACTGTCCCTTTATGAGGTTATAACTCTGGAACGCTTCAACGGATCTTGGCAATTCTGACATTGTTTTCTCGTGACATATTGTACTTCATGACAGTGGTAAAATTTCTTTGATATTACCTGCGTTTATTTGCAAAAAAAATGGAAATTTGGCGAAAATTTTGTAAATTTTGCAATTTTCCAACTTTGAATTTTTATGCCCTTAAATCACAGAGATATGTCACACAAAATACTTAATAAGTAACATTTCCCACATGTCTACTTTACATCAGCACAATTTTGGAACCAAAATTTTTTTTTGTTAGGGAGTTATAAGGGTTAAAAGTTGACCAGCAATTTGTCATTTTTACAACACCATTTTTTTTTAGGGACCACATCTCATTTGAAGTCATTTTGAGGGGTCTATATGATAGAAAATACCCAAGTGTGACACCATTCTAAAAACTGCACCCCTCAATGTGCTCAAAACCATATTCAAGAAGTTTATTAACCCTTCTGGTGCTTCACAGGAATTTTTGGAATGTTTAAATAAAAATGAACATTTAACTTTTTTTCACAAAAAATTTACTTCAGCTCCAATTTGTTTTATTTTACCAAGGGTAACAGGAGAAAATGGACCCCAAAAGTTGTTGTACAATTTGTCCTGAGTACGCCGATACCCCATATGTGGGGGTAAACCACATGACAGAGCTCGGAAGCGAAGGAGCGCCATTTGACTTTTCAATGCAAAATTGACTGGAATTGAGATGGGACGCCATGTTGCGTTTGGGGAGCCCCTGATGTGCCTAATCATTGAAACCCCCCACAAGTGACACCATTTTGGAAAGTAGACCCCCTAAGGAACTTATCTAGAGGTGTGGTGAGCACTTTGACCCACCAAGTGCTTCACAGAAGTTTATAATGCAGAACCGTAAAAATAAAAAATCATATTTTTTCACAAAAATTATTTTTCAGCCCCCAATTTTTTATTTTCCCAAGGGTAAGAGAAGAAATTGGACCCCAAAAGTTGTACAATTTGTCCTGAGTACGCTGATACCCCATATGTGGGGATAAACCACTGTTTGGGCGCATGGGAGAGCTCGGAAGGGAAGTAGCACCGTTTGACTTTTCAATGCAAAATTGACAGGAATTGAGATGGGACGCCATGTTGCGTTTGGAGAGCCACTGATGTGCCTAAACATTGAAACCCCCCACAAGTGACACCATTTTGGAAAGTAGACCCCCTAAGGAACTTATCTAGATGTGTGGTGAGTGCTTTGACCCACCAAGGGCTTCACAGAAGTTTATAATGCAGAGCCGTAAAAATAAAACAAAAATTTTTTCCCACAAAAATTATTTTTCAGCCCCCAGTTTTGTATTTTCCCGAGGGTAGCAGGAGAAATTGGACCCCAAAAGTTGTTGTCCAATTTGTCCTGAGTGCGCTGATACCCCATATGTGGGGGGAACCACCGTTTGGACGCATGGAAGGGCTCGGAAGTGAAGGAGCGCCATTTGGAATGCAGACTTAGATGGAATGGTCTGCAGGCGTCACATTGCGTTTGCAGAGCCCCTAATGTACCTAAACAGTAGAAACCCCCCACAAGTGACACCATGTTGGAAAGTAGACCCCCTAAGGAACTTATCTAGATGTGTGGTGAGTGCTTTGACCCACCAAGGGCTTCACAGAAGTTTATAATGCAGAGCCGTAAAAATAAAACAAAAATTTTTTCCCACAAAAATTATTTTTCAGCCCCCAGTTTTGTATTTTCCCGAGGGTAACAGGAGAAATTGGACCCCAAAAGTTGTTGTCCAATTTGTCCTGCGTGCGCTGATACCCCATATGTGGGGGGAACCACCGTTTGGATGCATGGGAGGGCTCGGAAGGGAAGGAGCACCATTTGGAATGCAGACTTAGATGGAATGGTCTGCAGGCGTCACATTGCGTTTGCAGAGCCCCTAATGTACCTAAACAGTAGAAGCCCCGCACAAGTGACCCCATTTTGGAAACTAGACCCCCCAAGGAACTTATCTAGATGTGTTGTAAGAACTTTGAACTCCCAAGTGTTTCACTACAGTTTATAACGCAGAGCCGTGAAAATAAAAAATCCTTTTTTTTCCCACAAAAATTATTTTTTAGCCCCCAGTTTTGTATTTTCCCAGGGGTAACAGGAGAAATTGGACCCCAAAGGTTGTTGTCCTATTTGTCCTGAGTACGCTGATACCCCATATGTTGGGGTAAACCCCTGTTTGGGCACACGGGAGAGCTCGGAAGGGAAGGAGCACTGTTTTACTTTTTCAACGCAGAATTGGCTGGAATTGAGATCGGACGCCATGTCGCGTTTGGAGAGCCCCTGATGTGCCGAAACAGTGGAAACCCCCCAATTATAACTGAAACCCTAATCCAAACACACCCCTAACCCTAATCCCAACAGTAACCCTAACCACACCTCTAACCCTGACACACCCCTAACCCTAATCCCAACCCTATTCCCAACCGTAAATGTAATCTAAACCCTAACCGTAACTTTAGCCCCAACCCTAACCCTAACTTTAGCCCCAACCCTAACTGTAGCCTTAACCCTAGCCCCAACCCTAGCCCTAATCCTAACCCTAATGGGAAAATGGAAATAAATAAAAAAAATTTATTTTTCCCTAACTAAGGGGGTGATGAAGGGGGGGTTTGATTTACTTTTATAGCGAGTTTTTTAGCGGATTTTTATGATTGGCAGCCGTCACACACTAAAAGACGCTTTTTATTGCAAAAAATATTTTTTGCGTTACCACATTTTGAGAGCTATAAATTTTCCATATTTTGGTCCACAGAGTCATGTGAGGTCTTGTTTTTTGCGGGACGAGTTGACGTTTTTATTGGTAACTTTTTGGGCACGTCACATTTTTTGATCGCTTTTTATTCCGATTTTTGTGAGGCAGAATGACCAAAAACCAGCTATTCATGAATTTCTTTTGGGAGAGGCGTTTATACTGTTCCGCGTTTGGAAAAATTGATAAAGCAGTTTTATTCTTCGGGTCAGTACGATTACAGCGATACCTCATTTATATTATTTTTTTATGTTTTGGCGCTTTTATACGATAAAAACTATTTTATGGAAAAAATAATTTTTTTTGCATCGCTTTATTCTCAGGACTATAACTTTTTTATTTTTTTGCTGATCATGCTGTATGGCGGCTCGTTATTTGCGGGACAAGATGACGCTTTCAGCGGTACCATGGTTATTTATATCTGTCTTTTTGATCGCGTGTTATTCCACTTCGGCGGTATGATAATAAAGCGTTGTTTTTTGCCTCGTTTTTTTTTTTTTTCTTACGGTGTTTACTGAAGGGGTTAACTAGTGGGCCAGTTTTATAGGGCGGGTCGTTACGGACGCGGCGATACTAAATATGTGTACTTTTATTGTTTTGGGTTTTTTTATTTAGATAAAGAAATGTATTTATGGGAATAATATTTTTTTTTTTTTTCATTATTTTGGAATATTTTTTTTTATTTTTTTTTACACATTTGGAAAAAAATTTTTTTAACTTTTTTACTTTGCCCCAGGGGGGGACAATACAGATCGGTGATCTGCCAGTTTGCATAGCACTCTGACAGATCACTGATCTGAGAGAAGTGCAGGCTGCTTCACAGTGCCTGCTCTGAGCAGGCTTCTGTGAAGCCACCTCCCTCCCTGCAGGACCCGGATCCGCGGCCATCTTGGATCCGGGTCTGGAGCAGGCAGGGAGGGAGGTAAGACCCTCGCAGCAACGCGATCACATCGCATTGCTGCGGGGGGCTCAGGGAAGCCCGCAGGGAGCCCCCTCCCTGCGCGATGCTTCCCTGCACCGCCGGCACATCGCGATCATGTTTGATCGCGGTGTGCCGGGGGTTAATGTGCCGGGAGCGGTCCGTGACCACTCCTGGCACATAGTGCCGGATGTCAGCTGCGATAGGCAGCTGACACCCGGCCGCGAT
The DNA here is from genome assembly GCF_051348905.1 of Ranitomeya variabilis. NCBI lineage: Eukaryota > Metazoa > Chordata > Amphibia > Anura > Dendrobatidae > Ranitomeya > Ranitomeya variabilis. The sequence goes on from NC_135234.1 coordinate 155,658,454, forward strand.
CGGTCGCGCTCCCCCCGTGAGCGCCGCCGATCGCGCTGGACGTACTATCCCGTCGGTGGTCATACGGGCCCACCCCACCTCGACGGGATAGTACATCCGATGTCAGGAAGGGGTTAAATAATATTATATAAGACCTGATGTAGAAACGCCATAACGCAACAAGAATAAAGGCTAATAAAAGATCTATTCTCAACACCAGAAAATGTAGAGCAAGTAAGGCCTCTTTCACACTTCAGTTTTTTGGCGTCAGTCTAAAACCGCCAGTTTCCTCAAATAACGGATCCGTCATTTTTTTTTGGCGGATCCGCTATTGTCCCATAGACTTGCATTGGCGACGGATTGTGACGGATGGTCGTCAGTTCCATCCGTCATGCGACGGATCCGTCGAAATATGGCGGACGTTGTCTAGACATAGACGGACATTGAAACATTTTTTGTCAACGCCGAAATGACGGTTCGCGGCGGAACCGTCGCGTCCGTCATTCCATAGAATGGCCACCTATGGGCGACGGATCCGTCGCGACCGTCATTTCGGCGGATCCGTCACCCCAATCCGTTTTTTCAATTGCGCATGCTCCAAAAGTAGATACTTTTCCCAGACAACCCCCAAGTAACGGATCCGTCAAAAAACCAGATCCGTTGGAACCGTTTTCTCAACAATTGTGACGGATCCGTCGATCCGTCACTATGTCGGAAGTGACTGACGCCAAACAACTGAAGTGTGATAGAAGCCTAAGTGTATAGAAGATGTAAATGGAAGAATGGATACTGTTTCAAATGTCTAGATGGGTAAAGACATGAAAAGCAAATATGCTTGTTAGGAGGTAAAGTGGTGGAAGGCAAAACCAGTATGGAGGCAAAAAGGCCTCATAATAATGAAAAGGCAAAGCTGCAACCAGCAGGATGGTAAGGAGGACGGCCCCACGCATATCGCCACCTTAGAGCGTGGCTTCCTCAGGAAGAAAGAGAGTGGACTTGTCCAGATTTGTGTGTTATATATGCAGCAAAGAATCAAAGATAAATGACATACCAATGAGTGTGTCCGTGGAGACAGTCTGGAAACGAGGACCGCGCGGTCATGTGCAGCTCACAGATCCCGGACTGCCATGACCACACACACACTGTCATGGAAATGGTGTGGTGGAAATGACTGCATATATGAACTAATAGGTCAGACTGAGCAAAGTCATTCACCTTGAAAAATTGACAGAGAATGGAGTCCCAATAACACATGGGCAAACTGAAGTAACTTGAGAATGATGCTTATGAATAAGCATAAATTATCTACTATATAATTGTCTAAGGGTCACTTCCATCTTTCTGTCTGTCTGTCTTTCTGTCTGTCTGTCTGTAACGGAAATCCCAAGTCGCTGATTGGTCGCGGCAAAACAGCCACGACCAATCAGCGACGGTCACAACAAACGACGGTCATATCAACAAAAAGCAATACTGTAGTAATGTCTGCTGGCATAGATTCAATGAAAACAAAAGAGATATAGAGAGAGCGACGAAATCTAAGGAAAAGAGAATGATATGATGATCTTATAAGAAATTTAATTGTCACACTGAAAATAGGACTGGAGTGCCCATTTAGAAGCCTGTCATAACCCACACACTCAGAAAAAATCCATCACGTGTGTGATACAGAATGGAAAATTATACATATCTGTGTCATTCACATACTGATGAATACCGGCGATTATAGTATTATGCTAATTACAGGGTGAGATGGAAGGAACCCTCTTAAAGTCATATGGGTTTGGAGTGGTGGAGAACTTGTTGACAAGATATTTGGATAAAGTAATAAAATAGAATATTCAGACTTTTCTCTAATGAATATACAATTTATTATAACATCGATAAATCTACCTTCACAAAGGGTGATGTGAAATGATAGACCAAATCAAGAATAGAGGACTGAAGAATCCAGAGTTATCTAGTCAGACGTGTCTAAAATCGGACACAATGGAAAAAGCTACACTTGAAACAAACAGTGCTTTAACTGTTGGGCTCCAGTAAACGTTTCGACGATCAAAGCAACAAAAATGATGGCTATGGTACTGGTAAGTAATGCATGTGCATGAGTATGTATGTGTGTGAGAAGGGGACATGAAAAACATGTCAAATGTTTAAATCAAGAATGAAAGAGCCATACACTGTGATATAAAGATGGTAATACATTTTCTCATAATAGCATCTGTAATAAAAATCTAACAGACAGTTTGTTAGGTAAGTAAAAAATCCCTAGATATAGAGCGCTGTGCGAAAACAAATATACTGATGAGATTTTTCCAAAGAGACAGTTGTAATCACAAAGCGATATCTAAGTATAAGACCAGCACAATGGAGGGGTATAAAATGAAAAAGATGTGAAAAAAATATACATTAAATACAAGACGGATGAAAAGAAAAAGGGGGAGGTGAGAAGGGGGAGGGAGGGAGACCCAAGTCTCACCAGACCCTGTTCTCAGACCCTAATATAAAGTGGAAGACTCTTTTGATTTCACTGTTCTGCCCTGTGATTGGAAGTGATCAAAAAATGTATATAAAGAATCATCAAAAGTGTTGTGTATGACGCCTGTCAGGGCTCCCGGGTAATACTGCTGCAAGGAGAGCTGCAGACAGCAGCAGCAAGGGAGCTGAGCCAAGCGCCGGGTTTCTAACCAGGTAACAAACAGGACCTGAGCCATGTGATTGGCAATGAGTTTTGGGCGTTCACTGATGAATAGTACCACCTTTAGCTCACTAAGTAATATGTTAAAATTCTGTTGTAGGATGGATTTTATTCCAATGGTTATTGTAAGGAGCAGGGACGGACTGGGACTAAAATTCAGCCCTGGCATTTGAAGTTACACAGGCCCACTTGTCACATGGTGACTGTATAATATCTTTGTACACTTGTAGGCAGGGCCGGTTTTAGGCAAAGTGGGGCCCTAGGTAAAGTTTAAAATGGGGCCCCAAATGCTAACATATTGCACATCACACAAAAGCATTTCGGTTGTATTTACGTGCGCTGAGTTCAGGCCGCTAAATGAATTTGATCGACAATACGGAAGTTGTTCAACGCTTGTTTCCCGGCCTCTTTCCACCAACTGAGGAATAATGATGGGACAGAACGATCACTAATAGATCACTAACAGATCACCATACAGTATCATGTTATCAGCAGCACATCTACAGTTTACGCTGGCGATGTGCTGCTGAGAACAATGATTTTTGTTCCAGCAAGAACAATCTGAATATGCAGCATTTTACTTGTTTAGTAAAATACACCCCATAGTCCTCCATATAGTATAATACACTCCCTATAGTCCTCCATATTAAAATACACTGCTCAGTCCTCCACATAGTATAATACACTCCTCACAGTGCTCCATATAGTATAATGCACCGCCATAGTCATCCATGTACTACAATTCACTTCCCATAGTATAATGCACCCCATAGTTCTTCATATAGTATAACGTATTCCCCATAGTCCTCGATACAGTATAATGCAGCCCACATATAATATAATGCAGCCACCCCACAGAGTATAATGTAACCCCCCATAGAATATAATACAGCCCACCTCCCCATAATATATAATTTAGCCCCCCATAGAATATAATGCAGCCCCCCATAGTATATAACACAGCCTCCCCCATAGTATATAACACAGCCTCCCCCATAATAGTATATAACACAGCCACATAGTACATAACATGGCCTCCCCCATAGAATATACTATGTTATGTTGGGCTGGTGGTTAGGAACACTAGAAATGACCAGATGAGCAAACTAGCAACACAGGACGAGCTCTGGGAAGTGGGAGCTCTGCTGACCGCAATTCCTAATCCTATCACAACAACTAGAAATAGCCGTGGAGCATTCCTGACTCTGCCTAGATGCCTCTTCACAGCCTAAGAGCTAACTACCCCTAAAGATAGAAAATACAGCCTAGCTTGCCTCAGAGAAATTCCCCAAAGAAATAGGCAGCCCCCACATATATTGACTGTGAGTTAAGATGGAAGTCACAAACACAGGAATGAAATAGGTTTCAGCATAGGAGGCCAGACTTGACTAAACAGCCTGAGGATAGAAAAGGTATCTTTGCGGTCAGCATAAAAAACTAACAAAAAACCACGCAGAGTGTGCAAAAGAAACCACCGCACCGACTCACGGCGCGGTGGTGCCACTCTGCATCCCAGAGCTTCCAGCTAACAAGATAAATTCATTAAAGCAAGCTGGACAAAAACACAGTGGTAACAAATAAGCTAGCAGGGACTTAGCTTTTGCTGAAGTAGACAGGTCATCTGAAAGATCCAAGTGAACTGAACCAGTACTAGGACATTGACAGCTGGCATCAAGTAACGATCTGAGTGGAGTTAAATAGAGCAGCCAGCCAAGACCTGAATGAGATCAGCTGGAGAAGGAATCTCAAAACCAGCAGCTCCACTCACAGCCACCAGAGGGAGTCCATGAACAGAACTCGCCGAAGTACCATTCATAACCACAGGAGGGAGCTCGAGAACAGAATTTACAACAATACTCCCTATAGTATATAGCAAAGCCCACATAGTATCTAGCACAAACCGTATAGTATATAGCACAGCCTGCATAATATAGCACAGCGCGTGTAGTAGATAACACAGGCCACGCAGTAGTATACAGCACAGACCAAACAGTAGTATACAGCACAGCCCACAGAGCACTATATACAGCACAGCCCACAGAGCACTATATACAGCACAGCCCACAGAGCACTATATACAGCACAGCCCACAGAGCAATATATACAGCACAGCCCACAGAGTACTATATACAGCACAGCCCACAAAGCACTATATACAGCACAGCCCACAGAGTACTATATACAGCACAGCCCACAGAGTACTATATACAGCACAGCCCACAGAGCAATATATACAGCACAGCCCACAGAGTACTATATACAGCACAGCCCACAGAGCAATATATACAGCACAGCCCACAGAGCAATATATACAGCACAGCCCACAGAGCACTATATACAGCACAGCCCACAGAGCACTATATACAGCACAGCCCACAGAGTACTATATACAGCACAGCCCACAGAGTACTATATACAGCACAGCCCACAGAGTACTATATACAGCACAGCCCACAGAGTACTATATACAGCACAGCCCACAGAGCAATACATACAGCACAGCCCACAGAGTACTATAAACAGCACAGCCCAAGAGTACTATATATAGCACAGCCCACAGAGTAATATATACAGCACAGCCCACAGAGTAATATATACAGCACAGCCCACAGAGCATTATATACAGCACAGCCCACAGAGCACTATATACAGCACAGCCCAGAGTAATATATACAGCACAGCCCACAGAGTACTATATACAGCACAGCCCACAGAGTACTATATATAGCACAGCCCACAGAGTACTATATTTAGCACAGCCCACAGAGCACTATATACAGCACAGCCCACAGAGTACTATATACAGCACAGCCCAGAGTACTATATACAGCACAGCCCACAGAGTACTATATACAGCACAGCCCACAGAGCACTAAATACAGCACAGCCCACAGAGCAATATATACAGCACAGCCCACAGAGCAATATATACAGCACAGCCCACAGAGTACTATATACAGCACAGCCCACAGAGTAATATATAAAGCACAGCCCAGAGTAATATATATAGCACAGCCCACAGAGTACTATATATAGCACAGCCCACAGAGCAATATATATAGCACAGCCCACAGAGTACTATATACAGCACAGCCCACAGAGTAGTATACAGCACAGAGCACAGCCCGTATCTCTTCTCTTCCTCCACCCCCCCCCCCCCCGAGAATGGCCCCACACAATCCAGTAAAAAAAAAAAAAAACTCTCCTCACCTCTCCTCGTGCCCCGCGTTGCTTCCTCGTTCCTGCTCGTGTCTCAGCAGCTGCAGTCTGCCCGGGACACAGCAGGTGCGCGATTATATGACGTCATCACGCACCCACAGTGTCAGAGGCAGAGCGGGGAATGATGGGAGAGGGAGTGACAGCGGACGCTCTCTCCTCCATCATTGCGTTCAACTGTACCGGCGTCTATACGCCGGTATAGTTGAATGCGACGGCGGGGGCGGGGGGAGGTGGATCGAGCGGCCCACTACTGGCACCGGCCCTTCTGGCATTTGCCAGAAGTGCCCGATGGCCAGTCCGGCCCTGGTAAGGAGTGATTATATTGATGTTTTAGAGGCCATTCCTTGATTTAGGCTTGAGCAAATCACTGTGTTCTTCATGTACAGATGCTTGAAAAGCCCGCTCAACAATTCGTTTGGGGTAACACCTCTCTTTGAATAAAGATGTAAGTAGTCTTGCTTCTGTGTGAAAATTGTCTGTATCACTGCAATTTCATCTTACACGAAAGAATTGGCCCCTTGGTATGCCATTTCGGACATGGAGTGGGTGAAAACTGCCATAATGAAGCAGACTCTTTGAGGGATGTTGCATGAGTTACAGTTTAGATTTGCAGTGAATTCCTGACATTCTTTAAGAGGACCAGACCGATAAAAAAAGGATGAGACAAAAAATACGGCACTCATACAGTAATGCGTTGTTGGTGCTCAAGTAGAGTGTCCAACCCGTCGTATCAATGGCTGAAGAAACTTGGCACTCAAAGAATGTGAAAGAAGAGTTCCATTTATTGTTCATCCAGAAAACACGTTGTTAAACGTCAGAACTAACTTGGATCTAGATGTGGGATATACATACAATATGTGAAAGGAACAAAAGACGAGAAATATACAGTATCAGACAATGCAAAACCAAAACTCAGATAATCTTTTCATTAATATAGCATGTCATAAAATAGAACAAACAGTGGCAGTTGCTACGGAAACCATATCCAAGGAAGAGATCATTCAGCTAAATAAGTGGTGCATGATATTTTCTATGAGTATACAAATAATACATTAGTATGGCTGTAGCTGTAGCAATAAGGAAATATGGAAATAGAGCTGGAAAGCGTGGATTGAAGTGGATATGATGAATACAAAGGATATGAGGGCACCACAGTGGGGGTGCCTAGAAGAAGGAGTCCATTCAGTCCTGGTGTAGACGAGCAGATTCTATATTCCACTTTGTATAGTAATATGCCAAAAGGGGAATGGATGCCTAGGGAGTTAAAATTGTGCAAAGGTTAAAAACATACCATAGTATTATGATGGAATTTTTGCTGAAAGAATAAGGTTAAGCCCCTATGTATGGCGGTAATGCTAGGGATCTGTCATATGGTGCTAGTTATAACCCATACTCCTATATAAGGTACCATGTTGGTTTTAATAACTATAAGGAGCATATCAGGACAAAACAAACCCATATGTCTGTTTATATTGTGAGGGCATATGGTATACCAACATGTATGAAACAGGCAATGGTCAGGTGTAAATAAAAAATTCCCCATAGGTACTGCATAGTTGTTATAGTTATGGGTGCCATGTAAGCAGAGTACAACAGTCAGTGTGGTAAGATGCCCCCGTGAATTACCTGGATGCTGGTTTAAGATCTGTGTAGAGCAGCGCATCTGTAGCGTGTGAACTCTGTCGCTGTGGGCGTGCACTGTGTGTCCAGTGATCACTTTTGGGTTTAAAAGCTATGAATACCGGAAGTGCTCATGTCACGTGTTACCGCCACGTCATCGCGGTCACTTGATTCCCTGTACAGCCTGCGCATATGATTGCGCTGTGATCACTGGTAAAGAAGTATGTGTGTTGGGGACCAGGCGTCACTTTGCCCATAGTGAAAAGTGGAATTAACCTAAGACTTACCACAACATGTGCGGACATATGTTAAAGTGCTTTGTACGGCTAATAGGTTTAAACTGCTTATTAGCGATGAGCGAGTATACTCATTGTTCGGGTTTTCCCAAGCTCATCCGGGTGATCTCCGAGTATTTGTTAGTACTCGGAAATTTTAATTTTCGTCGCCTCAGCTGCATGATTTACTGCTGCTGGACAGCCTGAGTACATGTGGGAATTCGCAAACAGGCATTCCTCACATGTATTCAGCCTGTCTAGCAGCCGTAAATCATGCAGCTGCGGCAACGAAAACTAAATCTCTGAGCACTAACAAATACTCGGAGACCACCAGAGCAACACGTATACTCGCTCATCACTACTGCTTATATCATAAAAGGGGAAGATGGGCCCATAGAATTAGAGACAATAGGTCATACTCTACCATAAATATATAGTGGTGCTCAGTGGAAGACGAGAGGGAGTCTAATGCTTCTAAAAAGAGAAGAAAAGATTAGATTATTTCATACTTATACGTAATAGTATGGCATAACATTGACAGACAAGTCATTATAACTTTTTACTGGTATGTTACAATAGGTTACACAGTCCATTTTTGCTGGAGTATCATACTCATAAGAAGCTTGAAGTGTTGTAGTCTCTATTCAACCCTTTGGGTTCCAAAGTTTGTAAAAAAGGTAAAAATCCAATATGCTTCTCTCCTTTTAAGGAGTTTTGTCCTATTCTGGCCCCTTCTAAAACCTGGAATTAAGTTGTGCAATACTGTGACCCATCCTATGAAAGTGATATGGAAGAGGGAGATCAACCCTATTGCACCTGATAGAAGAACAAGTGTGTCCAGCAAATGGACACACTTGTTCTTCTATTGGATTCATTGTGGTTGCTTCACCCTGGTCCTTGCGAGGTACTTGGTGATTATACAGGAGGTCAAGATACAAAGACATGGTGATCTGACTTTTGTTTTGTATTTTGGTATTGCACCTGATGTTAGATTTGTGCTGCGATATCCTGTCTCTCACCGCCTGTGTGGTTTCTCCTACATAAACCAAGCACAAGGGCATTTGCTTGCGTAAACTACATGTGTAGATTCACATGAAAAAAAGCTTTTATGGGGATCCCTTGCCCTGTTTGTGGGTGAAAGATTTGGTGGCCCTTCTGTACGTTATTACATTGTAGGCAATTGAGGCAAGGGAACATTCCACATTTTTGTGTTTGGAGAAACGTCTGTTTTGGTACTGTTGTTTTGGAGTCTATATCAGCCCTTACTAGTCTGTCCTTCAGGTTGGTTGGACGGCTATGACAGGGGAGAAAAGGTTGTTGGAATTCAGGGATGTCAGGATAGCTTTTACACAAAATGTTCCAATGCCTGCGGATAGAGGCATGTATTCTATTGGAATAGGGATGATAAGTGTGGACAAACAGTATCCGTTTGTTGGATTCCCTGTTCCTTGGAATAGAAGCAGAGTGTCTGACAGACGTTAGCAGCCTAGTGGGAGAACACTCTTTTTTCACAATCTTTGAGTGCCAAGTCTCTTCAATCATCATAAAAAAAAGGATGTCGTACATGAATCAGTGCCACCTAAAAACTTCTGCTTTGAAAGATGGTAAATGTTGTACATGTGTCTTCTCCCACAAGCCAAAGAATAGGATGGCATAAGAGGGGGCACATCTGGCACCCATGGCTGTGCCAGACATTTGTTTATAAAACGTATGGTCAAAAACAAAATAATGATTTTAAAGGGCAAATATGAGTAGATCAAGGATAAAGGTATCATGCAGCCGATCACCTGTTGTCCTTAAATCCAGAAAAGAAAGACACAGCCTGTAATCCTAGGGAATGTTTGATACATGTATACAGGGACTCGATGTCCATCATGACCATCAGAATATTTGAATCAATGGCGAAACCATCCAACTGTGTGATCAAACGAGAGGCGTCTCGGTCATACAATCCTAAAGAAAGGACAAAAGGTTGCAGGTAAAAATCCATCCAGGTACATACAAGGGCTATCATACACACAAATCTGGACAAGTACACTCTCTTTCTCCCCTGAGGAAGCCACGCTCAAAGGTGGCGATACGTGTGGGGCCCTCCTCCTTACCATCATGCTGGTAGCAGGTTGCAACATTGCCTTTTCATTATTTTGAGGCCTTTTTGCCTCCATACTGGTTTTGCCTTCCACCATTTTAACTCCTAACACGCCTATTTGCTTTTCATGTCTTTACCCATGTAGACATTTGGAACGGTATCCATTATTCCATTTACATCTTTATATACATTTACTTGCACTACATTTTCTGGTGTTGTGAATGGGTCTCTTATTAGTCTTTATTCTTGTTGTGTTATGGCATTTCTATATCAGGTCTTATATAATATTATTTAAGTATGTTTTCATGAGAGCCATTAGACTCAAGCTAGGTTCATACTGCGTTATGGCAGTCCGTTCAACGCATAGCGTTGACGGACTGCGTTAACGTTTTAGCATAGACACGATTGCGTTATGCTATACTATGCTATATATGATTCATCTGCGCTAGCGGTGATGGAGCCTCAGACGCTGCATCCCGTGTCTGAGGCTCCGTCACTGAATGACGGCACATTGCTAGCACATGCCGATTATGGCATGCGTTGGCGATGCGCCCGTTGATAGGGGTAATGGCAGCATTAACGGACTGCGTTACACCACGTTATGCCGCGGTGTAAAGCAGTCCGTCTAAAGGACTGCCATAACGCAGTATGAACCCAGCCTAAGTCATAGATAATATTATGTTTTGATTCACTGTGACATGATAGTCTTTTGAGTTCTACTGTATTATCAACATTGTACTCGCTTTATATGCTGTGAATTTAGGTTGCCGGCTGGTGTTAATAATATTCCAACAAATATTGTCAAATAATTATTATAAGACATATTTCTTTGTTAATAGTCTATGATTATTTAGCCTGCAGCCAGCACATTGGAGGAGTTCACTGACTGGTCCCTATACAGACCTTTAGTATGTTTTTGTATAGTCTTTCTTTGTTTTGTTTTTTAATTGTGTTTTAATCTGTGTTGTTCAGTGTGGTTTTTTTCATCAATAAAAAAAGTATTCTGTATTTGAGTTCACTTTATTTGGGTGATCTTGGCCATTGCATACACACTACTTTTTCTTGCTTGTTCTAAGGGTATATTCACATGCTACGGATATGGATTTGCCATTAGAAAACCTGCTACGTATTACATTACTAGCAAGGTGTATGAAACATTAAAAAAAATCTTATTCACACACTGCAGAAAAATCTGTTCTGGAAATTAATGATAGTTCCCTTTGCACCACTCCACAGGCTCTGTGCTTCCTTGGGGCAATTTCCCACTGAGCTACCAGCAAATTCAGAGACAAATTGATTTCAAAGCACCAGAGAGATGATTCTGTTCCTTTATTCATCCAAAATGCATCATTAAGCAACGTTTCAGCCACCAAAGTGGCCTTTTTCAACCATAAACATTTCAGCTCCATCTGCCATTTTGTTTATGCTTGAAAAAGGCCGCTTGCTGGCCCGAAACGTTGCATTTTTGATGAATAAAGGAATAGAATCATCTCTCTGATGCTTTGGAAACAATTTGCACCTGCTCTGGAAATTAAAATCTGCATTTATGCTTCAGATTTGTACCGTGGATTTCATCTTTTGCAATATATGGAGCAAAATGTGCTTCAATTCTGCATTAAAATATAAAGTATTTTAAACTTCAATTTAAAAAACAGCAAAATTTGCATTGTATAATCTGCAACTGAAAATTTGGATGTTTGTTTCCAGTTTCAAATCTGCAGCAAAACACAGTAACAGTAAAGTAGACAAGACATAAGAAATCTCTTCTATACTTTAAACATATTTTCCTCAAGTGAATTGATATGTAGTGTGGATTTTCTAATCTGCAGCATATCTATTCTTTTTGTCAAATTCATTGCAGGTTTTCACTCTTCTTATGCAAATGGTGAAGTTTGCTGCAATTCCACAACAAAATTTATTAACAAATGCAGATTTTGCTGCCAATTTGCCACAATCGATCAGTTAATTCTGAAACAGGTTAGCCAACAAACAAATCCACCACATGTACATGTAGTCTTAGATTTACAGAAATGGCTGCTCCATCACTTTCTTTCAGAAGTTTACCTAAACTGTTGTTTTTTTATCTTACAAGTTTGAGCCCAAATGTCCTGTTTGTACAGAATGGCAAGAACTCATTCTGTCTCATCATAACAACAAAAATGGAGATATATACTGGGGAAACAGCGATCCATCATTGTGGTCTACACATTACTGGGAAGTAGCTAAGGTAATATGTCTGCCGTCATCAAGAAGCGAATTACATACTGATATTGTGATGTTGCATAATGGTAACATATTCTGATTAACTCATACAACCTGAATGTAATACTGCAATGTGAACTCTACACTGTATACAAGATGTTAGCCTTTAATTTACACAATGTGATACATATATAGCTCTAACTAGTAAAGAAGCACTCCTCCCATCAACATTTTAATCCTCTTAATATATTGCAGTCACCATATCATATAGCACTGTATACTTACAATTGCTTATTTTGCCTTTCTACCCAGTTAATTCTTGTCTTTTACTTTAGGTCTATGACATCATTGGATTGAAAACTGACTTGCTTAATTCCTCTAAACTCTATGTAGAAACAGGAGATCAATTTTCCCTGTATGAGTCATAAGTCACTGCAAATGTCCCTGGCGGGGGGGAGTGGACGAAGCAGTTGGGTCAGGAATTGAAGAGGGGAATGATAAATGCAGGGACAAGAGACTTCCTGTTTCTACATAGACCAGAGAAAATAATTATCTGGGCAAGGGGCAACATGAGAAATTGTAAGTACACAGTGCTATGTAATATGATGATTGAAATATATTAAGAGGATTAAAACTTTGACCGGAGGAGGAGTGCTTCTGTAAGGGAAAAGCCGGCCATACACCTTAGATAACTGCCGTTTGTGTGACAGCTATTTTACTGACTCCACTTCATGCACAGCTTGTGGATAGACTGGAGTAAGCTACAGCCAGTATCATCTGTCAGTGGATTATCTGCTTGCAGAACAACAGGATTTTGCAATTGAATTCCACCTGTCCACCGGATCCTTATCTTCCTTGATGTCACCTGTCGGAGAGTTGTGAGCCCCCCATACACATTAGATAGTCGGCCGATACAGCCAAAGTTGGCGGGTTTTGATGGCTTTTATTCCCTATCCATGGGGACTTTATAGTGTGACAGAGAGATTGCAGTGATTATAGCCATTGTATGAACCCAAGACATTATCGCTTTGTACATGAGTCTTAAGGGGAACTTGTCACCATGAAAATGCCATCCAATCTGTAGCAACCATGTTATAGAGCAGAAGGAGCTGAGCAGATTGATGTGAGAAAAAATGCAGTGTAACCTTTGTTTTAATAATTTAAACCTCTGCTCTTTCTGAGATCTTTGGTCCAGTGGCGGTCCGATAAGTGACTGATAGCTACTTCTGTATGCACACTTATATAAAGAAAGCTGTCAGTCATTGATAGGACCGCCCACTGGACCAAAGACCCCAGAAAGAAAAGAGGTTTAAATGATTAAAATGATTAAAACAAAGGTTATACTGAATGTTTTCTCATAAAACAATATAGAAATCTGTTCAGTTCCCCCGCTCTGTAACATGCTGACAGCAGATTGGATTGCATTTTCATGGTGATGGGTTCCCTTTAATGAAGAAACCAATGGATTAAGATTCACCTAATTCATTAAAACGCACACACCAATTAATGAATTAGGCTCATCCTATAAGAATTAGTCTCATCCTGTAAGAATTAGGCTCATCCTGTAAGAATTAGGCTCATCCAATAAGAATTAGGCTCATCCTGTAAGAATTAGGCTCATCCAATAAGAATTAGGCTCATCCTATGACTGGTTTGCACTTCCACCAGAAATGTACTTGTCACTAAAGTGGAGCAAGTTGTGATGAATTTGCCTGGTGGTCTTTGCCTCGTCCTGTTCCATCTCGGTTCATTTTGGCTAAGCTGGCTGAGACTTCTGTAGAAATGACCAAATTTGCTAAAAAATTTTCAAAGCTTCGAGTAGCGCAAAAATGTTGTGACATTTCAAGGTGTCGTGCTCCAGAATTTTGTCACCTTGATGAATCAGGTGCTATGTAGTAATGAGCGAATATACTCGTTACTCAAGATTTCCCGAGCACGCTCGGGGGTCCTCCGAGTATTTTTTAGTGCTCGGAAATTTAGTTTTTATTGCCGCAGCTGAATGATTTATATCTGTTAGCCAGCATAAGTACATGTGGGGATTCCCTAGCAACCACGCAACCCCCACATGTACTTATGCTGGCTAAAAGATGTAAATTGTTCAGCTGCGGCAAGAAAAACTAAATCTCCCAGCGCTAAAAAATACTCGGAGGACCCCAGAGCATGCTTGAGAAATCTCGAGTAACGAGTATATTCGCTCATCACTACTGCTATGTCTTTATCTCTGTGTAACACAAGATTATTTCTGACAAGACTATGTCAGCAGCTGGCAAATCAGCTTTTCAATCCAGTCAGCATACCTTGACAGTGTGAATGCATAAGGCCTCTTTTAGATGTCTGCGAGTAACCTAGTGCTCAAAACTCAAAAGGATAACACCGTGTAGCTTGCAAACCCCCCAAAAAGTTGTGACGCTGTGTAAAATTTATGAAAACAAGAATTACATCTTTTGGAAATCAGTTACTAATAGTGTTGAGCGATACCGTCCGATACTTGAAAGTATCGGTATCGGAAAGTATCGGCCGATACCGGCAAAGTATCGGATCTAATCCGATACCGATACCCGATACCAATACAAGTCAATGGGACTCAAGTATCGGACGGTATCCCTGATGGTTCCCAGGGTCTGAAGGAGAGGAAACTCTCCTTCAGGCCCTGGGATCCATATTACTGTGTAAAATAAAGAATTAAAATAAAAAATATTGCTATACTCACCTCTCCGACGCAGCCTGGACCTTACCGAGGGAACCGGGAGCCTTCTTTGCTTAAAATGCGCACGTTTACTGCCTTCCGTGACGTCACGGCTTCTGATTGGTCGCGTGCCGCCCATGTGACGGCGACGCGACCAATCACAACAAGCCGTGACGTAATTTCAGGTCCTGAATGCCTAATTCTAGGCATTCAGGATTTGAAAATTACGTCACGGCTTGTGATTGGTCGCGTGCCGCCCATGTGAGGGCGACGCAACCAATCACAACAAGCCGTGACGTAATTTCAGGTCCTGAATGCCTAATTCTAGGCATTCAGGATTTGAAAATTACGCCACGGCTTATGATTGGTCGCGTCGCCGTCACATGGGCGGCACGCAACCAATCACAAGCCGTGACGTAATTTTCAAATCCTGAATGCCTAGAATTAGGCATTCAGGACCTGAAATTACGTCACGGCTTGTTGTGACTGGTCGCGTCGCCGTCACATGGGCGGCACGCGACCAATCACAAGCCGTGACGTAATTTTCAAATCCTGAATGCCTAGAATTAGGCATTCAGGACCTGAAATTACGTCACGGCTTGTTGTGATTGGTCGCGTCGCCGTCACATGGGCGGCACGCGACCAATCAGAAGCCGTGACGTCACGGAAGGCAGTAAACGCGCGCATTTTAAGCAAAGAAGGCTCCCGGTTCCCTCGGTAAGGTGCAGGCTGCGTCGGAGTGGTGAGTATAGCAATATTTTTTATTTTAATTCTTTATTTTACACATTGATATTAATCCCGATACCGATTCCCGATATCACAAAAGTATCGGATCTCGGTATCGGAATTCCGATACCCGCAAGTATCGGCCGATACCCGATACTTGCGGTATCGGAATGCTCAACACTAGTTACTAATGAAAAACAGCTACAATATAAATTCTAATCTAAGTCATATGACTGGGTCTAAAAAGAGCATGTTAGAGAGGCAGAGTCTCTCAGAAGCAGAGATAGTCAGAGGTTCACCAATCTATGAACAACCATGTCTAAAATTTGTGGAACAATATATTTAAAATTCACAAGGGCGCAATAAGGTTTTCATCATGTATAGCACGTTCTAAATGAGATTTTGAAATCTTATGCATAATCTGCACCGAAAGTATGTGAAGATAACTATTGCAGTATCAGCCTGTAATAGCTTCTAAATTCACAAGCAGTTTGTGCAGTGATTGATGATTGTTTTGTAGGTGTATATGCCCTGCGGACAAGCAATGAATGGACCCCAGCAATGTGATGCAGCATCTCTTCTCAACTTGATAAATAATTGTGATCATTTCAGAGTATCAAACATATTGAGAGTTAAAGAGGTAACATTTACATTTATCATTGCTCATAATAAAAATCTAGAAAAAAACCCTGAGAACCTTTCTAGTTCATTAAAAAATCTTTTTATAGATGTCATAGTGTGGTCATCCTCACAGTGTTTTGTATGTAATCCATATGTTTGAATGACACTACTCATTTTACAATTCAAGGTACTGGTAGGTGGAAAGGAACATTCAAGTGCTGTAAAATGGTGAAAAAAAATATGCTAGGTTTTAGGAGACTTGAACCTGTGATCTCTTGATTGCCTATGCAAAACACTGCAATACTATAGTATTGCAGTATATCGTGAAATCATGTAATGTGAAATTAATAATCTCCTATAAAGCCCAGCCATGCGGGGTACGAAAGTCACGGCTGCCATCTGGATTCCTCTCCTCAGGTTAAACTGATGCAATCAGAGCTTGTTCTGATCATATCAGTTACTTTCAGGTGGCGGCAATGTCCTGAGAATACTAGCCCATTTTCTGACTACATATAAACCCTTTAGGGTATGGACAGGTCCAATTTAAGGATCTGACAATTTTTTTCATTTTCTTTTCATCTAAATACTCCATTAGCAATTACATTTTTATTTTTCCCGCAATATAGCCATATGAGGACTGCTTTTTTCTACACTAGTTGTACTATTTTATTTTGGTAAACATATAACTTATTGTTTTGCTTTTAGATTTTTTTGTTAGGGATGCAAAAAATAATAGCACTTTAATTTTTTTCAGTTTCTTGTTTGATTTTTGGTTTTATTGCTCTCATGAAAAGGTATAAATGACATTAAATATAATCTTTGGGTCAGCACAATTAAAGGAGTTGTCCACTATTGAACAACCTCTGCTTAATCACTTCAGGACCCAGTAATGAATAAAAACAATCTATACACACCTCCTGTAGTGGCACGTTCCAGCAATGTCAGTGCTGCTATTCCTGATGAGTAACGTAACGTTGTGTCATGTAAGACCTGCAGCCAATGAAAGGTCACTGCAGGAGTCACCATTAGTACACAAATACAGCACCAAAACTATCACCAGTACAGGAATAAATCACCAGTGACATTATCAGTACATGAATAAAACATCAAAGCCATAATTAGTACCGGAATACAGCACCAAAACCACTATCACTGCATGAATACCAGAACCACTATCAGTACATGAATATAGCACCAGAACCATCATCACTACATCAATACTGCATCATAACTGTTATAGACTGACATAAATATGGCAAGAGAACCATCATCTGTACATAAATATAGCAGTAGAGCTCAGTCATCGATACATGAAAACATTATCGAAATCACCATCAGACACTAATGTTGCATCAGAACTGTCATCAGTACCTAAATATAGCACAGTAACCGAACCTTCAGTATATGAATATGTAATTAAGTTTAGTGAAGCATTCAACTGCAATGTCAGATCAACCCCTGCTATATATATAATTGTATTACATGAACCTGCAACTACTAGTATGTCCTTAACACTGGTAAGAAGATGATTTGAGTTGTTGTATCCAGCCATTATCAGATTACAGACCATGCAGGAACCACAGTATGAATTAGATCTAGTCAGTAGCACTATTAAACATTTATTGATTAACTTCCATTTTTGGAAATATTTTATATGTTTTAGGTCCTTTTATTATGAGGACATTGGTGGGATCTGGGTCCTGAGACCCCCACCAATTGCTAAAAAGTCCTCTTAAAAGTACACTGCTCCGGAGACAGATGCACATAGAAAGCTTATAAGCCCAATTCATCAATGCTTTTACTCCACTTCACGCTATAATTATCTCCCCACTACTCCCTCCATGCTGTACCCATCTTCAGTGTCCCTGCCATGCTGACCCCTCTCCAAACTGCACCCCCTGTTCACACTGTTCCCTGACACTTTACCCTTCCACTTTACCCTTCCACGCACTGCCCTTTTTCGTATTCTGCCTCCTCTTCACACTCTCTCCCCATGCTACCCGTTCTTTCATACTGTGAAATCACATTGTCCCTCATCTTGTATACTACCCCTCTTACTATGCCCTCACACTATCGCTTTCTGTTTACTTTCCTACCCATATTGTTCCCTCACATCCATCCTTGTGTATACTGCCCCCACCCCATATTGTGCCATCACACTGTGCTCTAATTCTGTTTAATTAAACACCCCCCTCTCCTCATCCATAGAAAAAGTCCCTTGTAGTAGAGTGCATACCATTTCCTGGCCCCTTCATCTTTACCGTCTCTGCAACGTCAGCAGCATGAGGAGGTGAGCTTATTGCACTGTTGCGCTACATGCTGCCCTAGACTCTGAACCTTCAGTGCTTACTGGCCCTTGCCCAACACTTGTGGGGTGCCTTTTAGTGAACAGATGAGGCCATGTTTTGGCCATGTTATGTAGCATTCCATTGCTCTATATCTGTCATGATTCTCAATGGCGAGAGAACATAGCCCAGCATATATGAGAACTAGCTCTTGGAAGATGGAAACTATACTGACCATGAACTAAACCTGCCGCACAACTAGAAGTGGCCGGGTAGCATGCCTACGTTTTTTAACCCTAGATGCCCAGCGCCAGCCGGAGAACTACCTAATCCTAGCAGAGGAAAAGACAGTCCTGGCTCACCTCTAGAGAAATTTTCCCAAAAGGCAGACAGAGGCCCCCACATATATTGGCGGTGATTTTAGATGAAATGACAAACGTAGTATGAAAATAGGTTTAGCAAAATCGAGGTCCGCTTTCTAGATAGCAGGAAGACAGAAAGGACACTTTCATGGTCAGCAGAAAACCCTATCAAAACACCATCCAGAAATTCCTTTAAGACTCTAGCATTAACTCATAACACCAGAGTGGCAATTTCCGATCACAAGAGCTTTCCAGACACAGTAACGAAACAGCAGCTGTGAACAGGAACAAAATGCAAAAACACACAAGGACAAAAGTCCAACTTAGCTGGGAGATGTCTAGTAGCAGGAACAAGCACAGAAGGCTTCTGATTACATTGTTGACCGGCAAGAAACTGACAGAGGAGCAAGGTTATATAGCGACTCCCACATCCTGATAGGAGCAGGTGAACAGAGGGGATGATGCACACAAGTTCAATTCCACAAGTGGCCACCGGGGGAGCCCAGAATCCAATTTCACAACAGTACCCCCCCCTCAAGGAGGGGGCACCGAACCCTCACCAGAACCACCAGGGCGATCAGGATGAGCCCTATGAAAGGCACGGACAAGATCGGAGGCATGAACATCAGAGGCAGTGACCCAAGAATTATCCTCCTGACCGTATCCCTTCCATTTGACCAGATACTGGAGTCTCCGTCTGGAAACACGAGAGTCTAAGATCTTTTCCACAACGTACTCCAACTCACCCTCAACCAACACCGGAGCAGGAGGCTCAACGGAAGGCACAACCGGTACCTCATACCTGCGCAACAATGACCGATGAAAAACATTATGAATCGAAAAGGATGCAGGGAGGTCCAAACGGAAGGACACAGGGTTAAGAATCTCCAATATCTTGTACGGGCCGATGAACCGAGGCTTAAACTTAGGAGAAGAAACCCTCATAGGGACAAAACGAGAAGACAACCACACCAAGTCCCCAACACAAAGCCGAGGACCAACACGACGACGGCGGTTGGCAAAAAGCTGAGTCTTCTCCTGGGACAACTTCAAATTGTCCACCACCTGCCCCCAAATCTGATGCAACCTCTCCACCACAGCATCCACTCCAGGACAATCCGAAGATTCCACTTGACCGGAGGAAAATCGAGGATGAAACCCCAAATTACAGAAAAACGGGGACACCAAGGTGGCAGAGCTGGCCCGATTATTGAGGGCGAACTCCGCCAAAGGCAAAAAAGCAACCCAATCATCCTGATCCGCAGACACAAAACACCTCAAATATGTCTCCAAGGTCTGATTAGTCCGCTCGGTCTGGCCATTAGTCTGAGGATGGAAAGCAGACGAAAAAGACAAATCTATGCCCACCCTAGCACAGAATGCCCGCCAAAATCTAGACACGAATTGGGTCCCTCTGTCAGAAACGATATTCTCAGGAATACCATGCAAACGAACAACATTTTGAAAAAACAGAGGAACCAACTCGGAAGAAGAAGGCAACTTAGGCAAGGGAACCAGATGGACCATCTTAGAGAAACGGTCACACACCACCCAGATGACAGACATCTTCTGAGAAACAGGCAGATCCAAAATAAAATCCATCGAGATGTGCGTCCAAGGCCTCTTCGGGATAGGCAAGGGCAACAACAATCCACTAGCCCGAGAACAACAAGGCTTGGCCCGAGCACAAACGTCACAAGACTGCACAAAGCCTCGCACATCTCGTGACAGGGAAGGCCACCAGAAGGACCTTGCCACCAAATCCCTGGTACCAAAGATTCCAGGATGACCTGCCAACGCAGAAGAATGAACCTCAGAGATGACTCTACTGGTCCAATCATCAGGAACAAACAGTCTACCAGGTGGGCAACGATCAGGTCTATCCGCCTGAAACTCCTGCAAGGCCCGCCGCAGGTCTGGAGAAACGGCAGTATATTTCAGCTTCATCTTGCCCCTGAGACAAGGACATCAAGGCCTTTTCCGCCTGAAGCTCTAAATGAGGTTCCTCATAAAGCAACCCCAAGGCCAGAAAAAACGCATCCACATTGAGCAACGCAGGATCCCCTGGTGCCAATGCAAAAGCCCAGTCTTGAGGGTCGCCCCGGAGCAAGGAAATTACAATCCTGACCTGCTGTGCAGGGTCTCCGGCAGAGCGAGACTTCAGGGACAAAAACAATTTGCAATTATTTTTAAAATTTTGAAAGTGAGATCTATTCCCCGAGAAGAATTCAGGCAAAGGAATTCTAGGCTCAGACATAGGTGCATGAACAACAAAATCTTGCAAATTTTGTACCTTTGTGGCGAGATTATTCAAACCTGTAGCTACACTCTGAAGATCCATTTGAAACAGGTGAACACAGAGCCATTCAAGGATTAGAAGGAGAGAAAGAGAGGAAGGCTGCAGTATAGGCAGACTAGCAAGTGATTCAATTAAGGGCACACTCAGAACTAGAGGAAAAAAAAAAAAAAATTGTAGCAGACTTGTTTTTTCTCTCCTTTCTCAGCCAGTAATTTAACCCTTTTTTGGGCCGGTCAAACTGTCATGATTCTCAATGGCGAGAGAACATAGCCCAGCATATATGAGAACTAGCTCTTGGAAGATGGAAACTATACTGACCATGAACTAAACCTGCCGCACAACTAGAAGTGGCCGGGTAGCATGCCTACGTTTTTTAACCCTAGATGCCCAGCGCCAGCCGGAGAACTACCTAATCCTAGCAGAGGAAAAGACAGTCCTGGCTCACCTCTAGAGAAATTTTCCCAAAAGGCAGACAGAGGCCCCCACATATATTGGCGGTGATTTTAGATGAAATGACAAACGTAGTATGAAAATAGGTTTAGCAAAATCGAGGTCCGCTTTCTAGATAGCAGGAAGACAGAAAGGACACTTTCATGGTCAGCAGAAAACCCTATCAAAACACCATCCAGAAATTCCTTTAAGACTCTAGCATTAACTCATAACACCAGAGTGGCAATTTCCGATCACAAGAGCTTTCCAGACACAGTAACGAAACAGCAGCTGTGAACAGGAACAAAATGCAAAAACACACAAGGACAAAAGTCCAACTTAGCTGGGAGATGTCTAGTAGCAGGAACAAGCACAGAAGGCTTCTGATTACATTGTTGACCGGCAAGAAACTGACAGAGGAGCAAGGTTATATAGCGACTCCCACATCCTGATAGGAGCAGGTGAACAGAGGGGATGATGCACACAAGTTCAATTCCACAAGTGGCCACCGGGGGAGCCCAGAATCCAATTTCACAACAATATCTGAGTTAGCCGAGTCCCCTGAAGATTCGGATTGGACAGAAGGAAAGGCAGACTTGTCCATAGTAATTCTAGCTGGGGAGCAGTCTGAAGATGCTAAGAAAAGGGTTTATGAGAGGGAACCCTGGACCTCCTGTGAGAGCAGTTTTTCGATGGCCTAAGGAGACTTGTTCTTGGGGTGCCTAATTTTCAGTTTATTTAGGAGAATATAGAGAGAAGGATAATTAGCAGACATAGATGGTACAGGCTCTAGCTGTCCGCATGATGCTGTGCTGATAGAATATATGATTTATAGCACTGCCAAAAGAAGAAAGAATAGAAATCTGAGAATCAAGGTAGATGCTGAAGAGAAGCAAAGATGGGACTGAACTACGTGGCAGTAAGTATGTATATATAAGAGAATTATAGAGTGTGATAGACAATCATCTGCAATCTTCATCTGATCATACTTTGTAGTGATTAAGGATATACAGTATGTAGATAATATTTTATTTATACTTTTCGCTAGCTTTTATGTTTGGGTTAGTGCTATCCTCCTTATTACATTAATAATTAATTTAAGTAATTATTACACTTTATATGTAATGATTAATTTTGTAAATTAGACCTCGGTGCCATTGTTTACATTGATTGTGACTCATGGAGAAAGCAAAAGAATTATTCACAAATCTACGGAAAAAGGCAGTTGAACTGTATAAAACAGGAAAGGAATACAAAAAGATATCCAAGGAATTGATAATGCCAGTCAGCAGTGTTCAAACTGTGATTAAGAAATGGAAATTCAGGGGTTCTGTAAAAACAAAACCAAGGTCAGGTAGACCAACCATCAGCTGAAATACAGAACTCTGAAAACTAGGAGTGTGGCTGTTTCAAGATGCACGGAAGTGGATCACTGATGTTTTGGGGATGCGTGAGCAACAAAGGCACAGGAAACTTGGTCAAAGCTGAAGGAAGGATGAATGCAGCACATTATCAGCAAATACTGGAGGCAAATTTGCAATCATCAACCTGGAAGCTGTGCATGGGACGTCCTTGGACATTCCAACATGACAACGATCCAAAACACAAGGCCAAGTCGACCTGTCATTGGCTACAGCAGAACAAATGAAGGTTCTGGAGAGGCCATCTCAGTCTCCTGACCTCAATATCATTGAACAATTATGGGGAGATCTCAAGCGCGCAGTTCATGCTAGACAGCTCAGGAATTTACAGGAACTGGATGCTTTTTGTCAATAAGAGTGGGCAGCTTTACCATCTGTGAAAATAAAGAACCTCATCCACAGCTACCACAGAAGACTTTAAGCTGTCATTGATGTTATAGGGGGCAATACACAGTATTAAGAAATGGGGTATGTAAACTTTTGATCATGGTGTTTTTGGATGTTTTGGGTTGTCATGATTTAAAAAGAGAAAACAGAGTAGTTTGACAATAAATGACTTCACACAACCACTAACCATAAGTGGAGAAAAAGTTTTGGTGTTATCATTCATATTCTTTGAAAAAAGGCCAAGAAAGCAAAAATTCTGCTGGGGTATGTAAACTTTTGAGCACAACTGCAATATTAATAAACATGACAGTGACAATATGTTACAGGGGGAGAGAGGACCATGCCATCATGAGCTTACAATATACAGTATAAGGCAGGGTCCCCAACATGTAGTTCACGAGTCACATGTGACATATGAACGGCGGTAGACAAAAAATATTGGTGTCCCTCGCAAAAAACACATGAAGTCGCACAATCGGCCAACATACTAGTGAAAGTGGTGGTGCTGCATGGAGGAAAACACTACCAGTGAAAAGCAAAGTGCATAGCTTGTTTGATGAGGTCAGATGAGAGTGTAAAAGTGTATGACTGGGAGAGATAAATGGTTGTTGGGAAGGTGTTGACGGGCTTGGACTGGCCCACAGGAGAAGAGAAGAATCCTCCGGTGGGCCCCTGTGCAAGATTGAGCCACCACCCTCTTACATGAGCAGTACTTTGCACTCTATACTTGATTCACTATGTACAGACACAGGTGACATCTTATTCATTTAACAATCTACCCAGTTCCTTGTTATATAAATTTATTATTAAGGATAATGTCATAATTGCATGTAGTTGAAAAGTGGGGGCCTGGAATTGATTGCTGGTGGGCCCTTGGCACCCCAGTCCGACACTGGTTTTGAGGTTTGAGGATAGCGGAATAGTGTAAAACCACATACACATTCAGCTGGTAGAGCGATCATGGGTTCTCTATGAGAGCTGCTGCAAGTCATCTCTAATAGCCGATAATCTCTTATAAAACAAAAATCGGTAGTCTGAAATTGGACATGCTGGATTATTTTGTTCGTTGAGATCATTTGTTGGGGGACAGTCAGGTGACCTCATTGATTTTTTACCTGTTGCTTTCTGACTAAATACCAAGTAAGGGAGTGTAACTGTGCACCTTATTTACTTCATCTTTATCGTCTTTCCTATATTAATGTTATTACCATAGTTATTTTTTATTTTGTAGTTATTTATATGGAGTGATTTTAATAATGAAATAATAAAGATACAAATTTTAAGACTTAGGATTTCTTTCACTAATTTACAAAATTTGATGCCCTAATACATTATGTATATATATATATATATATATATATATATATATATATATATATATATATATATATATATATATATATAGTTATATAGTTTGTGAGCCCACAAAAAATGTTTTCCCTTTTTTGCTTAGTCCCTTTATGGTACCTTAACTTTTATTACTCTGATCACTAGTGTTGAGCGATACCGTCCGATACTTGAAAGTATCGGTATCGGAAAGTATCGGCCGATACCGTCACAGTATCGGAATCCAATCCGATACCGATACCCGATACCAATACAAGTCAATGGGACTCATGTATCGGACGGTATCCCTGATGGTTCCCAGGGTCTGAAGGAGAGGAAACTCTCCTTCAGGCCCTGGGAACCATATAAATGTGTAAAAGAAAGAATTAAAATAAAAAATATCGCTATACTCACCTGTCCGACGCAGCCGGGACTTCAGCGAGGGAACCGGCAGCGTTGTTTGTTTAAAAATCGCGCTATTACTTGGTTACGTGAATTCCCGGCTTGTGATTGGTCAGGTCGGCCATGTTGCCGGGACGCGGACCAATCACAGCAAGCCGTGACGAAATTACGTCACGGCTTGCTGTGATTGGTCCGCGTCCCGGCAATATGGCCGCCCTGACCAATCACAAGCCGGGACGTCACGGGAGGCTGGACACGCGCTCATTTTAAAATGGGCGCGTGTCCAGCCTCCCGTGACATCACGGCTTGTGATTGGTTGCGCCGCGATCAACCAATCACAAGCCGGGAGGCTGGACGCGCTCATTTTGAAATGGGCGCGTGTCCAGCCTCCCGTGACGTCACGGCTTGTGATTGGTTGCGCCGCGATCAACCAATCACAAGCCGGGAGGCTGGACGCGCTCATTTTGAAATGGGCGCGTGTCCAGCCTCCCGGCTTGTGATTGGTTGACCGCGACGCAACCAATCACAAGCCGTGACGTCACGGGAGGCTGGACACGCGCCCTTTTTAAAATGAGCGCGTTTCCAGCCTCCCGTGACGTCACGGCTTGTGATTGGTTAATGGCAGCCATGTTGCCGGGACGCGGACCAATCACAGCAAGCCGTGACGTATTTTCGTCACGGCTTGCTGTGATTGGTCCGCGGCCCGGCAACATGGCCGCCCTGACCAATCACAAGCCGGGACTTCGCGTAACCATGTAAAAGCGGGAATTTTAAACAAACAACGCTGCCGGTTCCTGCGCTGAGGTCCCGGCTGCGTCGGACAGGTGAGTATAGCGATATTTTTTATTTTAATTCTCTATTTTACACATTTTAACATTAATGTTGTTCCGATACCCGATACCCGATACCACAAGAGTATCGGAATCCCGGTATCGGAATTCCGATACAGCAAGTATCGGCCGATACCCGATACTTGCAGCATCGGAATGCTCAACACTACGATCACTGATATAATGCATTGCAATGCACCAACACTTTACCTGTCAGTGCTGCATTGACAGAACACCTCTTGCTGGTGGCATGGTCTAACAGGCCACCATAGCTAGTAGATAGAGAGGTCATGATGTGACCTCCAGTTGTCATGACATGATCACGTTGTGGTTGTCCCGTTGTCACAACTTCCGTGATCACGTTGTGGATGTTCCAATCGGGCGAGAGAGGGATCACACTCCCTCTTCCAGTCTTCTAAATGCTGGGATCACTTTTGATTGTGGTATTTAGGGGTTTAAATAACCTTGGGTGGTGCCATGATTGCAATGATGTAAGTTTACTTCATTTTGCAGGAACACCTTCCCAACCATGACATAAACTTAAGTCCGTATTTCTCTGCAGGCTCTGTGTCCAAAAAATCACGGAGATATGTCTATTTTTGATCATATTCACAGATCAAAATTACTAATACTAATCTATGGGTTCATGAAAGTCTTGGACAGCACATGCATGGCGTCCATGTGCCATCAATGTGTCATCTGCGATTAACATCGGAATGGATGGATAGGAGAAGCTTTGTCATTTATTTACTTTATCCATATGTGAAAACACCAATGAAACACTGATGTTAAAATGGACATTGACCAAACACTGATGAAATTCAGATCCAAACCACCAGCATTTTTATACATTAACACAATTAAAAACTTGTCATCCTCAACAATTGATTAAATAATTGAAATATGTGGGGTTGTTTATGTTTCTTGATGAATGCAATTAGTTCAACTGAGGAGCTGAATCATTCCTGTCACTGAATGATGGGGGAATAAAGTCCATATTTTTTGGGAAACCTCAGAGTGCTGCTTCATTCTTTCCTTCTTTTTTGTATATGGCAGCACAGAATGGCTCTGTAGTTTGGTGTTACCTGCTGAAGGACTACATAATGGATTTCACAATTTACTCACACTTTAATTACTGCCCATTTAAGAAAACTGAACACTTTTTTAATTTTGTATGTATTATTTCTCTTTGGAGGTAATAAAATGCCGAAATGAGTTGATGCACTCTTTTGATATGAAGGTCTCATTTTCGTGGTTGAAAGATTTTGGAGAAAAGATGCATGATCTGTCAACATCTATGCCCCAAACACTAGACAGAAAATCTTCCTCAATAAACTTTTAAAAAGAATTAAGGCACACCAAAAAGGGGTTCTGCTCCTAATGGGGGATTTCAACATTGTCCCGGATGGGCGCATTGATTCCTCCTCAGCCACTCGCTATCTGGCGCCTTCCATAAATGACTGGATGAGGAATAATGAGTTTTATGACGTTTTTCGGTGCCTCAACTCCTCTTCCCGGGAGTACTCACACTACTCCTCTGTCCATAAGACTTCTTCAAGGATCGACCTGGTCTTAACGGACATTTTTTTCCTGCCTAAATTCAAAAAAGTAGCCATCCTAGATAAATCATTTTCTGATCATTCCCCAGTGTTGACGGAAATTAGCCTTTTCCCGCCGTCCCAAAATTCTCACACATGGAAATGCAACGCTACTCATCTTAATATCCCCGAATTCAAAACAGAATTAGAGGAAACCATTAGGAATTACTTTGTCGACAATGACACGTCGGGAATTGACCCCTTCACACTCTGGAATGCCCACAAGGCTGTTCTGAGAGGTAAACTCATACAGATCTCTTCCATATGTAACAGAAGGAGGAGAGAGAGCATAAAAAACCTACAATTACAAATCAAAATTAAAGAAGAAGCCCAAAATAGCCTTCCCTCGCCATCTTCGGATATCCAAATGGATATCCTTAAACTCAGGCAGAAACTGCAAGCGACTATCCAATCTGATTATGACTCAATAGTTAAAACATCTAAATTCAAAGTGTACTCCTCTTTAAATAAGCCGACAAAATTCATGATGAATAAGCTTAAAAGAGAGAGAATTAAAAATAGAGTAACCAAAATTCAAAATCCACAAGGAGAATTTAAATATCACCCAAAAGAAATTGCTGATACCTTTGCAGAATTTTATCATAACCTTTACAACCTCAAATTAGATTCCAGTACTCCCCAACCAGATAAAGCAGCTATTGAAGAATTTTTGAAGGACATGCACCTTCCTAAAATAGACCCGGTAGATCTAGATTTCCTATCCGCACCTTTCCATACTGATGAAATAAAAAATATAATTCAAAATTTAAAGTCACAAAAAGCCCCTGGACCTGATGGTTTTGTTGGTGAATATTACAAAATTTTCTCAGATGCCCTGTCCCCGCATCTGGAAAAGATCTTTAACAGAGCATCTGTTGCCGGCTCCTTTCCAAAGGAAATGTTAGAGGCAACTATAATCATGATCCCCAAGAGCCAAAACGATTTAGACAAGGTCCAAAATTATAGGCCCATCTCTCTTATTAATTGTGACCTTAAAATTTACTCAAAAATTCTTGCTGAGAGATTGAAGATTGTCCTTCCCAAGCTGATCCACAATGATCAATTGGGTTTCATCATGGGAAGACAAACTTCAGATGGGACCAGAAGGCTTATTAATATTATCAACAAAATAAACATATCTAAAATCCCTTCCTTAATAATTACACTAGACGCTGAAAAAGCATTCGATCGAGTCAATTGGAAATATCTCAAAGCTGTCTTGACCCGTTTTGGCTTTGGGGATGGATTAATCACATCCATATTTGCTCTATATTCTTTTCCCAACGCGCGGATCTATATCAACAACCATATGTCTAAAACCTTTTCAATAAGTAATGGTACCAGGCAGGGGTGCCCATTGTCACCCCTTCTATTCGCGCTGGCTATCGAACCTTTGGCGATCCAAATCAGGAACAATGATTTAATCAAGGGTATCAGCACTACTCATCGTCAACACAAAATTAGTCTCGTCGCGGATGACCTGCTACTTTCCCTTTCGGACCCAGTTATTTCAGTTACAAATGTGTTGGAAACTCTGGAATTTTTTTCTAGGGTTTCCTACTTTAAAATTAACAATAAAAAATCCAAGCTACTTCAATTTAACTTGGACAAGCAATCTGAGGATCTCTTAACCCCTTCCCGACCCATGACGCCACATAGGCGTCATGAAAACCCGTGCCAATCCGACCCATGACGCCTATGTGGCGTCATGGAATGATCGCGTCCCTGCAGATCGGGTGAAGGGGTTAACTCCTATTTTACCCGATCTGCAGGGAGAGGGGGAGTGGTACTTCAGCCCAGGGGAGGTGGCTTCACCCCCCCGTGGCTACGATCGCTCTGATTGGCTGTTGAAAGTGAAACTGCCAATCAGAGCGATTTGTAATATTTCACCTAAAAAACTGGTGAAATATTACAATCCAGCCATGGCCGATGCTGCAATATCATCGGCCATGGCTGGAAACACTAATGTGACCCCCCCCCACCCCACCGATCGCCCCCCCATTGCTCCGTTATAGGGTCCGGTCCCCTCCGTCCGCCTGCCGCCTCCCCCGTCCTGCTGTCCGCTCCCCCGTCCTCCTGCCCGCTCCCCCCCTGCTCCTATGTGACCCCCCCGTGCTCCGACGCCCCCCCCGTGCCCCGATCTCCCCCCCCTTATACTTACCGAGGCTCCCGGTCCCCGTCCGCCTCCATCATGGGCGCCGCCATCTTCCAAAATGGCGGGCGCATGCTCAGTGCGCCCGCCGGCCGGCAGATTCATTAGAGGTACATTTTGATCGCTGTGGTAGGTTCTATCACAGCGATCAAAATAAAAAAATAATAAATAAACCCCCCCCTTTATCACCCCCATAGGTAGGGACAATAATAAAATAAAGAAAATATTTTTTTTCTTTTTCCACTAGGGTTAGGGTTAGAACTAGGGTTAGAACTAGGGGTAGGGTTAGGGGTAGGGTTAGGGTTACGGGTAGGGTTAGGGGTAGGGTTATGGCATGTGCACACAGAGCGGATCGGCCGCGGAT
The DNA here is from genome assembly GCF_051348905.1 of Ranitomeya variabilis. Lineage (NCBI taxonomy): Eukaryota > Metazoa > Chordata > Amphibia > Anura > Dendrobatidae > Ranitomeya > Ranitomeya variabilis. The sequence continues at coordinate 155,688,421 of NC_135234.1, forward strand.
CCGCAGCGGATCGGCCGCGGATCCGCAGCGGATCGGCAGCGGATCCGCAGCGGATCGGCCGCGGATCCGCCGCGGATCCGCAGCGGATCGGCAGCGGATCCGCAGCGGATCCGCAGCGGATTGGCAGCGGATCCGCAGCGGATTGGCAGCGGATTGGCCGCGGATCCGCAGCGGATCGGCAGCGGATCGGCCGCGGATCCGCCGCGGATCTGCAGCGGATCGGCAGCGGATCCGCAGCGGATCCGCAGCGGATCCGCAGCGGATCGGCAGCGGATCGGCAGCGGATCCGCAGCGGATTGGCAGCGGATCCGCAGCGGATTGGCAGCGGATTGGCCGCGGATCCGCAGCGGATTGGCCGCTGCGAATTCGAAGCAGTTTTCCATCAGGTTTACAGTACCATGTACACCTAAGGAAAACCAAATCCGCTGTGCCCATGGTGCGGAAAATTCCGTGCAGAAACGCTGCGTTGTATTTTCCGCAGCATGTCAATTCTTTGTGCGGATTCCGCAGCGTTTTACACCTGTTCCTCAATAGGAATCCGCAGGTGAAATCTGCACAAAAAAACACTGGAAATCTGCTGTAAATCCGCAGGTAAAACGCAGTGCCTTTTACCTGCAGATTTTTCAAAAATCATGAGGAAAAATCTCACACGAATCCGCAACGTGGGCACATAGCCTTAGGGTTAGGGTTGGAATTAGAGTTAGGGTTGGAATTAGGGCTAGGGTTTGAAATAGGGTTAAGATTAGGCTTGTGGTTAGGGTTACGGATAGGGTTAGGGGTGTGTTGGGGTTACAGTTGTGGTTAGGGTTGGGATTAGGGTTACGGTTGGGATTAGGGTTAGGATTAGGGTTGGAATTAGGGTTACGGGTGTGTTGCGGTTAGGGTTGTGGTTAGGGGTGTGTTGGGGTTAAGGTTGTGATTAGGGTTATGGCTACAGTTGGGATTAGGATTAGGGGTGTGTTGGGGTTAGTGTTGAAGTTAGAATTGAGGGGTTTCCACTGTTTAGGCACATCAGGGGTCTCCAAACGCAACATGGCGCCACCATTGATTCCAGCCAATCTTGCGTTCAAAAAGTCAAATGGTGCTCCCGCCCTTCCAAGCCCCGACGTGCGCCCAAACAGTGGTTTACCCCCACATTTGGGGTACCAGCGTACTCAGGACAAACTGGGCAACAACTGCTGGGGTCTAATTTCTCCTGTTACCCTTGCAAAAATAAAAAATTACTTGCTAAAACATAATTTTTGAGGAAAGAACAATTATTTTTTATTTTCACGGCTCTGCGTTATAAACTTCTGTGAAGCACTTGGGGGTTGAAAGTGCTCACCACACATCTAGATAAGTTTCTTCGGGGGTCTAGTTTCCAAAATGGGGTCACTTGTGGGGTGTTTCTACTGTTTAGGTACATCAGGGGCTCTGCAAATGCAATGTGACGCCCGCAGACCATTCCATCAAAGTCTGCATTTCAAATGTCACTACTTCCCTTCCGAGCCCTGACGTGTGCCCAAACAGTGGGTTACCCCCACATATGGGGTATCAGCGTACTCACAACAAACTGGGCAACAAATATTGGGGTCCAAATTCTCCTGTTACCCTTGTGAAAATAAAAAATTGCTTGCTAAAACATCTTTTTTGAGGAAAGAAAAATGATTTTTTATTTTCACGGCTCTGCGTTGTAAACTTCTGTGAAGCACTTGGGGGTTGAACGTGCTCACCACACATCTAGATAAGTTCCTTGGGGGGTCTAGTTTCCAAAATGGGGTCACTTGTGGGGGGTTTCTACTGTTTAGGCATATCAGGGGCTCTGCAAACGCAACCTGACGCCCGCAGAGCATTCCATCAAAGTCTGCATTTCAAAACGTCACTACTTCCCTTCCGAACCTCGACGTGTGCCAAAACAGTGGTATACCCCCACATATGGGGTATCAGCGTACTCACAACAAACTGGGCAACAAATATTGGGGTCCAAATTCTCCTGTTACCCTTGTGAAAATAAAAAATTGCTTGCTAAAACATCTTTTTTGAGGAAAGAAAAATGATTTTTTATTTTCACGGCTCTGCGTTGTAAACTTCTGTGAAGCACTTGGGGGTTGAACGTGCTCACCACACATCTAGATAAGTTCCTTGGGGGGTCTAGTTTCCAAAATGGGGTCACTTGTGGGGGGTTTCTACTGTTTAGGCATATCAGGGGCTCTGCAAACGCAACCTGACGCCCGCAGAGCATTCCATCAAAGTCTGCATTTCAAAACGTCACTACTTCCCTTCCGAACCCCGACGTGTGCCAAAACAGTGGTTTACCCCCACATATGGGGTATCAGCGTACTCAGGAGAAACTGGACAACAACTTTTGGGGTCCAATTTCTCCTATTACTCTTGCAAAAATAAAAAAATTCTGGGCTAAAAAAATATTTTTGAGGAAAGGAAACACATTTTTTATTTTCACGGCTCTGCGTTATAAACTTCTGTGAAGCACTTGGGGGTTCAAAGTGCTCACTACACATCTAGACAAGTTCCCTTGGGGGTCTAGTTTCCAAAACGGAGTCAATTGTGGGGAGTTCCTACTGTTTAGGCACATCAGGGGCTCTGCAAACGCAACCTGACGCCCGCAGAGCATTCCATCAAAGTCTGCATTTCAAAACGTCACTACTTCCCTTCCGAACCCTGACGTGTGCCAAAACAGTGGTTTACCCCCACATATGGGGTATCAGCGTACTCAGGAGAAACTGGACAACAACTTTTGGGGTCCAATTTCTCCTGTTACCCTTGGGAAAATAAAAAATTGTGGGCTAAAAAATCATTTTTGAGAAAAGAAAAATTATTTTTTATTTTCATGGCTCTGCGTTATAAACTTCTGTGAAGCACTTGGGGGTTCAAAGTGCTCACCACACATCTAGATTAGTTCCTTGGGAGGTCTAGTTTCCAAAATGGGGTCACTTGTGCGGGAGCTCCAATGTTTAGGCACACAGGGGCTCTCCAAACGCGACATGGTGTCCGCTAATGATTGGAGCTAATTTTCCATTCAAAAAGCCAAATGGCGTGCCTTCCCTTCCGAGCCCTGCCGTGCGCCCAAACAGTGGTTTACCCCCACATATGGGGTATCATCGTACTCAGAACAAACTGGACAAAAACATTTGGGGTCCAATTTCTCCTATTACCCTTGGGAAAATAAAAAATTCTGGGCTAAAAATCATTTTTGAGGAAAGAAAAATTATTTTTTTATTTTCACGGCTCTGCGTTATAAACTTCTGTGAAGCACCTGGGGGTTATAAGTGCTCACTATGCATCTAGATAAGTTTCTTGGGGGGTCTAGTTTCCAAAATGGGGTCACTTGTAGGGGAGCTCCAATGTTTAGGCACACAGGGGCTCTCCAAACGCGACATGGTGTCCGCTAACGATTGGAGCTAATTTTCCATTCAAAAAGTCAAATGGCACGCCTCCCCTTCCGAGCCTTGCCGTGCACCCAAACAGTGGTTTACCCCCACATATGAGGTATCGGCATACTCAGGAGAAATTGCCCAACAAATTTTAGGATCCATTTTATCCTGTTGCCCATGTGAAAATGAAAGAATTGAGGCTAAAAGAAATTTTGTGTGAAAAAAAAGTACTTTTTCATTTTTGCGGATCAATTTGTGAAGCACCTGGGGGTTTAAAGTGCTCACTATGCCTCTGGATGAGTTCCTTGGGGGGTCTAGTTTCCAAAATGGGGTCACTTGTGGAGGAGCTCCAATGTTTAGGCACACAGGAGCTTTCCAAACGCGACATGGTGTCCGCTAACGATGGAGATCATTTTTCATTCAAAAAGTCAAATGGCGCTCCTTCCCTTCCGAGCCTTACCATGTGCCCAAACAGTGGTTTACCCCCACATGTGAGGTATTGGTGTACTCAGGAGAAATTGCCCAACAAAATTTAGGATCCATTTTATCCTGTTGCCCATGTGAAAATGAAAAAATTGAGGCTAAAATAATTTTTTTGTGAAAAAAAAGTACTTTTTCATTTTTACGGATCAATTTTTGAAGCACCTGGGGGTTTAAAGTGCTCACTATGCTTCTAGATAAGTTCCTTGGGGGGTCTAGTTTCCAAAATGTGGTCACTTGTGGGGGAGCTCCAATGTTTAGGCACACGGGGGCTCTCCAAACGCGACATGGTGTCCGCTAAAGATTGGAGCCAATTTTTCATTAAAAAAGTCAAATGGCGCTCCTTCCCTTCCGAGCCCTGCCGTGCGCCCAAACAGTGGTTTACCCCCACATATGAGGTATCAGCGTACTCAGGACAAATTGGACAACAACGTCCCTGGTCCAGTTTCTCCTTTTACCCTTGGGAAAATAAAAAAATTGTTGCTAAAAGATCATTTTTGTGACTAAAAAGTTAAATGTTCATTTTTTACTTCCATGTTGCTTCTGCTGCTGTGAAACACCTGAAGGGTTAATAAACTTCTTGAATGTGGTTTTGAGCACCTTGAGGGGTGCAGTTTTTAGAATGGTGTCACTTTTGGGTATTTTCAGCCATATAGAACCCTCAAAATGACTTCAAATGTGAGGTGGTCCCTAAAAAAAATGGTTTTGTAAATTTTGTTGTAAAAATGAGAAATCACTGGTCAAATTTTAACCCTTATAACTTCCTAGCAAAAAAAAAAATTGTTTCCAAAATTGTGCTGATGTAAAGTAGACATGTGGGAAACGTTATTTATTAACTATTTTGTGTCACATAACTCTCTGGTTTAACAGAATAAAAATTCAAAATGTGAAAATTGCGAAATTTTCAAATTTTTTGCCACATTTCCGTTTTTTTCACAAATAAACTCAAAAATTATCGACCTAAATTTACCACTAACATGAAGCCCAATATGTCACGAAAAAACAATCTCAGAATCGCTAGGATCCGTTGAAGCGTTCCTGAGTTATTACCTCATAAAGGGACACTGGTCAGAATTGCAAAAAACGGCAAGGTCATTAAGGCCAAAATAGGCTGGGTCATGAAGGGGTTAAGAACAAAAACAGGCTTCACCTGGGAAGAGACTGAAATCTCATATCTTGGTATATTTTTCGCTAAAAACTTCTCTTTCACCGTTAAAAGTAACATTAGGAAAATATTAAAAACTATCTCACAAGATTTTCTCATTTGGACTAAGTCTGGGCTGACATGGACTGGTAAAGTTCTTGCAGCCAAGACAATTGACCTCCCCAAAATCTTTTACCTGTTTAGATCACTTCCACTATCAATCCCTACTGCCCTCTTAAACAAAATCCAAGAGTCGATTAATTCATTCATATGGGGTAACAAAAGAGCGAGGGTGGCTAAAAATATTCTATATAAAAATAAATCCAGAGGTGGCTTGGGACTACCGAACATTCAGGCCTACTACCTTAGCAATCTCATAAAGCAAAGCCACACTTGGTTTAATCACTCTTCAAAGCCAGCTTGGGTAGATTTGGAAACCTCTTATAACAACTACCGCCCCCTAAAATACTGTATATATGATAGAATATTTAAATCCAAACCCCCTGGCTCTTCACACCCCATTATAGGAGCTATTTCTGCCGCTTGGATTAAATTGGCAAGACCCAAGAGAGGCTCCAATAAATCAGAAAATTTATACAACTTTCCACTCAAACTTCTTACAGACCTCTATGATTCCCAGTTACCAGCGAACTGGCCAGGACTGGGTATCAAAACAGTCAAAGACTTATATGACGGTAACTTTACTACCTTTGAAAAATTAAAGACAAAATTCAATCTTCCGTCTTCGGATTTCATGGCGTATATTATGCTAAAAGAACAAATTAATAAATTCATAAAGGGGCCATATTCCAAAGCAGAAATAGCAACCTTACTCCTGAATAATATTGACCATAAGTTGTTTTGGAGTACTAAGTATCTTTACAATTATTTTAACAACGATACTTCTTTTACTAAAAATTCCTATTTCAACCGCTGGGAAAAGGATCTGAGAATGCCTATCAGTAAAGAGCATTGGGAAAGGGCTATAATTAATACCTACTCATCTAATATATCTCTTACACTCCATGAATCCTTCTTCAAGTTATTGACTAGATGGTATCTGACTCCGGTAAGGTTGTCTCACTTTAATAACGCACATTCCCCTCTCTGTTGGAGAGAATGTGGGTTTCCAGGTAGTTTGCTGCACTTATTTTGGAGCTGTCTAAAAATTAAACCCCTCTGGACACAGATATCCATCTACATTAATAAAATCCTCAATAAAAAATTTTCTCTCACCCCTCAATCTGCCTTGCTCTCTATTGACCTGGACTGTATACACCCTTCCCTAAGATATGTGATTGTACACGTATTTTTAGTTACAAAAAATCTGATTGCCCTCTATTGGAAGAATAAAATGGTGCCGGGACTCTCTGACATTGTCGACAGGCTCTATCTCCATAATTCATTGGAACGCAGATTTGCAGTCGTAAACGGAAACTTATCCAAGTACGGTTTAAAATGGGACAGGTGGAATGCTATGTTTCCTCAAACATAGATTGTCTTTTGACTTATCTGTTGTTATTGGGTCGATTGATTTTCTTTTTTTTTTAGGTATCTCCTCTATTGCTAATTTGTTATACCAACTTCTAAGTGGGTTCTTGGGTTTTCTACATTCCCTGTTGGCAATGTCTGAGATCGTACTTACTTATAATGGAAGTTATGGTTTTACTTCTTATCCCATCTTGGAAAATAATATTGGAATTAAAGTTCTCCAGTTTTTTTCCTTTGTTTACTTCCCTTTACCCTTCCCTCTCCCTCCCCTCCTCCCCTCCCTCATCCCACCATTTCCCTTACCTTTATAAAATTTATATTTCTTCATGTATTTGACATTTCTCTGTATAATGTTTAATAATAAAAATTATTTGAAAACGAAAAGATGCATGATCTAATTACGGATGTTTCACATGTGCCTGGCCTTGTAAGGGAAGGCCAAAAAATGAAAGAGGTAATAGTCTGTTATATAATTGATATTTTCTTGCTATTTCATAAAGAGAGCACTAGAAAATACTTTTATAAAATATCACCTGGATATAGCATAAATGAAAGATTGATGTATCTGATCCAAAAAAGGAGATGCCAATACACGATTTGCGAAATGCATGCATGGTCATTGTCCATATGGAACAAACATTCTACTCCCATTGTCCCCCCAATCTGTAACTACAAACAACATTACTTTTTATGCAATAATTTTGTGGCTTTCACCCTGATTTTATTAAGGATTACAAAATGTTAAACAAAAGTCAAGCAGCTACGCTGCTTCCTTCACCAAGCAATGCACCAACACAGGCCTCACCTTCCAAAACTTACCACTTCATTTGTCGTCTGCCAACTACAGAACAAAGCTGTAGGGATGCCCCTTGGCTTTTCTGCTGCCCAGGGCTCATAAGAGTGGTCTAAAATGTATTATTATTGTGCCAGTATTCCTTCAGTATATCCTTTCTCATGCCAGCACATGCCTCTTAATGAATCTGGTGCATCTTACTTTAGTACACCCTTCATCAAGATGTCTGTGCAAAAAGCTAGTCTTCATGAATCCAAGCAAAAATTTGAATTATTTTTGTCTATCAAGTCAAGTGCAAAATATTTCTGCTTGAATTTTATCATCAATACATTTTCAACACAATATGGTATCACCATATGGTATATTATCAATGGTATGGTATGTCCCAGGTGACAAGATAAAGACTATAAAATGGAATTGCCAGGAGTACTGTTTACTAGGGACCCCTTAACCCAATCTAGTATACATTTATACTTTCTCTCCCCTGACTCTTGAAGACATGTGGAAACAAGTCATTGACAGCAAGCAAACCTCTGTATCACCATCTCCTAATGCTTAAACCTTTCAACTACAATCATCTTCTGACCAAACCGATTGCTAGTTTTATTATCGAGTTCTTATATAACAGTGCTACTTTAAACTATGCCATGACCTTTTATTCTCTCCAACAGCAATCTGTTTGGCCAGATGAAGGTCCAGGATTGTGGACTGAAACTTCAAGCATATACCTAATTTTGGATTACTTAAGAATAAAAGCTTGCATATACTTGCCATGTGATAGTACAACGTTCTTTAACCTTAATCTATATTCAAAGTGGAACCTACTCAGGCACCTGTGAGTGCCATCTAACCAACACAATTAAACCTTTCAACTAGTTAGCCAGTGGTCTTTTCGTGATCATCTTCATCCTTTTTGCAAGTCTTGGTGCTGTTGTTGCTCTGGCTCATGGGCTCGTATTTTGACTGTAAGGGTTCCAGGTAAAACAAAAACTACAACTCATTCTCCATCTTTTGATTACTGGTTTTGTGCCCCCTTTACTTTAGACACGAAAACCCATCCCCTTATTTTTCTGCTAAATGGAGCATTTTTGTTTCTTAAACAAAAGCCCTCCATTTACTAAACTTCCCTTTTACTAACTCTCTGGACCATCTTATTTCTTTTTTCAATATTTTATCCAAGGTCCAAGGATCCTTGGGTTGATCATGGTCTAAAGTCAAAAACAAAACAAAGAAAGATCTTCAGATATTAGACCTTCATCACTCCTCCGCACTACTTCCACTCAACTTTCTTCCTCTTCCAACAAGAGACGTTTACATAACTGCTGCAGCCAGTCAGTGAGACAGTCTGTCTCTGATGGTACATAACTTCATCAGTGGTCACTTGACATTCCGTGCCAGAAGAGGGAATGAGGAATCCAATAGAAGACAGGAGCAGGGGTGTGGAGAAATATCATTAAATACCTTTTTTATTTTAAAACCACTATTTGCACAGTTTAACATGCTAAAAGACTAGTGAATGATGCCTAAGATGATGTTTCAAACTTTCAATGCTAGTAATTGACTGACGTCACGACACAGTAAAGTTAGCGTTTCATAGAAATAGATCATAGACTTTGGTAAATGAGGCCCAATTTGAAGATGTTTTATTTTTATACACTTTCTACTATTTTAGGAAGCTCAAAACAACAAAAAACTGAATCCCAAATCAACAAAGCTATCACTGGTTGACTGTAAAAGAGAGAATTACTTTACATGATGGATGTAATCAAGCATGGAAAACACGGCACTAGCAGTAACTGTATAGTATATGTATGATCATTTCTGCTTTTACAAACATTTCAGGTTCTCTTGTTGGACTGGACTGTTGATGAACCAGTGACAGAGGTTGTATCAAAGATCATAACTCCTCAAAGGCCTTCAAGTACTAAAGATGACAATTTATCCCAATATACAGTTCTAATGATACAGCAGATGATTCAAGAATTATATCTCGAGATAGAGGAAAAATGTTCAGCATTGACCAAAAAGGTGAGTAAGAGACAAAATAGACAAGACTGCATGAATACTTACATGATAGAAGAATGACTGATACAGAAATATATATTCTCCTTCAGGAAGAGGTTGACAATAATAAGAACTTCTTATGCCAAAATAAAGATCTCAACATGTTTGGACAAGGAGACCTAAAGAAGCTTGAAACATTAAAGGAGACTAATTTTCCACTTAATGAAGAAGGTTAGTTTCTTCTAATCAGACCAGGATAATTAGAAGAAAAAAATATCAGTTTCTTAAACGTGAATATACAGTTAAGTCCAGAAATATTTGGACAGTGACTGAATTATGATTTGGCCTCTGTATGCCACTATTTTAGATTTTAAATGATACAACTGAGATGCAATTGAAGTGTAGATTTCTAGGTTAATTAAAGGGGTTGAATTTAAATATCCAGTGAAACATTTAGGAATTGCAACCATTTTTTTTACAACGCCTCCTCATTTCAGAGACTCCAAACTATTTGCACAAATAAACTTTAGTAGTGAACATATATCCCCTTAAAAAATTAGATTTTATTATGAATATTTTAAAAATACACCACCCAGTGCTATTTAGGCACAATTCGGCCTAAAGGTAAAAAAGACCAAGGTCTAGCGCATACCCTGCAATGGCCTACTCTGTCACCTGCCTGGCTGTGGAGGTTGGCACCCTAATTACGATGTTTTGGCGCCCCCACTCAACGTGGACTACCCCTCACTGCCCTAGATCACCCTATGCTGCAGGTGTGAAGACAAAATACATAAGAACAGAGATGAAGAAAGCAAAAAAATGGTCAAAAAAACACACAAAAAACTAAATAGAAAAAAATTAGCAAAAGAATAGAGGCAAAAGCAGGATATTAGATAAGACCTATATAGGCTCCGGCCCCTTTTATAAACCAATTTGCTAAACACCAATAATAGGCAATGGGTATGCTGTCAGATGTGCCACATAAAAATTTATAGCATCAATCACTACAGCCTATACCACATATACTCAAAAATACTGCAGTTTGTCTAGCTATTATTAGCATAAATTATACCCATAAGGGATTAAAGCCTGCAATTAATATTAAACACAACCCAAATAGATAACCAGGGCCAAGTATTTAAGGTATCTCAGTGGTGTAGGTAAAATTATATGTTATTTATCATGATATATTGCACTTCGCCTCATAGCCTTAGCATAGATAACTGCCTTAAAAATTGCAAATTATACCATATACATTTTCTTCTTCATGGACTATCAAGCCATAGATATACCAGCCCTAGGGGGTTGCCCCCATATATAAACAGGGCTAAACAGTCACAAAGATACTAGTGCAAAAGCCTAAAACAGGCAAGACTGTACAATTTTCCAATGGTATAAGCAGGATGGCGTGTTACTTATCATGATACACTGTGCCTCGCCTCAACGCGTTTCCCCGTAGTTCGGTTCATCAGGAGGCCCGTCAGAGGGTTCTCAAAATGTTAGATGCCATAGATGAGTAGCATAACCAGTGGCTTATACGGGTGGAATTAAATAACCCCCGCTCATACACATGCTCCAATCAGCATCGCCATCAATAATCATGGCCAGAAAAAGCCTGAGTGATGAACTATTTACCTGCCAAATCCAAAAGGATTGATGTACCAATATGCCATGCTTCTCCGGCGTCAGGGTGCTACTACCGCGCAAATGCGGAAGTATCATTCACGTCATCAGGAGATTATTGCCAGCTAGGCGCCAATGCGCCTGCGCATTAATCGGAGCAAACTGATCGCTAGTGCGTTTCATTCTACGTCGCTAATGCGTTACATTCTCGCCTGCGATCCGCAAAACTGGTCACTAAAGCGTTTCATTCTCAACGCAACAGCGCATGATCGGGAAGCAAAACTGATCGCTACAGAGTATCATTCTCCACACAGCAGCGCATGACCGGAAACGCTCCAAGTGCACCCAATAGATTTTCATATATTATTGCTCCTTTCACACATAAGCATATATTATGTCTTGCTGGCATACAGAAAAATGGAAAGGCAGGGTACATTTCCAAAAACATAACTATAAAGTCCATTAAAGGGCATAAAGATATTAATAGAAAATTACAGGCAATGTGTCACATGTACAAACATGCTCAAAAGAACATGTAGCTTTAAGGATAAATCCATTAACCTCCACATATCATACGGCCTTCGACCCCAAAAGAGACCACTACAAAAACCAAAAACAACACACAAATGGACAAGGTGAGGGAAACGGTTAAATAAAAGACGCATATGAAAGATATTCATTCAGGCCCTTTGGGGACAAAGATTGTAATCTAAACATCCACTCAGTTTCTTTTTGTTGGATAACCTTATCTAGATCACCCCCTCTTGTTTTTGGTTTAACTATTTCCACCATGTTAAAGGTGATTTCTTTCAAATTGCCCCCATGTACCTCATTCATATGGCGAGCTATCGGGGTGTCCCTCTTGTTTCTAATATCACCCACGTGCTCTCCCACCCTTACCCTCAGTTCTCTGGTTGTTTTACCAATATAATCCTTCGGGCAGGTGCACGTGGCCTTGTAGACTAGCCCGGTAGATTTACAGTTTCCAAAATCTCTGATCTGGTATTCCCTGCCATTTGCCGCACTGCAGAAGGTTTTACATTGTGTCATCAGTGAGCATCTAGAACAATTGCCACACCTAAAGAACCCATTTGGTTTTCTGTCCAGCCATGTTCCTTCCCTACGGGGTTTCTCATATAAGCTATGAACCAAGGCATCCCCTATGGTTTTACCCCTTCTATACGTTATACTGGGTTTGGGGGATATAAAGTTGCTTACATTAGGGTCTGCCAGCAGAATGCCCCAATGTTTTTGAAATACTTGAAAAACCCTCTCAGATTGCCCGTCAAATGTACCAATCATCCTGACAATTTTATCCGATTCCTCCCGATCTTTTTTATGTAGGAGGGACTGCCTATTGACAGTGAAAGCTTCCCTAAATGGACCATCTAATGTCTCTTTGGGATATCCTCTTGCCCTAAATCTGCCATATAAATCATCAGCTTGTTTTCTGTACACCCCCAAATCAGAGCAGTTCCTCCTGATACGTAGGAACTGCCCTTTAGGTATTCCTCTTTTAAGAGGAACTGGATGATGGCTGGTCCATCGTAACAGATTGTTAGCGGCAGTCGGTTTGCGGAAGGTACAGGTTTCAATCCCCCCGTCTTGTCTTTTTGAAATTGTCAGATCCAAGAAATTAATGCTATGTTCATGGTACTCAGATGTAAACCTTAAACCAAAATTATTCATATTGATGTCCTCCACAAACCTACAAAAGTCACTCGCAGAGCCGGACCAGAAAATCAAAATATCATCAATATATCTGGCCCATAAATTGATGAAAGGGCTCCACCATACCTCTTCATTCCCAAACACTAGAGTTTCCTCCCACCAGCCCAGGAAAATATTAGCATATGTGGGGGCACAGGGGCTCCCCATTGCTGTACCCCTGAGCTGGTGGAAGTACTTCCCATTAAACAGAAAATAATTATGGGTCAGGACGAACATGAGGAGATCTTGAATAAAAATATTGTGTTCAACACATTCCACTGCTCTAGTCCGTAAAAAATGTGCCACGGCTTTGTTGCCACACTCATGTGGGATAGAGCTATACAGCGCCTCAACATCTATTGACGCTATAAGTGTCCCATTACCCAAAGTGATCCCCTCAAGCATTGACAACAGATGTGAGGTATCCCTCACATAGGATGGAAGCGATGTGACAAATGATCTTAGAACTCTGTCCAAGTACACCCCACTGTTTTGTGTTAGGGAATCTATCCCTGATACTATCGGACGCCCTTTTAAAGGCACTAGGCCTTTGTGCACTTTTGGTAAGGCATAGAATGTGGGAATCACAACCTTATCGGGTAACATAAACTTATATTCATTCTCTGAAATTAACCCTCTTTCTTTGGCTTGATCCAACATGGCTGCCAGAACCTTCCTATATTCCTTTGTGGGGTCTTTAGGTAGGATTTCATATGTATCATGCTCATGGAGTAAAGCATGACACATATCTAAATAAACTGAATGGTCCATGATGACGAGGTTGCCCCCCTTGTCAGAGGCCTTTATAATTACATCCTTATTTTTTTCTAACCTTTTTAAAGAGTTTTTTTCGCCCTCCGTTAGATTGGATGCCCACTCATATGTCTCCCTTTTGATCTTGGATAAATCTGTCTCCACTAGCTTCATAAAAATGTCAACGCTCGTAACATAATTTATAGGTGGCATCCTAGTGCTTCTATTTTTTAAATCTGTAAAGGGACCCTTACCCCGTACCTGGTGATTCTCATTCAGTAATTCAGTTAACGTACGCCAGCTCTCAATGTCGTCTTCTGATACACCTAACCTTCTGCAATTCTCAATGTCATTCTGCTGAAAAAATAGTTTCCATTTCAGGTTGCGTCCGAATAAGTTCAAATCCTTCACCCATCTAAAGCAATCATATGCACCCGTAGGGACAAAATTTAAACCTCTCCCCAACAGGGAATAGTCTTCCCTTGATAATACATAGGATGAGAGGTTAATAATTTCCCCTTGTCCTATATGACTCTCTTCCTGAGATCGTACCCCCCTATGGGGCCCCGATCTAAAAAAGAAGAGGAAGAGGATTGAGGCACTGTAGAGGAGGTAGATGCTAAAGGCGTAGCCTGGTACAGTCTGGGCTCTCCGCCTCTGCTTCTGCGTCTGCGCTGATACCTTTGCGCCCGCCATCTTCCTTGTGGTTGTCTACCCCTCCCCCGGGCAATCTGAGAGGGTTTTTCAAGTATTTCAAAAACATTGGGGCATTCTGCTGGCAGACCCTAATGTAAGCAACTTTATATCCCCCAAACCCAGTATAACGTATAGAAGGGGTAAAACCATAGGGGATGCCTTGGTTCATAGCTTATATGAGAAACCCCGTAGGGAAGGAACATGGCTGGACAGAAAACCAAATGGGTTCTTTAGGTGTGGCAATTGTTCTAGATGCTCACTGATGACACAATGTAAAACCTTCTGCAGTGCGGCAAATGGCAGGGAATACCAGATCAGAGATTTTGGAAACTGTAAATCTACCGGGCTAGTCTACAAGGCCACGTGCACCTGCCCGAAGGATTATATTGGTAAAACAACCAGAGAACTGAGGGTAAGGGTGGGAGAGCACGTGGGTGATATTAGAAACAAGAGGGACACCCCGATAGCTCGCCATATGAATGAGGTACATGGGGGCAATTTGAAAGAAATCACCTTTAACATGGTGGAAATAGTTAAACCAAAAACAAGAGGGGGTGATCTAGATAAGGTTATCCAACAAAAAGAAACTGAGTGGATGTTTAGATTACAATCTTTGTCCCCAAAGGGCCTGAATGAATATCTTTCATATGCGTCTTTTATTTAACCGTTTCCCTCACCTTGTCCATTTGTGTGTTGTTTTTGGTTTTTGTAGTGGTCTCTTTTGGGGTCGAAGGCCGTATGATATGTGGAGGTTAATGGATTTATCCTTAAAGCTACATGTTCTTTTGAGCATGTTTGTACATGTGACACATTGCCTGTAATTTTCTATTAATATCTTTATGCCCTTTAATGGACTTTATAGTTATGTTTTTGGAAATGTACCCTGCCTTTCCATTTTTCTGTATGCCAGCAAGACATAATATATGCTTATGTGTGAAAGGAGCAATAATATATGAAAATCTATTGGGTGCACTTGGAGCGTTTCCGGTCATGCGCTGCTGTGTGGAGAATGATACTCTGTAGCGATCAGTTTTGCTTCCCGATCATGCGCTGTTGCGTTGAGAATGAAACGCTTTAGTGACCAGTTTTGCGGATCGCAGGCGAGAATGTAACGCATTAGCGACGTAGAATGAAACGCACTAGCGATCAGTTTGCTCCGATTAATGCGCAGGCGCATTGGCGCCTAGCTGGCAATAATCTCCTGATGACGTGAATGATACTTCCGCATTTGCGCGGTAGTAGCACCCTGACGCCGGAGAAGCATGGCATATTGGTACATCAATCCTTTTGGATTTGGCAGGTAAATAGTTCATCACTCAGGCTTTTTCTGGCCATGATTATTGATGGCGATGCTGATTGGAGCATGTGTATGAGCGGGGGTTATTTAATTCCACCCGTATAAGCCACTGGTTATGCTACTCATCTATGGCATCTAACATTTTGAGAACCCTCTGACGGGCCTCCTGATGAACCGAACTACGGGGAAACGCGTTGAGGCGAGGCACAGTGTATCATGATAAGTAACACGCCATCCTGCTTATACCATTGGAAAATTGTACAGTCTTGCCTGTTTTAGGCTTTTGCACTAGTATCTTTGTGACTGTTTAGCCCTGTTTATATATGGGGGCAACCCCCTAGGGCTGGTATATCTATGGCTTGATAGTCCATGAAGAAGAAAATGTATATGGTATAATTTGCAATTTTTAAGGCAGTTATCTATGCTAAGGCTATGAGGCGAAGTGCAATATATCATGATAAATAACATATAATTTTACCTACACCACTGAGATACCTTAAATACTTGGCCCTGGTTATCTATTTGGGTTGTGTTTAATATTAATTGCAGGCTTTAATCCCTTATGGGTATAATTTATGCTAATAATAGCTAGACAAACTGCAGTATTTTTGAGTATATGTGGTATAGGCTGTAGTGATTGATGCTATAAATTTTTATGTGGCACATCTGACAGCATACCCATTGCCTATTATTGGTGTTTAGCAAATTGGTTTATAAAAGGGGCCGGAGCCTATATAGGTCTTATCTAATATCCTGCTTTTGCCTCTATTCTTTTGCTAATTTTTTTCTATTTAGTTTTTTGTGTGTTTTTTTGACCATTTTTTTGCTTTCTTCATCTCTGTTCTTATGTATTTTGTCTTCACACCTGCAGCATAGGGTGATCTAGGGCAGTGAGGGGTAGTCCACGTTGAGTGGGGGCGCCAAAACATCGTAATTAGGGTGCCAACCTCCACAGCCAGGCAGGTGACAGAGTAGGCCATTGCAGGGTATGCGCTAGACCTTGGTCTTTTTTACCTTTAGGCCGAATTGTGCCTAAATAGCACTGGGTGGTGTATTTTTAAAATATTCATAATAAAATCTAATTTTTTAAGGGGATATATGTTCACTAGTTAATTCAGATTCCCAGGTTTATAAATATTTTTTCCTATAACAAATAAACTTTACAAAGTATTTTATATGAACATTTTATTATGGTAGAGAATCCTTTGCAGGCAATGACTGTCTGAAATCTGGAGGCCAGGAAGCCATGGATATCACCAAACGCTGGGTTTACTCCTTTGTGATGCTTTGCTGCAGCTGACTTCAGTTGTTGCTTGTTTGTGGGCCTTTCTGCCTTAACTTTTGTCTTAAGTATGTGAAATGCATGCTCGATGAGGTTGAGATCTGGTGATTGACTCAGCCATTGCAAATATTCTACTTCCACTTGTAATATTCTTTGGGTCATTGTCCATCTGTACTGTGAATCATTGTCCAATCAACTTTGCTGCATTTAGTGGAATCTGAACAGAAAGTATGGCCCTACACACTTCAGAATTGCTTCAGTCACATCATCAATAAACACTAGTAACCCAGTGCCAATTGGAATTCATGCATGCCCATGCCATCACACTGTCTTCACCATGCTTTACAGAGGATGTGTTGTGCTTTAGATCATAAGCCGTTCCAAGCCTTCGCCATACTTTTTTCTTCCCATCATTCTGCTACAGGATGATTTTAATTTTATCTGTCCAAATAATGCTTTTCCAGAACTGGGCTGGCATGTTTTTCACTTGGGTGGATATTGTGAAGGGGTTTTTCTTGACCATGGAAAGGATACTGCGATCATCCACCACTGTTGTCTTACATGGACATACAAGCCTTTTTTTCTAAGCTCACCAGTGCTGTTTTTTTGCAGAGTACACCAAACTGTTGATTTGACCACTCATAAGATTTATGCTATCTTTCTGATGCATATCTTCTTTTTTTTCAGCCTAACAATGGTCTGTTTCGTTTCCATTGAGAACTTTTCTTACCGTATTTTGTGTGTTCACAGTATCAAATTCCAAATGGAAATGTCACACCTGGAATCAGCTCCAGACCTTTTACCTGGTTAGTGGATGATAGATTAACGAGGGAATAGCCCTTGCAGTCCATTAACCCCTTCATGACCTTGGGATTTTTCATTTTTCCGTGTTCGTTTTTCACTCCCCTCCTTCCCAGAGCCATAACTTTTTTATTTTTCCGTTAATTTGGCCATGTAAGGGCTTATTTTTTGCGGGACGAGTTGTACTTTTGAACGACATCATTGGTTTTACCATGTCGTGTACTAGAAAACGGGAAAAAAATTCCAAGTGCGGTGAAATTGCAAAAAAAGTGCAATCCCACACTTGTTTTTTGCTTGGCTTTTTTGCTAGGTTCACTAAATGCTAAAACTGACCTGCCATTATGATTCTCCAGGTCACTACCACTACGAGTTCATAGACACCTAACATGACTAGGTTATTTTTTACCTAAGTGGTGAAAAAAAATTCCAACCTTTGCTAAAAAAAAAAAAAATAAATTCCCCCATTTTCCGATACTCGTAGCGTCTCCATTTTTCATGATCTGGGGTCGGTTGAGGGCTTATTTTTTGCATGCCGAGCTGGCGTTTTTAATTATTCCAATTTGGTGCAGATACGTTCTTTTGATCGCCCGTTATTGCATTTTAATGCAATGTCGCAGCGACCAAAAAAACGTAATTCTGGCGTTTCGAATTTTTTTCTCATTACGCCGTTTAGCGATCAGGTTAATGCTTTTTTTTTATTGATAGATCGGACGATTCTGAACGTGGCGATATCAAATATGTGTAGGTTTGATTTTTTTTTATTGATTTATTTTGATTGAGGCGAAAGGGGGGTGATTTAAACTTTTATATTTTTTTTATTTTTTTCAAATTTTTTTTTACTTTTTTTTTTTTAACTTTTGCCATGCTTCAATAGCCTCCATGGGAGGCTAGAAGCAGGCACAGCACGATCGCCTCTGCTACATAGCAGCGATCTGCTGTTCGCTGCTATGTAGCAGAAAATCAGATGTGCTGTGAGCGCCGACCACAGGGTGGCGCTCACAGCTGCCGGCGATCAGTAACCATAGAGGTCTCAAGGACCTCTATGGTTACAATGTAGAAGCATCGCCGACCTCCGATCATGTGACGGGGTCGGCGATGCGCTCATATCCGGCCGCCCGGCCGGATGCGGTAGTTAAATGCCGCTGTCTGCGTTTGACAGCGGCATTTAACTAGTTAATAATGGCGGGTGAATCGCGATTTCACCCGCCGCTATTGCGGGCACATGTCAGCTGTTCAAAACAGCTGACATGTCTCGGCTTTGATGCGGGCTCACCGCGGAGCCCTGCATCAAAGCAGGGGAGCTGATCTCGGATGTACTATCCCGTCCGAGGTCAGTAAGGGGTTAAAGAGCTTTCGAGATAATTATCCAATTACTTTTGGTCCCTTGAAAAAGAGGCAGCTACATGTTAAAGAGCTGTAATTCCTAAACCTTTGCTCCAATTAGGATATCAATAGCCTCAGGTTAAAGCTAAGAGTCTTCACTTTAAGTGCATATTGATTATAAAACTGTATTTTGAATATGTTTTGTTAAACAGCTAAAATGCAAACATTTGTGTCACTGTCCAAATATTTCTTGATCTGATTATATATCTTGGATACGGTTGAGGCTAGGTTCACATTTGTACGTCTGCAAATGTATGGCATATCCATGGGATGTATATATATTTTTTTAAATTGTAATTTTTATTGAAAATTTTTCAAACTTTACAGGAAAAGAAAAAATAATTAGGCATTTTAGATTTTTCACTATCATTTATAGGTTAGCAACCAATCTTATACTATAGTAATAAAACATTTTCAAGTAGATAAAGTGTAAAATTTTACAAACAAACAAACAGACTCAGACAAAAGGAAAGATGGGGAAATGATATGAAATGTTACGACCTAGTTTTAGCCACCTCATAGAGGTCATATATTTAACATGGTCTAAAAGAAATCCCAAGGAGACCAAAGAAGGTTAAATCTCTATACAGTGTTGTCATTAAAGGCTGCCTGGTATTCAAAGTTCATGATATCTTTGATGAGAGAATATAGATCTAGTTCGGAAGCTGGAGAGGATTGCTTCCAATGGTAGGCAAGCATGCTGCTGTTAACATATTAAAAGCAGTCTAGTGGATCTCTTGGATATGGATGCAGGGAAAATATTTAATAGAAAGAGCTGAGGACTTAATGGGAGATCCACTCCAAAAACTTGCTTAATGAGGAGTTGGACTATCACCCAGAATGGTTTAATAAGTGGACAGTCCCAAAAAATGTGAAATATAAAACCTCTAGACATGATGCAACGCCAGCAAAGGGAAGGAATAGATGGGTCCATTTTATGTAAAAATTCAGGCATATGGTACCAGAGATGAAGGAATTTGGAATGATTTTCTTTGTATGAAATACAAGATGCAGTCTTGGCTGCTCTGGTCCAAACATTTCTCCATTCTACCACGGTTAGTGTTTTACCCAGATATTCCTCCCATTTGAGCTTATAAGAGTGTCTAGTTAGGGAATCTGTGTCTGAAGCCTGTAGAATATTGTAATTAATAGTTATTAAACGTCTTGTTGTTGAACTATTCTTGCACAGTCTCTTGAAGGAGGTAGGAATGGAAGTCTGTAGACCATGGAATAATGATGAGGCAAAGTGCCAAATTTTAATATTTTGAAATAATGTAAGAGAATGGAGGGATAAATTTGTTTCCAGCTCATCGTAGGAATGTCAAATTTGCGTTTTATAGTTGATTATGTCAGCGAAGTTAAACAAAAGCCAGATTGAGTCCACACTCCTGTAAATTAGTGGGTTAAACTTTCAGGGAAATTCGGATGAAAAAGAAAGGAAGTAAGAGAAGAATTTGTTGATGTCAGATTGAATTTTTTAGAGCAGACCCTCCATATATTTCTGGTGTGCATCATTGGACCCAATAGGTCTATTGACAGGGGATTGTAAGCTCCAATCCAGATCAGGGAGTTGGGGTGAGCTTTCATATAGGCAGGCTTAGAAAACCACGATGGGATCGTGTGGAGGTGTGATGCCAAATAATAATGAACAAAGTAAGGTGCTGCCAGACCTCCCATCTTTTTATCAGCCAACATTACCGACTTTGGAATTCTATGATGTCTTCCTGCCCATATGAAATTTAAAGTGACTGCTTGAAAAGCACGTAAATCTTTTAGTGTATTTATTTTAATATGTGGTTATTTGATGTTTTTTATATTTCTTGAGCAATGTTTTTCTTTCTTCTTTTTTTCACATTTTGTGTGAGGGGTAGTTTTTGTGTATGATGTCATTTCAGGGGAGGGGTTGCATTTGTATAAATTGTTACCTCATTTCCCGTTCTGGCATCGGGATCTGTGGAAGCGCTGAGTGCGCGAAACAGCTGTCATCCTGTGGTCAACATGAACTCCTTGTCCACTTCGCATATGTCCTAATAAAGTCTTATCTGTTTTATCGGGCTTGGTGAGTGCAAACCATTTTTTTCTTTTTCTCTGGATTTCAAGCACTTTTTTGGTTATGCACCCGAAGCGCCCGTGTATGGAGTAGGTGGTATGGGTACTGGCATAGCAGCTTAAGGCACGCTGATAGGTAATCGCAGAAAGCGGCAGTGCGGGTATATCATTTATTTTCTTTTTTCTGGACAATTCACAGTATAGCCACAGACAGCTTCACAAGGGATCGGTGGCGATTTAGCCATAGTATGCCAAGTTCTCTATAATCTGGCAATGACTAACATAATGAGTTTACTAAGCAGGGGACTCCCTTCTATGACTTCTATTATCCATACTAGAGTACATAGACAGGGGCAGTCAGGATGACCCTATTTAAAAGAAACCTATCACCAGGTTTTCACAATTTAAAGTACATACAGCATCATCTAGGCCTCTTTTACAGCATCCTAGTATTCTGTATATATGTCTCCAATCCCCTCTACAAGGCACAAAAAAGGGATTTTATTATGCTCTCCGTTACCATGGTCCGGTCCGATGGGCGTCTCTGGTCTTGATCCAGTGCCTCTTCTCTTCCAACAATCGCCGTCCTCCTTCCCTGCTTCATGTGGACGGCGCACCCAACGTCATCCACACAGTGTCCCCCAATCACAGTCCTGCACAGGTGAACTTCTACCGAGGGCAGGGAAAAGTAGTGTTGTACTCATGCGCCGGGAAAGGCCAGAGTGCGCCGATTACCCAGAGGTAAAGTTGGCACATGTGCACTACAGTGCTTTGCTCTGCCTTCAGCACGGCAAACAAGTGCGACTGCACAGGAGCGTGATTGGGGGAAAAGCCGGCACGTTATCCCTACTAAATAGGGTAGGAGGACAGCAATCGTAAGAAGAAAGGAGGCGTTGGATCAAGACCAGATATGTATATCGGACCTCATTGAACCTGTGCATATAATAAAAGCTTCTTTTTATGCCTTGTAGAAAAGATTGGGGACATAGATGCAGCATACTAGTATTCTGTAAAAGAGGCCTGACAGGTGCTGGTCGTACTTTATATTGGGAAAACCTGGTGATAGGTCCCTTTAAGTGTATTGCAGATCGTTTGATCATTAGCAAGATGGACTACACATAAGCAGTTTATTAGGTAGAAAGCATAAAAGGCCTTTTCGGTCATCGGATGGATGGTATGTAATATGGAGGAAGGAGGGACGGCTTCCTTCAGTATACAATACTTAGTGTCATTAACTCCTCCACTTCCTTAAGTTACCAGAGAATTTTTAAAGAATACCAAATATTTTTTCCTTATTTTTTCTTGGGTAAACAAGGGGTGTGCCCTACTGTATATGGAGGTGCATCTTATAGTCTGTAAAATATGGTAAGTATGATAATTGGGGAAAGAGTTATTTTTTAACCCCTTTCTGACATTAGACATACTATCCCGTCGAGGTAGGCTGGGCCCATATGCCTACCGACGGGATAGTATGTCATAGCGATCGGCCGCGTTCACGGGGGGAGCGTGGCCGATCGCGGCCGGGTGTCAGCTGACTATCGCAGCTGACATCCGGCACTATGTGCCAGGAGCGGTCACGGACCGCCCCCAGCACATTAACCCCCGGCACACTGCAATCAAACATGATCGCAGTGTTCCGGCGGTATAGGGAAGCATCGCACAGGGAGGGGGCTCCCTGCAGGCTTCCCTGAGACCCGCGGAGCAAGTTGATGTGATCGCGTTGCTCCGAGGGTCTCCTACCTTCTTCTCCCTGCAGGCCCCAGATCCAAAATGGCCGCGGGGCTGCATCCGGGTCCTGCAGGGAGGTGGCATCACAGCGCCTGCTCAGAGCAAGCACCGGGAAGCCTCCAGGAGTGCACGTCAGATCACTGATCTGACACAGTGCACAGCAAAGTCAGATCAGCGATCTTACACTATAACATGATGCCCTCCCCCGGGGCAATGTTATAGTGTAAATAAATAAAAAAATCAGATGTGTAAAAAAATTTAAACAAAAAAATCCTAAAAAAATATATATATATTGTTCCCATAAATACATTTCTTTATCTAAATAATAAAAAAAATAATAGAAGTACACATATTTAGTATCGCTGCGTCCGTAACGACCCGACCTATAAAACTATCCCACTAGTTAACCCCTTTAGTGAACACCGTAAAAAAAAAAAAAAAGGCAAAAAACAACGCTTTATTATCTTACTGCAGAAACAAAAAGGGGAATAACACGCGATCAAAAAGAGGGATATAAATAACCATGGTACCACTGAAAACGTCATCTTGTCCCCCAAAAACCGAGCCGCCATACAACATCATCAGCGAAAAAGTAAAGAAGTTATAGTCCTCAGAATAAAGCAATGCAAAAATAATTATTTTTTCTATAAAATAGTTTTTATCGTATAAAAGCGCCAAAAAAAGATATAAATGAGGTATTGCTGTAATCGTACTGACCCAAAGAATAAAACTGCTTTATCCATTTTACCAAACGCGGAACGGTATAAATGCTCCCCCCCAAATGAAATTCATGAATAGCTGGTTTCTGGTCATTCTGCCTCACAAAAATCAAAATAAAAAGCGATCAAAAAATGTCACATGCCTGAAAATGTTACCAATAAAAACGTCAACTCGTCCCGCAAAAATTAAGACCTCACATGACTCTGTGGACCAAAATATGGAAAAATTATAGCTCTCAAAATGTGGAGACGCAAAAACTATTTTTTGCAATAAAAAGTGTCTTTTAGTGTGTGACGGCTGCCAATCATAAAAATCCGCTAGAAAACCCGCTAGAAAAGTAAATCAAAACATTTTTTTTATTTTTTTATTTTTCCCTAACTAAGGGGGTGATGAAGGGGAACTTCATCACCCCCTTAGTTAGGGAAAAATAAAAAAATAAAAAAAATGTATTTATTTCCATTTTCCCATTAGGGTTAGGGTTAGGGCTAGGGTTAGGGCTAGGGTTAGGGTTGGGACTAGGGTTAGGGATAGGGTTTGGATTACATTTACAGTTGGGATTAGGTTTGGGTTATGGTTGGAATTGGGGTTAGGGGTGTGGTTAGGGTTGGGATTAGGGTTAGGGGTGTGTTGGGGTTAGGGGTGTGGTTGGGGTTAGGGGTATGTTTGGGAATAGGGTTAGGGGTGTGTTTGGGTTAGGTTTTCAGTTAGAATTTGGGGTTTCCACTGTTTAGGCACATCAGGGGCTCTCCAAACGCAACATGGTGTCCCATCTAAATTCCAGTAAATTTTGCATTGAAAAGTCAAACGGCGCTTCTTCCCTTCCGAGCTCTGCCATGCGCCCAAACAGTGGTTTACCCCCACATATGGGGTATCAGCGTACTCAGGACAAATTGTACAACAACTTTTGGTCCAATTTCTCCTGTTACCCTTGGGAAAATAAAACAAATTGGAGCTGAAATAAATTTTTTGCGAAAAAAGTTAAATGTTCATTTTTTTTTTAAACATTGCAAAAATTCCTGTGAAATACCTGAAGGGTTAATAAACTTCTTGAATGTGGTTTTGAGCACCTTGAGAGGTGCAGTTTTTAGAATGGTGTCACACTTGGTTATTTTCTATCATATAGACCCCTCAAAATGACTTCAAATGTGATGTGGTCCCTAAAAAAAAAATGATGTTGTAAAAATGAGAAATTGCTGGTCAAATTTTAACCCTTAAATCCCTAACAAAAAAAATTTGGCTCCAAAATTGTGCTGATGTAAAGTAGACATGTGGGAAATGTTACTTATTAAGTATTTTGTGTGACATATCTCTGTGATTTAAGGGCATAAAAATTCAAATTTGGAAAATTGCAAAATTTTCAAAGTTTTCGCCAAATTTCCATTTTTTTCACAAATAAACGCAGGTAATATCAAAGAAATTTTACCATTATTATGAAGTACAATATGTCACGAGAAAACAGTGTCAGAATCACTGGGATCTGTTGAAGCGTTCCAGAGTTATAACCTCATAAATGGACAGTGGTCAGAATTGTAAAAATTGGCCTAGTCATTAACGTGCAAACCACCCTTGGGGATAAAGGGGTTAATATTAACACATTGGGGGTTATCTATAATATATTTAACTAAAAGTCTTAGGGTACCGTCTCACAGTGGCACTTTGGTCGCTACGATGGCACGATCCGTTACGTTCCTGCGATATACTTACGATCTCGCTGTGTCTGACACGCTACTGCGATCAGGGACCCCGCTGAGAATCGTACGTCGTAGCAGATCGTTTGAAACTTTCTTTTGTCGCTGGATCACCCGCTGTCATCGCTGGATCGTCGTGTGTGACGCCGATCCTGCGATGTGTTCGCTTGTAACCAGGGTAAACATCGGGTTACTAAGCGCAGGGCCGCGCTTAGTAACCCGATGTTTACCCTGGTTACCATTGTAAATGTAAAAAAAAAAACACTACATACTCACATTCCGGTGTCTGTCACGTCCCTCGCCGTCAGCTTCCCGCACTGACTGTGAGCGCCGGCCGTAAAGTAAAAGCAGAGCACAGCGGTGATGTCACCGCTGTGCTGTGCTTTACGGCCGGCACTGACACAGTCAGTGCGGGAAGCTGACGGTGAGGGACGTGACAGACACCGGAATGTGAGTATGTAGTGTTTTTTTTTTTTTTTACATTTACAATGGTAACCAGGGTAAACATCGGGTTACTAAGCGCAGCTCTGCGCTTAGTAACCCGATGTTTACCCTGCTTACCCGGGGACTTCGGCATCGTTGGTCGCTGGAGAGCTGTCTGTGTGACAGCTCTCCGGCGACCACACAACGACTTACCAACGATCACGGCCAGATCGTATCGCTGGTCGTGATCGTTGGTAAATCGTTTAGTGTAATGGTACCCTTACAGCTAGAAGACAATTACCCTCATCTTCAAACAAGCTTTAAATAAAAGAAAGCTGTAATCTGATTAGACTACATTGACACTGTATTTTTAGGATAGTTTTCATGCTGACGAGCCACAATTTATATATAATGAAGGCTTGACATTCTGTATTGTAGTTTTCAGATTGTTAAAATAAATAAAAAAATAATAATACAAAAAAAACACTGAAAATTTGACCAGCTTTTAACATGTATTTTTTCTTTTTTTTTAGGTTGGCTTTACATACAGCGTTTTGCACCTTTTTTCCTCATGATTTTGTTGGTATTTTTACTGAAATTTCTTTAGGACAAAACTACTAGGCCAAGTGTTATTATAACGTCCCCAGTGAATTATTGCACAGTCTACACACAGACATTTTCATTGATACAAATTAAAAACGGCATCAATAAGCTTGAAAAAAAAAGGCGCTAAAGGTATGGTTTTTCATAAAAATGTGTATATTTTTGCTATTTAAAACCAGATGTGTATACATATTTGTTTTTTCCCAATTGGATTGTAGATTTTTGTATTTTATTTTTGTATACATGATTGAGAAATATGTTTTACAGTAGCCAAATGGACCATATGAAATTGTAGACTGGAGATATTAGCTGACTTTTATGGGAGAGTGTTGTGGGCATCCTCTGTGACCTGTGCAGAGGTCATTATGCTGGGATGAGGAGGAGATGAGCTGTAAAATCACCTACTGTGAATGGCGTTATCCTGTTATCTATAATACAGGTGTATCTCACAAAACTAGAATGTCATCAAAAAGTTAATTTATTTCAGTTCTTCAGTACATAAAGTGAAACTCATATATAAAGTCATTACAAACAGAGTTGATGTATTTCAAGTGTTTATTTCTGTTAATGTTGAGGATTATGGCTTACAGCCAATGAAAACTCGAAAGTCATTATCTCAGTAAATTAGAACACTTTATAACACCAGCTTGAAAAAATGATTTTAAAATCCGAAATGTTGGCCTACTGAAATGTATGTTCAGTAAGTCCACTCAATACTTCGTCAGGGCTCCTTTGCCATCAATTCCTGCTTCAGCAAGGCTGGAATTGGGAAGGTTAATCTTTGCGAAGGACGTATGAATCAAGCCGCATACAGGGTTATCCTGGAAAAACAGTTGATTCCTTCTGCTCAGGCAATGTTCCCCAACTCTGAGGACTGGTTTTTCCAGCAGGACAATGCGCCATGCCACACAGCTAGGTCAATCAAGGTGTGAATGAAGGACCACCACATCAAATCCCTGTCATGGCCAGCCCAATCTCTAAACCTGAACCCCATTGAAAATTTCTGGAATGTAATCAAGAGGAAGATGGATACTCACAAGCCATCAAACAAAGAAGAACTGCTTAAATTTTTGTACCAGGAGTGGCATAAGGTCACCCAAAAGCAGTGTGAAAGACTGGTGGAAAGCATGCCAAGACACATGAACGCTGTGATTAAAAATCATGGTTATTCCACAAAATATTGATTTCTGAACTCTTCCTGAGTTAAAACATTAGGATTGTTGTTTCTAAATGATTATGAGCGTGTTTTTTTTTTTTTTGCATTATTTGAGTTCTGCAAGCAATGCATTTTTTAAATTTTGACCATTTCTCATTTTCAGAAAATAAATACAAAATGTTTTGCTTGGAACTTCGTAGACATGTTGTCAGTAGTTTATAGAATAAAAGAACAATTTACATTTTACTCAAAAATATACCTATAAAGAGAAAAATCAGACAAACTGAACATTTTGCAGTGGTCTCTTAATTTTTGCCAAAGCTGTATATTGGATGTACTGACTTATATCATATGTATATATGCTAGTCATAAAAACTGGCTGAATCATTTTTCCCTAACTGTTTATAAGGGTTTTTTAAGGGGCCTTTTTCTTGTATTGTTTCGTCTCACTGTGTGATTTTTTTGTAATAAAGATTATATTTTGTTTAATTGCTAAATTATTTCCGCTTATGTTTGATATATTCAAAGCAGTTTTTTCTATATAATAAGGCGATCTACTATTATTCCAACTGTTACTGTATTTTTCGGACTCTAAGATGCATCGGACCATAAGACGCACCTAGGTTTTAGAGGAGGAAATTAGAAAAAAATTTGAAGCAAAAAATGTGGTCAAATCTATACTTAATATCCCTCATCCTGGTATGCATGGCTCCTTATCCCTATCCTTGTATGCAGGTCCCCCATCTCTGTCCTGGTATGCATGGCCCCATCCTTATCCTGGTATGACTGGCCCACATCCCCATCCTGGTATGCAGGGACCCATCCTTATCCTGGTATGTAGAGCCTCCATCTCCGTCCTGGTATACATGGCCCCATTCTTATTCTGGTATGATTGGCCCCCATTCCCATCCTGGTATGCATGACCCCATCCTTATCCTGGTATGAGTGGCCGCAATCCCTATCCTGGTATGATTGGCCTGAATCCCTATCCTGGTATTCTATGCAGGGACCCCACCTCCGTCCTGATATATATGGGCCCATCCTTATACTGGTATGATTGGCCCCCATCCCCATCCTGGTATGCATGGCCCCATCCATATCCTGGTATGATTGGCCCCATCCTTATCCTGGTATGCATATGCCCCATCCCTATCCTGGTATAATTGGCCCCATCCTTATCCTGGTATGGTTGGCCCCAATCCCTATCCTGGTATGCAGGAACCCTATCTCTGTCCAGGTATGCATGGCCCCATCCTTATCCTGGTATGCATGGCCCCATCATTATCCTGGTATGCATGGCCCCATCATTATCCTGGTATGCATGGCCCCATCCTTATCCTGGTATGCATGGCCCCATCCTTATCCTGGTATGCATGGCCCCATCCTTATCCTGGTATGCATGGCCCCATCCCTATCCTGGTATAAATGGCCCCATCCTTATCCTGGTATGCATGGCCCCATCCTTATCCTGGTATGAGTGGCCGCAATCCCTATCCTGGTATGATTGGCCTGAATCCCTATCCTGGTATTCTATGCAGGGACCCCACCTCCGTCCTGATATATATGGGCCCATCCTTATACTGGTATGATTGGCCCCCATCCCCATCCTGGTATGCATGGCCCCATCCTTATCCTGGTATGCATGGCCCCATCCTTATCCTGGTATGCATGGCCCCATCCCTATCCTGGTATAAATGGCCCCATCCTTATCCTGGTATGCATGGCCCCATCCTTATCCTGGTATGAGTGGCCGCAATCCCTATCCTGGTATGATTGGCCTGAATCCCTATCCTGGTATTCTATGCAGGGACCCCACCTCCGTCCTGATATATATGGGCCCATCCTTATACTGGTATGATTGGCCCCCATCCCCATCCTGGTATGCATGGCCCCATCCATATCCTGGTATGATTGGCCCCATCCTTATCCTGGTATGCATATGCCCCATCCCTATCCTGGTATAATTGGCCCCATTCTTATCCTGGTATGGTTGGCCCCAATCCCTATCCTGGTATGCAGGAACCCTATCTCTGTCCAGGTATGCATGGCCCCATCCTTATCCTGGTATGCATGGCCCCATCATTATCCTGGTATGCATGGCCCCATCATTATCCTGGTATGCATGGCCCCATCATTATCTTGGTATGCATGGCCCCATCCTTATCCTGGTATGCATGGCCCCATCCTTATCCTGGTATGCATGGCCCCATCCTTATCCTGGTATGCATGGCCCCATCCTCATCCTGGTATGCATGGCCCCATCCTTATCCTGGTATGCATGGCCCCATCCCTATCCTGGTATAAATGGCCCCATCCTTATCCTGGTATGCATGGCCCCATCCTTATCCTGGTATGCATGGCCCCATCCTTATCCTGGTATGCATGGCCCCATCCTTATCCTGGTATGCATGGCCCCATCCTTATCCTGGTATGCATGGCCCCATCCTTATCCTGGTATGCATGGCCCCATCCTTATCCTGGTATGCATGGCCCCATCCCTATCCTGGTATAAATGGCCCCATCCTTATCCTGGTATGCATGGCCCCATTCCCTATAGTGATTTGCAGGGCCCCCATCTCCGTCCTGGTATGCATGGTGCATCTTCCTTATCCTGTTATGATTCCCAATTCTGGTATGCATGGCCCCCAGCAGAAAAAAAAACATTCTTCCCTTCCCTTCACGGCCTCACAGCGTCCAGCTGCGTTTCCAGCAGCTGCTTTATGCTTGTAAGCAGCCAGTCAGTGCCAGTGTGTGGAATGGAGTTAATATTCATTTCTCCTTAGCAGCGGGCACAGGAGTTAGCCGCAGTAGCCGGCTCCTGCCTCCTGTGATGGGCTAAAAGACACCCCCCATTTTCCTCCACATTTTTGGAGGAAAAAAGTGCATCTTATAGTCCAAAAATATGGTGTATAAGAGGGCACAAAATGTATGCTGCCCATAACCAACCTCCACGATTGCAGGTGGATTATAGTATGAGCTATTTAGACTATCACCCAAAACCCCCCTCGGTTACATACCATTGGCTATAAAGTAGACTCGCAATGTTATAGATGTGATACCTCTAACTCTGATATATATCATGTAATAAAAAGTCCGCATGGAGTCTAGTAAAAGGGGCCCATGGGATCACGTTGCTGCCTCCTTTCTTCCCCTTTATCTCATTCGGCTTTATTATACACTTCTTATTTTCAATCCCTGCTTTTGGTTGGTAGTTATCTCCTCCCCCCCTTCACACTTTTACTGTCTCTTTAGGGCGCTTGTTAGTTTTAGTATTAACTATAAAAGATTGCTTTGCAGGAACAAGAATAAACTTTGCTTGGCAGGTTTTTAGCCAGCTGACTACGCAGTGTTACCGCAGGATCCTGAAGAGGCGCATTGTCCCGCTGGTCCCACCCGTTTTTTGTAACTATAGATATATGTCGCAGTGTTTATCTGTGGGTGGTCACCCAGCGATGGACATTTGGTTTAATGAGTAATTTATTGGTTGATTTTAATTGAAGGTTTATGAAGTATGTAATGAAATTATTTGTTAACCCAGAATAAGCACCTTGGTCTTTTACTATTAAATTTTGAGTGGTATTTAAGTCTGTATTTCATTAGTTTGGGTTATCGACAGCGATCCCATGTGACGTTGCCCTAAACTTTAATTCTGGAAGACAGTCCTAGATCTCATATCCAATGTGTTTGATTGTGAAGTTCCATTAGATCCTTTCGTTTGCCTACTGGGTTATGTTGGTTATGAGGAGGCCCATATTCATTCTATATCTGCTTCACCAGGCCAGAAAGCTACCATCATTGCTCCGCATTAAGAGGATGCTGATCCTCCTAATATACAAGAATACATTACAAAAATTAACTGCTTGCTCCGTCTTGAGAGATTTGCTTTTCATAATAGATGAACTCCACTTAAAGGGGACTTTACAAAAAAAACAAAAATGTACCTAAGTACTAACAAGAAGGTAACTGAAACTTACCTGCCAGTTGTGCACGGCACCATTCTCACCCTGCACAGATCGGTCACAGATGCTCCTGTTGGGGATTCAGCTGCCTCTGCTGACGCAACGGGCTGGGACTTCCAAGGTCATTCTGATTGACAGCTGGCTAGCCCAGGTAGGTAGCTGGGATCCAGCTATCAATCAGAATGATCTTGGAAGTCCCGCGCCGTCTACAGAGTGGACCAGAAAAGAAGCTTCCGCTCCGTGGATGTGACATCAACAAAGGCTTCTAAATCCCCAGCAGGAGCGTCTGTGACCGCTCTGTGCCGGTTAAGAACAGTGCCGTTCACAACAGGCAGGTGAATAGCCTGCCTGCCTGTTATGTGCTTATATACTTTTTCATTTTGTAAAGTCCCGGATATCCCCTTTAAATTTGAAAAACTATGGGCCCCATGTTTGGATTCCCAGGTTTAGCCCCTGTTATGTTAACATGGTTAAGATTATTAATGGGTTCGCTTGTTAATTAATCAGAGACTTTATTTGCTCTAGATGAATAAGTGCCGTAGACAATATTCCTTAAAGCAAATCTGTCAGCAGAATTTTGCTAAGTAAATTAGACACTGTCAGGTTGGCAGTGTTAAACTGATTAAAATGATACCTGTGGTTGTTGTGTAATCAGTGTTAGAAGTTAATGAGATGCTTGTGCTGCGGGGCGGGACTGTGTGCAGAGTCTTATCTTCCTGCTATAAGCCAGAGAAACCAAGGAAAGGCCTGCCCACAGACCGCCCCAAAGCAAAAACATGTTCCTCATCATACAGACATACTGCTTGTGTTTCGGGGCAGCCTGTGATCAGGTCTGTTTGAATGCGCGGCAGGGCTCAGTATGGATGGAGTGATGTGTTGCAACACAGATTTTGATGGAATGTTCTACGGGTGTCGCATTTGCAGAGCCCCTGATGTCCCTAACAGTGGAAACCACCCAATTACGTATGCAGCGCCCCAGAGTCCTGGTCGTTGCAGTACTGTGGCTCCGCCACTATGGGGAGCCATGGTGCGTCCGATGGCACTGAAGGAGTTCATCTGATCAGGTATCACAGACACCAATATGTTTCACAGCAGGGCCTCCGGGGGGAGCTAAGGGTTCTATTCATTAGGCCACTCCCCACCATAGTGGGTAAACTGGGGGTCAGGCAGGAAGTTAGATCAGAAAGCTGACTGGATTGGACGAAGCAACACTCAGTGGCAGAGGGTGTTGTGGAGGGAGAGACAGTAGGGTCTCTGCCAGGGGTGGGATCCTGGCAGAGGCTTGGCATTGGAAAGAACGTAACGGGACCGTGCCTGCTCAGAATAGCGGCGGTGTCCTAAGAAAGGACTAGAAGCGAGATAGATTGTGCTGAGTGAGAAACGAGATCAAGCAATAGGAGAATTCCAGTAGGGGTCGTGCTGTAAGACCGGAGCAACACCCTACTGAGGCGCATTACCGGTGGCCGGAACGCCGAGGGAGTATTATAACATTCAGCTTCAAGCAATACTCTAAACAGCGGCAGGACAGTCAGTTTAAGGCGGGCTGTCTAACACATATCACCTATGAAGTCTTGGGAGGCAATTGCGGGAGAGGGGCGTCTCTAGGGTCCCGGAAGAACTCCAGGCCTACCCGACAAACGGGTGCCGTTCTAACCGTAACATCAGGGAGGGACGGACGATTAGAAGAACATCATTTAATCGAGTTGTGAGGGAACTTAAGAAACAGACACAACAGTTGTGGGGTACTTTCCGTAAGCACAGCAGGGGAGGACTACAACACATAGCGCTAAGAAGGAAGGCACCGATTTCCACCTGTGAAGTGAACTCTGGAGGTGCCATTGGACCGGCCGGACTTGCGCAGCCTGGTGAGCCGTACTCTGGACTGAGGACTCAGAGATCTCCAGTAAAGAGGTAAAGAGACTGCAACCTGGTGTCCTCGTTATTTACCGCGACCTGCACCCCACAACTGCACCGTTACAACACCACTTATTGCACCGGACGTCCCCCACTGACAGACAGGGCCACGGACCGGGTCTAGCCACCGTGACAACCCCAGGACTGAGACCTAGAGGCCCGGCTCCGGGTACCCCTCGGCCCTGCGGCGGTGTGGGGGCGCTCCAAATCTTGGCGTCACGAACAGGATCTACTTAAGCCTGAAGAATCAGGTCATGTGTGCCTAGAGACTGTGATTTGTTGTGCTTGAACTGTACTTTATTGCAAAGACTGTGTGCTACCATTGACCAAGAGAAGTTCCCGCCAAAAGCCGCCGCCATTGCTACTTCGGAGAAGAAGGAGGGCGTGCTATGGGAGGAGACTACCAGAATGGCGCGAGAAATGGATACCGCCCCCTGCGCTTCTGGCTGCAAAGAGATGACCTGCCCCAAAGCAGAGGACAACCCCCTGATTTGCAATGGCGGGAAGCGGGTGATGGAGAAGCCCGACCTCGGAGAAATGGCGGAGTCAGATGCATGCATTGCCACCGATCAACAGATCATGATGAAGAACAGCGAGTGCCAGAACGGGGAAGGAGCAGTCCCGGCTTACCCTCGTTCACTAGAGGTGGACCCGCGTCCTCTACAGCCGGCAGATCTGAAGCCTTTGGAACAGATAGCGGAGCCGAGTCACCCAATCCTGGCCTCGGAGTCAGCGGAGGAGGAACCGCAGCGAGCGGAGCCGCGTCCGAGGACCGCATTGGAAGAGCCGCGGACCGAGCAGCAGCCGACTCCAGCGTTCTTGTCAGCGGACCGATTTGACACCATTGGAACCACATCAGGCCCAGGTACGACAGATATCCCTGCCCCCACGCCCGGTCTCGCTCCCGCGACCGATCTTCCCCGCAGCAGTAATCATTCGTTCACTATTGAGCGGGTGGTCCTCGGCCCCAGTGCGATCGGGAAGTTGTTACCGCCATTACCAACTAAGTGGGGAGAGCCCATAGAAATGGACCCCGGTGGAGTGATGTTTCGGTGGGATACCCCTTGGGTCGAGCAGGATGGGGTTCCAGTGGATGGTCTCACTATTGCGATACTTACCTGGGACCAGTACAAACAATGCGTGCTCCAGCACTGGGGGCAGCGCAACGAAGTTGAAAAACGGGAATTGCAAGGCAAGAAGTTGATATATGGTGCAATGGATGTGGTAAGACGAGGAATTGTGTCGGCCTTCCACCCCAAGAAAGGATGGGGCTCCATTTGGGAGTCGGGTCTACCTACTGGCATCTTCGTTGCTGGCTACGACGTGGAAACTCCCTGCTGTGATCGAGAAGGCGAGCCACTACGGGAGGGAGATCAGGTGACGTACACCCGTCACCAGAATGCGCAAGGATGGCGTGCCCGGAAGGTACAGCGATGTGAGTCTGGGAGAGTCTCACCTGTGGCCCCAACTACGGTTGGTCCAGAGTTGCCGGATCTTGTTACTGTCTCCACTGTGCGCTTTGTAGTAGCTCCCGAGCTTGCCCGCCGGGTTAATCTTCAAATCCAGACACCGAGTGACCTGGTGGCCCCTGCGGGGCTTGCCGCTGGAATCCGTGCCACCGTGGACGGGGCCCAGGGGCCAAGGCCGCCTGAATAAGGATAAACCTCGGAAACCTGAAAATGTAAATAGTTCTCCTTTTAACTGTTTGTTTACTCTTTGCTGCTAAACCCATCCAGGGTTAACTTTTTATGGATCCCTTAGTTGACCCGGGATCCTTATTGTTTGTTTTTCTACAAGTTTGCACAAGTTTTACAAACTGAGAAATCATGAACAGTGCATGATCCAAACTTTCTTGTAAATAGTTTGCACCTTATTAAAGGCGCTTCCTACTGGTTTTATTTAAAGACTCTTTGCGAAGATACCGTTCTGGAACCTTTGCTGAACAAAGACTGGTAGGCTGAGAAGACGAGCTACCTCAGAAAGACTTGATCCTCTTTTAAAGGGGATGTCCAACAGCGTACTTACGAGAGATACTGTTTTAAGAACAGTAATGCCATGGTAATGTTGGAATGAGAAAAGTTGTATGTGTTTTAACTAGTTAAATGTAAAGAAATACTGATGATGATGCTCTGGAAGAAATGTAACTGTTTTGCATATAGGAAAGTTATGTGTGTTCAATTTGTTTAAAATGTGAAACCTAGATAATGTTCTTTGAAAAAGAAAGATGCAGAAAGCCCGTAGGGGCAGATTTAGAGTTCTGCTTAAGTGAAAGTAAGAAAGTAATAATGAAGGTGAGGATAGAAGGTAAACCCTGAGTCCCCATAGAAAGTTAATAATGTGTTACTAAGGACAGAAAGTGAACCCGTAGGGGTTAGTGAGTGAGTCCTAATAGGAGCCAAGTAGAGCCGGCTCCATGTTCTCTAATTGAAAGGAATGTTATGTCTATACCATGTATAGTAAAGAAAGGCAGTAGGCCCTGGCTGAACGGGGCGGTCCTGTAAAAGAAAGGAGAGGCAGTAGGTCTGGTGCCATAGGGACAGGCGGTCCTGCAGGTTCAAAGTAGGAGAATGAAAAGTTAACTTGCCCTGTAATGTGATTATGGGAAGGCCTTTAGCGAGCTAGGAGTGTATGTTCCTTGAAGGCAATGTTAAATTATTGTTCATTTAATTGCACTTAGTAGAATACCCGGTTGGGTAATGAGAGTTAATTGTAGCCTGTTGCTATGATATTTAATTATGTTTGTAACGTTAAAGTGTCCTCACCTCCCATAAAGGGAAGCCTGTTCAAGTATACTTATTGTTTGCACTCAACAAAATTGTATGTCTTTTTGCTAACCTGTATTGTTGTTTTCTTCCCAGTCCCGGAGTACTGTGTTTAACCAGGGGGGAGTGCAGCGCCCCAGAGTCCTGGTCGTTGCAGTACTGTGGCTCCGCCACTATGGGGAGCCATGGTGCGTCCGATGGCACTGAAGGAGTTCATCTGATCAGGTATCACAGACACCAATATGTTTCACAGCAGGGCCTCCGGGGGGAGCTAAGGGTTCTATTCATTAGGCCACTCCCCACCATAGTGGGTAAACTGGGGGTCAGGCAGGAAGTTAGATCAGAAAGCTGACTGGATTGGACGAAGCAACACTCAGTGGCAGAGGGTGTTGTGGAGGAAGAGACAGTAGGGTCTCTGCCAGGGGTGGGATCCTGGCAGAGGCTTGGCATTGGAAAGAACGTAACGGGACCATGCCTGCTCAGAATAGCGGCGGTGCCCTAAGAAAGGACTAGAAGCGAGATAGATTGTGCTGAGTGAGAAACGAGATCAAGCAATAGGAGAATTCCAGTAGGGGTCGTGCTGTAAGACCGGAGCAACACCCTACTGAGGCGCATTACCGGTGGCCGGAACGCCGAGGGAGTATTATAACATTCAGCTTCAAGCAATACTCTAAACAGCGGCAGGACAGTCAGTTTAAGGCGGGCTGTCTAACACATATCACCTATGAAGTCTTGGGAGGCAATTGCGGGAGAGGGGCGTCTCTAGGGTCCTGGAAGAACTCCAGGCCTACCCGACAAACGGGTGCCGTTCTAACCGTAACATCAGGGAGGGACGGACGATTAGAAGAACATCATTTAATCGAGTTGTGAGGGAACTTAAGAAACAGACACAACAGTTGTGGGGTACTTTTCGTAAGCACAGCAGGGGAGGACTACAACACATAGCGCTAAGAAGGAAGGCACCGATTTCCACCTGTGAAGTGAACTCTGGAGGTGCCATTGGACCGGCCGGACTTGCGCAGCCTGGTGAGCCGTACTCTGGACTGAGGACTCAGAGATCTCCAGTAAAGAGGTAAAGAGACTGCAACCTGGTGTCCTCGTTATTTACCGCGACCTGCACCCCACAACTGCACCGTTACAACACCACTTATTGCACCGGACGTCCCCCACTGACAGACAGGGCCACGGACCGGGTCTAGCCACCGTGACAACCCCAGGACTGAGACCTAGAGGCCCGGCTCCGGGTACCCCTCGGCCCTGCGGCGGTGTGGGGGCGCTCCACGTATTTCAGAGATTTACATGAAAACTATGGTGTATGCACTCAGCGTAGAGCGCAGGATAAATGTGAGCAAGCCTTACTGCAATATTTGGGAGGCAGAATGAACAAGTCAGCAGCAGGGGAAGAATTGGTTCTATTTATTTTTTATGCTGTTCCTTTTGAGATATAAGTGATTACATGACTTTATTCTTCAGTTCGGTGTGATTATAGCTATACACATGACATTTTTTTTACCTTCTATTCCAATTTTTGGGAGGCAGAATGAACAAAAACCAGCAATTCAGAAATTGTTTTTGGGGGGTGTTTTTATGCCATTCCACGAGTGTTAAAATTGCTAAGGGAACTTTATTTTGTGGGTCAGTATGATTACAGTGATACCATATTTATGTAGTTTATGTATGTTTTTAACTATTTTATACAAAAAAATATTTTTCGATCACTTTATTCTGAGAGGTATAACTTTTTTATTTTTCTGCAGACTGAGATGTATGTTGTTGTTTGCGGGACAAGATCACGTTTTCAGAGATACCATTTTTATTTCCATTCATCTTTATGATCGCGTTTTATACCACTTTTTGCTCAGCAGTATGATGATAAAGCATAGTTTTTGGCGATACCAAATATGTGTAACTTTTTTTTAGATAAATATATTAATTGGATTTATATTTTTTTTCTTTATTTTGCGATTTAAAAAAAAATATTTTTACAATTTTTTTATAACTTTTTTTAATTTTTTTTTTCTATGGAGATCAACTTTCCCTGCCTTGATAGCTGATCTAAACTGCAATTCTTCTGGCCCAAAATCACCATGGAGACCATCAGCACAACGCGATCGCAATCTAGTTGTGCTAATGGGAGCAGGGAGGACGCTCCCTACTTCTACCATACCCCTTGATGTCGCTGTCACTATTGACAGCGGCATCAGAGGGGTTAAACGCTCTTGATCAATGCTAACACCGAACGTGGGCATTGTTGCAGGGTAATAGAAAAAAGTCCAACTCACCATAGTAGACATCATTGCAGGGCTGGCTCCAGGTTTTTGAGGGCCACGGGCGAAAGAGTCTCAGTGGGCCCCCCTTTAACACAAACCACGATTCATGATGCACGTAGTATATAACACAGCCCACATAGTATATAACACAGGCACCCCACTGTCATGGTTCCCAATGGCAAGGGAACGTAAGAAACATATAAGTAACGAACGAGCTCTCGGGTGATGGAAACTCGAGTTGACCGTGAGCTAAATCTACCACACAACTAACAGTAGCCAGGGAGCATACCTACGGCTTCCTATATGCCACGCGCCAGCCGGAGGACTAACTACGCCTGGTAGAGGAAGAAACAGACCTGGCTTACCTCTAGGGAAATACCCCAAAAGATGATAGCAGCCCCCCACATGTAATAACGGTGAATTAAGAGGAAAAGACATACACAGTATGAAAGTAGATTTAGCAAAGAGAGGTCCACTTACTAGATAGCAGAAGGATACAAAAGAGGACTTCACGGTCAACTGAAAACCCTTTCAAAAACCATCCTGAAATTACTTTAAGACTCCTGTGTCAACTCATGACACAGGAGTGGCAATTTCAGCCCGCAAGAGCTTCCAGTTACAGAGAATTACAAAAACTGCAAACTGGACAAAAGGTACAAAACAAAAGGACAAAGTCCACTTAGCTGATCAGCAGACTAGTAGCAGGAACATGCAACCGAAGGCTCTGGTTACAATGATGACCGGCAAGGAAATGACTGGAGAGCAAGGCTAAATAGGAAACTCCCAAACACTGATGGAAGCAGGTGAACAGAAGCAGCAAAGTGCAAACAAGTCACCAGTACCACCAGCAACCACCAGGGGAGCCCAAAAAGCGGATACACAACAGTACCCTCCCCTTAAGGAGGGGGCACCGAACCCTCACAAGAACCGCCAGGGCGATCTGGATGAGCCCTATGAAAGGCACGAACCAAATCCGAGGCATGAACATCAGAGGCAGTTACCCAAGAATTATCTTCCTGACCATAGCCTTTCCATTTAACCAGATATTGAAGTCTCCGTCTGGAAATACGGGAGTCCAAGATCTTCTCTACGACGTACTCCAATTCACCCTCCACCAGCACAGGAGCAGGAGGTTCAGTAGAAGGAACCACCGGTACCTCATATCTCCGCAACAACGACCGATGGAACACATTATGGATAGCGAAAGATGCCGGGAGGTCCAAACGAAAGGAAACAGGGTTAAGAATCTCCAAAATCCTATAAGGACCGATGAACCGAGGCTTAAATTTGGGAGAAGAAACCCTCATAGGGACAAAACGGGAAGACAACCACACCAAGTCCCCAACGCGAAGGTGGGGACCAACACGACGACGACGGTTAGCAAACTGCTGAGTCCTCTCCTGGGACAATTCCAAATTATCCACCACTTGTCCCCAAATCCGATGCAACCGATCCACCACCGCATCCACTCCAGGACAATCCGAAGATTCAACCTGACCAGATGAAAAACGCGGATGAAACCCTGAATTGCAAAAGAAAGGAGAAACCAAAGTGGCAGAACTAGCCCGATTATTAAGAGCAAACTCCGCCAACGGCAGAAAGGCAACCCAATCATCCTGATCCGCAGACACAAAACACCTCAAATAAGTCTCCAAAGTTTGATTAGTTCGCTCCGTCTGGCCATTGGTCTGAGGATGGAATGCAGACGAAAAGGACAAATCAATGCCCAACCTGGCACAGACTGCCCGCCAAAATCTAGACATGAACTGGGTACCCCTGTCAGAAACGATGTTTTCCGGAATACCATGCAAGCGAACCACATTTTGAAAAAACAGAGGGACCAACTCAGATGAGGAAGGCAACTTAGGCAATGGCACCAAATGAACCATTTTAGAAAAACGGTCACACACCTGTCATGAATTCCCAATGGCTAGGGATAGCACAGGACAGGCAAAGTACAAATAAATAACGGACGAGCTCTAGGGTGATGGAACCTGGGCTGACCGCTGCCCTACGCCTGACAAACGCAACTAGAGATAGCCAGGGAGCGTGCCTACGTTGGTTCTAGACGCCACGCACCAGCCTAAGAGCTAACTAGTACTGCAGAGAAAATAAGACCTCACTTGCCTCCAGAGGAACGAACCCCAAAAGATATAGTTGCCCCCCACATGTATTGACGGTGAAATGAGAGGAAGGCACACACATAGAGATGATATATATAGCTTTAGCAAATAGAGGCCCGCTGTAAACTAGAAAGCAGAACGATACAAAAGGGGACTGAGCGGTCAGCAAAAAACCCTAATCAAAAAAACCATCCTGAGATTACAAGAACCCATGTGCCAACTCATGGCACATGGGGAGAACCTCAGTCCACTAGAGCTACCAGCTAGCATAGAGACATAATAAGCAAGCTGGACAAAAAACCAAACAACTGAAAATCAGCACTTAGCTTATCCTGAAAGATCTGGGAGCAGGTAGGCAGGAACCAAACAGAGCACATCTGAATACATTGATAGCCGGCAAGGGAATGACAGAAAGGCCAGGTAAAATAGGAAACACCCAGCCTCTGATGGACAGGTGGAAACCAAAGGCCGCAACCCACCAAAGTCACCCAGTACCAGCAGTAACCACCAGAGGGAGCCCACAAACAGAATCCACAACAGTACCCCCCCCTTGAGGGGTCACCGAACCCTCACGAGAACCCCCAGGGCGATCAGGGTGAGCTCTATGGAAGGCGCGGACCAAATCAGTCGCATGAACATCGGAGGCGACCACCCAGGAATTATCCTCCTGACCATAACCCTTCCACTTAACCAAATACTGGAGTTTGCGTCTGGAAACACGAGAATCCAAGATCTTTTCAACAACATACTCCAATTCTCCCTCCACCAGCACCGGAGCAGGAGGCTCAACCGAAGGAACAACGGGCACCTCATACCTCCGCAACAACGACCGATGGAACACATTATGAATAGCAAACGATGCTGGGAGATCCAAACGAAAAGATACAGGGTTAAGAATCTCCGAGATCCTATAAGGACCGATGAACCGAGGCTTGAACTTAGGAGAAGAGACCTTCATAGGGACAAAACGAGAAGACAACCACACCAAATCCCCAACAAGAAGTCGGGGACCCACGCGGCGACGGCGATTAGCAAACTGCTGAGTCTTCTCCTGAGACAACTTCAAATTGTCCACCACCTGATTCCAAATCTGATGTAGCCTGTCCACCACCACGTCCACTCCAGGACAATCCGAAGACTCCACCTGACCAGAGGAAAAACGAGGATGAAACCCCGAATTACAAAAAAAAGGAGAGACCAACGTGGCAGAACTAGCCCGATTATTAAGAGCAAATTCGGCCAGTGGCAAAAAAGCAACCCAGTCATCTTGATCAGCAGAAACAAAACACCTCAAATAAGTTTCCAAGGTCTGATTAGTTCGCTCCGTCTGGCCATTCGTCTGAGGATGGAATGCAGACGAGAAAGACAAATCAATGCCCATCTTGGCACAAAACATCCGCCAAAATCTAGACACAAACTGGGATCCCCTGTCAGAAACTATATTCTCCGGAATCCCATGCAAACGAACCACGTTCTGAAAAAATAAAGGAACCAACTCAGAGGAGGAGGGCAACTTAGGCAAGGGCACCAAATGAACCATCTTAGAAAAGCGGTCACACACAACCCAGATAACGGACATCCTCTGTGAAACCGGGAGATCAGAAATAAAATCCATGGAAATGTGCGTCCAAGGCCTCTTCGGGATGGGCAAGGATAACAACAACCCACTGGCCCATGAACAGCAAGGCTTAGCTCGAGCACACACTTCACAAGACTGCACAAAGGTACGCACATCCCTAGACAAGGAAGGCCACCAAAAAGACCTGGCCACCAAGTCTCTCGTGCCAAATATTCCAGGATGACCAGCCAACACAGAAGAATGGACCTCGGAGATGACTCTACTGGTCCAATCATCCGGAACAAACAGTCTTTCTGGTGGACATCGATCCGGTTTATCCACCTGAAACTCCTGCAATGCACGTCGCAAGTCTGGGGATACGGCGGACAATATTACCCCATCCCTAAGGATACCAGTAGGCCCAGTGTCTCCAGGAGAGTCAGGCACAAAACTCCTGGAAAGAGCATCTGCCTTCACATTCTTTGAACCTGGCAGGTATGAAACCACAAAATTGAAACGAGA
Organism: Ranitomeya variabilis; assembly: GCF_051348905.1. NCBI lineage: Eukaryota > Metazoa > Chordata > Amphibia > Anura > Dendrobatidae > Ranitomeya > Ranitomeya variabilis. The sequence continues at coordinate 155,730,724 of NC_135234.1, forward strand.
AAAAAATAACGACCAACGAGCCTGTCTAGGATTCAAACGCCTGGCAGACTCAAGGTAAATGAGATTCTTGTGATCAGTCAAGACCACCACACGATGTTTAGCACCCTCAAGCCAATGACGCCACTCCTCAAATGCCCACTTCATGGCCAAAAGCTCCCGATTACCCACATCATAATTGCGCTCGGCGGGCGAGAATTTTCTAGAGAAGAAAGCACATGGCTTCATCACCGAGCCATTAGAACTTCTCTGTGACAAAACCGCCCCCGCTCCAATCTCGGAAGCATCAACCTCAACCTGAAAAGGAAGTGAAACATCTGGTTGACACAACACAGGAGCAGAAGAAAACCGGCGCTTAAGTTCCCGAAAGGCCTCCACAGCCGCAGTAGACCAATCAGCAACATCAGCACCCTTTTTAGTCAAATCAGTCAAAGGTTTAACAATACTGGAAAAATTAGCAATGAACCGACGATAAAAATTAGCAAACCCCCAAAACTTCTGAAGGCTCTTAACAGATGTAGGTTGTGTCCAGTCACAAATAGCCTGAACCTTAACGGGATCCATCTCAATAGTAGAAGGAGAAAAAATGTACCCCAAAAAAGAAATCTTCTGGACTCCGAAGAGACACTTTGAGCCCTTCACAAACAGAGAATTGGCCCGCAGAACCTGAAACACCTTCCTGACCTGTAGAACATGAGACTCCCAGTCATCAGAAAACACCAAAATATCATCCAAATACACAATCATAAACTTATCCAGATATTCACGGAAAATATTGTGCATAAAGGACTGAAAGACTGACGGAGCATTGGAGAGTCCAAAAGGCATTACCAAATACTCAAAATGGCCCTCAGGCGTATTAAATGCGGTTTTCCACTCATCACCCTGTTTTATCCGCACCAGATTATACGCACCGCGAAGATCTATCTTAGTGAACCACCTAGCCCCCTTAATGCGAGCAAACAAATCAGTTAATAATGGCAATGGATACTGATATTTGACTGTAATCTTATTCAGAAGGCGATAATCTATACAAGGCCTCAGGGAACCATCTTTTTTTGCCACGAAAAAAAAACCTGCTCCCAGAGGGGACGAAGATGGACGAATATGTCCCTTTTCCAAGGACTCCTTAATATAATTCCGCATAGCAGTATGCTCTGGCAGTGACAGATTAAATAAACGACCCTTAGGGAACTTACTGCCAGGAATCAATTCTATAGCACAGTCACACTCTCTATGAGGAGGGAGCGAATTGAGCTTAGGCTCCTCAAAAACATCCCTATAGTCAGACAAAAATGCAGGGATCTCAGAAGGAGTAGATGAAGCGATTGAAATCGGAGGTGCATCATCATGTACCCCCTGACATCCCCAGCTGAGCACAGACATTGTTTTCCAGTCCAGGACAGGATTATGAGTTTGTAACCATGGCAGACCAAGCACTAGTACATCATGTAAATTATACAGTACAAGGAAGCGAATCACCTCCTGATGAACGGGAGTCATGCGCATGGTCACTTGTGTCCAATACTGCGGTTTATTCATAGCCAATGGTGTAGAGTCAATTCCCTTCAGAGGAATAGGAACTTCCAGAGGCTCCAGACTAAAACCGCAGCGTTTAGCAAATGACCAATCCATAAGACTCAGGGCAGCGCCCGAATCCACATAGGCATCGACGGAAATGGAAGACAGTGAAAAAATCAGAGTCACAGACAAAATGAACTTAGACTGCAGAGTATCAATGGCAAAAGATTTATCAACCCTTTTTGTGCGTTTAGAGCATGCTGATATAACATGAGCTGAATCACCACAATAAAAACACAATCCATTTTTCCGCCTATAATTTTGCCGTTCACTTCTGGACTGAATTCTATCACATTGCATAGTCTCAGGTGCCTGTTCAGAAGACACCGCCAACTGGTGCACGGGTTTGCGCTCCCGTAAACGCCGATCAATCTGAATGGCCATAGCCATAGACTCATTCAGACCTGTAGACGTAGGGAACCCCACCATAATATCCTTAATGGCCTCAGAAAGACCATTTCTGAAGTTTGCAGCCAGGGCGCACTCATTCCACTGAGTAAGCACCGACCATTTCCGAAATTTCTGACAATATATTTCCGCTTCATCATGCCCCTGAGAGAGGGCTAATAAAGCCTTTTCAGCCTGAATCTCTAGGTTAGGTTCCTCATAGAGCAATCCCAGTGCCAGAAAAAACGCATCCACACTGAGCAATGCAGGATCCCCTGGTGCCAATGCAAATGCCCAATTCTGAGGGTCGCCCCGCAGGAAAGATATGACAATCTTGACCTGTTGAGCAGGGTCTCCAGAGGAGCGAGATTTTAAAGAAAGAAACAATTTACAATTGTTCCTGAAATTCAGGAAGGTAGATCTATCTCCAGAAAAAAACTCTGGAATAGGAATTCTAGGTTCAGACATGGGAGTGTGAACAACAAAATCCTGTATGTTTTGAACTTTTGCCGCAAGATTACTCAGGCTGGAAGCCAAACTCTGGACATCCATGTTAAACAGCTAAGATCAGAGCCATTCAAGGGTTAAGAGGAGGTAAGAAGCAGCTAGACAGCAATTAAGGGCTAGGCAGCAAAACTCTGAAGGAGGAAAAAAAAAAAATTTTTTCCCTTGAACACTTCTTTTCCTCCTGCTTCAGCCCAAACAATTAACACTTTGTTGGCCGGCTATACTGTCATGAATTCCCAATGGCTAGGGATAGCACAGGACAGGCAAAGTACAAATAAATAACGGACGAGCTCTAGGGTGATGGAACCTGGGCTGACCGCTGCCCTACGCCTGACAAACGCAACTAGAGATAGCCAGGGAGCGTGCCTACGTTGGTTCTAGATGCCACGCACCAGCCTAAGAGCTAACTAGTACTGCAGAGAAAATAAGACCTCACTTGCCTCCAGAGGAACGAACCCCAAAAGATATAGTTGCCCCCCACATGTATTGACGGTGAAATGAGAGGAAGGCACACACATAGAGATGATATATATAGCTTTAGCAAATAGAGGCCCGCTGTAAACTAGAAAGCAGAACGATACAAAAGGGGACTGAGCGGTCAGCAAAAAACCCTAATCAAAAAAACCATCCTGAGATTACAAGAACCCATGTGCCAACTCATGGCACATGGGGAGAACCTCAGTCCACTAGAGCTACCAGCTAGCATAGAGACATAATAAGCAAGCTGGACAAAAAACCAAACAACTGAAAATCAGCACTTAGCTTATCCTGAAAGATCTGGGAGCAGGTAGGCAGGAACCAAACAGAGCACATCTGAATACATTGATAGCCGGCAAGGGAATGACAGAAAGGCCAGGTAAAATAGGAAACACCCAGCCTCTGATGGACAGGTGGAAACCAAAGGCCGCAACCCACCAAAGTCACCCAGTACCAGCAGTAACCACCAGAGGGAGCCCACAAACAGAATCCACAACACACACCACCCAGATGACAGACATCTTCTGAGAAACAGGGAGATCCGAGATAAAGTCCATAGAGATGTGCGTCCAAGGCCTCTTCGGAATAGGCAAGGGCAACAACAACCCACTAGCCCTAGAAACAACAAGGCTTGGCCCGAGCACACACATCGCAAGACTGCACAAAAACACGCACATCTCGAGACAGGGAAGGCCACCAGAAGGATCTAGCCACCAAATCTCTGGTGCCAAAAATTCCCGGATGACCTGCCAGAGTAGAAGAATGAACTTCCGAGATGACTCTAGTGGTCCACTCGTCAGGAATAGGGTTGAGCGACTTTCATTTTTTTAAGATCGAGTAGGGTTTTGGGAAACCCGATTTTGTCCAGAGTCGAGTCGAGTGCAGTCGGCCGATTATCGCTAAAAGTCGGGGATCGACCGAAACACGAAACCCAATGCAAGTCAATGGGGAAGCATAGTCGGCAGTGAGTGGAGGCCAGGAAAACACCTACAGTGCCCATTTTAATGCCAAAAACATCCATTCTTGTTTCTGAAGCTTGCCAATCTTAATTAACTGTATAATAATAGTTGGGCATAGGGAATTGGGGGAAAGTTGTGGGGGGAGTAGGGCTGGCTCAAGTTTTTCGTGGGCCCAGGAAATGCGGACTACGTCACGGCGGTGTTGCAGGGAAAGGTAAGTATTTAAAAGTTGCAAGTGCTGTGATCCTGAGCAAGCAGGGGGGGCCCACTCGTTCGCATTGCCACTGGCACAGGGCCCCTCAAAGTACGGCGGTGTGTTTGCATGGCGGGGGCGCCTCCCACCAGCAGCGACACTTTTGCGTACTCTGAGGGGCCCTGTGCCAGTGACGTCGCCAACGAGTATGCCCCCCCACCTGATGAAGGAACCTGCACTTTCATCTGCACCTTCCTCTTTGTCCCTGTGTAAGGTGGTATAACATGCGGGAAGGGGAACCTTACTTTCAGCAGGGACAGATTCTGGCTGTGTAGAGTACAAGGGGAATGTAGTGGTCTAGGTCAATGTACCAGCAGACTCATTTAGCAGTGGCTGGGCAATGGGCAGGATGAGGAGGAAACAGATATAGGGCCAAAGAATAAAGTAGGCTACATGCAGTTCAAAATTGGTAACAGGACTAAACAGGCGGCATTGCTTTGTTCAGTGGAGTAGCAAACCCAAGAGCAGCAGACACTGTTTCAAGGGCCTAACCACACTAGTAGGCCAAATGCAGTTTAATATCTGATAGTATAGGGCGAAAGCCAGAATGTGGAAGCTCAGCTTTGTTCAGTTGAGGACAACACCAGGGAGGGGCAGACACCTTTAGTAGGCCGGAAAAGCCTATTGCATTTTTTAAAATGGTAATTTGGAGCAGAAGGTTGAAGCTCAGCTTTATTTAGTTGAGGGCAACACCAGGGAGGGGCAGAAGCCGTTAGTAGGCCCTAACCACCATTTTTTTTTTTTTTAAAACCACTTAATGAGAGCCGGAAGGTTGAAGCTCAGCTTTATTTAGTTGAGGACAACACCAGGGAGGGGCAGAAGCCGTTAGTAGGCCCTAACCACCATTTTTTTTTTAAAACCACATAATGAGAGCCGGAAGGTTGAAGCTCAGCTTTATTTAGTTGAGGACAACACCAGGGAGGGGCAGAAGCCGTTAGTAGGCCCTAACCACCATTTTTTTTTTAAAACCACTTAATGAGAGCCGGAAGGTTGAAGCTCAGCTTTATTTAGTTGAGGACAACACCAGGGAGGGGCAGAAGCCGTTAGTAGGCCCTAACCACCATTTTTTTTTTTTTTAAAACCACATAATGAGAGCCGGAAGGTTGAAGCTCAGCTTTATTTAGTTGAGGACAACACCAGGGAGGGGCAGAAGCCGTTAGTAGGCCCTAACCACCATTTTTTTTTTTAAAACCACATAATGAGAGCCGGAAGGTTGAAGCTCAGCTTTATTTAGTTGAGGACAACACCAGGGAGGGGCAGAAGCCGTTAGTAGGCCCTAACCACCATTTTTTTTTTTTTTAAAACCACATAATGAGAGCCGGAAGGTTGAAGCTCAGCTTTATTTAGTTGAGGACAACACCAGGGAGGGGCAGAAGCCGTTAGTAGGCCCTAACCACCATTTTTTTTTTAAAACCACTTAATGAGAGCCGGAAGGTTGAAGCTCAGCTTTATTTAGTTGAGGACAACACCAGGGAGGGGCAGAAGCCGTTAGTAGGCCCTAACCACCATTTTTTTTTTAAAACCACTTAATGAGAGCCGGAAGGTTGAAGCTCAGCTTTATTTAGTTGAGGACAACACCAGGGAGGGGCAGAAGCCGTTAGTAGGCCCTAACCACCATTTTTTTTTTTTTTAAAACCACTTAATGAGAGCCGGAAGGTTGAAGCTCAGCTTTATTTAGTTGAGGACAACACCAGGGAGGGGCAGAAGCCGTTAGTAGGCCCTAACCACCATTTTTTTTTTAAAACCACTTAATGAGAGCCGGAAGGTTGAAGCTCAGCTTTATTTAGTTGAGGACAACACCAGGGAGGGGCAGAAGCCGTTAGTAGGCCCTAACCACCATTTTTTTTTTTAAAACCACTTAATGAGAGCCGGAAGGTTGAAGCTCAGCTTTATTTAGTTGAGGACAACACCAGGGAGGGGCAGAAGCCGTTAGTAGGCCCTAACCACCATTTTTTTTTTTAAAACCACATAATGAGAGCCGGAAGGTTGAAGCTCAGCTTTATTTAGTTGAGGACAACACCAGGGAGGGGCAGAAGCCGTTAGTAGGCCCTAACCACCATTTTTTTTTTTAAAACCACATAATGAGAGCCGGAAGGTTGAAGCTCAGCTTTATTTAGTTGAGGACAACACCAGGGAGGGGCAGAAGCCGTTAGTAGGCCCTAACCACCAATTTTTTTTTTTTTAAAACCACTTAATGAGAGCCGGAAGGTTGAAGCTCAGCTTTATTTAGTTGAGGACAACACCAGGGAGGGGCAGAAGCCGTTAGTAGGCCCTAACCACCATTTTTTTTTAAAAACCACTTAATGAGAGCCGGAAGGTTGAAGCTCAGCTTTATTTAGTTGAGGACAACACCAGGGAGGGGCAGAAGCCGTTAGTAGGCCCTAACCACCATTTTTTTTTTTAAAACCACATAATGAGAGCCGGAAGGTTGAAGCTCAGCTTTATTTAGTTGAGGGCAACACCAGGGAGGGGCAGAAGCCGTTAGTAGGCCCTAACCAAAGTTGAAGGCCAAATGCAGTTTAATTTCTGATACTATAGGCCGAAAGCCAGAAGGTGGAAGTTCCGATTTAGACAGTGGAGGACAATTTGAATTAGGGACTGCAGACAGACTTAGTAGGCTGTCCCCTGTGGACCATGCATCCACCACATTAACCCATTGCGCCGTAATGGACACGTAATCTTCCGTGGCCATGCCTACAGGTCCATGCGTCTGTTGTCAGGTGCACCTTTGTACTCACAGATTGCCAGAGTGCATGGACAATGCGGTCTTCTACATGCTGGTGGAGGGTTGGGATGGCTTTTCTCGCAAAAGAAGTGTCGACTGGTTAGCTTGTAGCGTGGTACAGCGTAGTCCATCATGGCCTTATTAATAGTAAATAAAATATATAACTAGGCTCTATGAACTTTTAAATAGGTTCCAGGGGTACACGGGCAGCATTGGTGTGGTCAGTGGAGGAGTATTGCAAGTAGGGGCTGCAGACAGGCTATCAAAGGCCTAAAATAACAAACAGTAGGCAGTCATGGCAGTTTTACATCGGTTACATGGATACACAGGCAGGCACTCCAGGCAGCATTGTGCTCAGTGGAGGAGTATTGCAAGTAGGGGCCGCAGACAGGCTATCAAAGGCCTAAAATAACAAACAGTAGGCAGTCATGGCAGTTTTACATCGGTTACATGGATACACAGGCAGGCACTCCAGGCAGCATTGTGGTCAGTGGAGGAGTATTGCAAGTAGGGGCCGCAGACAGGCTATCAAAGGCCTAAAATAACAAACAGTAGGCAGTCATGGCAGTTTTACATCGGTTACATGGATACACAGGCAGCTAGGTGGTGAGTGGAGGAGTATTTAAAGTAAGGACCGCAGACAGGCTATCAAAGGCCTAACATAACAAACAATAGGCTCATGGCAGTTTTACAGCGGTTACATGGATACACGGGCAGGCAGCTTGGTGGTGAGTGGAGGAGTATTTAAAGTATGGACCGCAGACAGGCTTCGAAGGCCTAACACAATAAAATGGGCTGGCTGTAGGCACTTTAAAATTGGTTCCAGGGGTACACGGGCAGCAGTGGTCTGGTCAGTGGAGGCCTAGTGGAAGTATGGACCGCAGACAGGCTTCGAAGGCCTAACACAATAAAATGGGCTGGCTGTAGGCACTTTAAAATTGGTTCCAGGGGTACACGGGCAGCAGTGGTCTGGTCAGTGGAGGACTAGTGGAAGGAGGGAGCGCAGAAAGGCTTCAAAGGCCTAAAATAACAAACAATAGGCTCATGGCAGTTTTACAGCGGTTACATGGATACACGGGCAGGCAGCTTGGTGGTCAGTGGAGGAGTAGGGACCGCAGACAGGCTATCAAAGGCCTAAAATAACAAACAATAGGCTCATGGCAGTTTTACAGCGGTTACATGGATACACGGGCAGGCAGCTTGGTGCTGAGTGGAGGAGTAGTGCAAGGAGTGTCTGTCCCAGTACTCCCAAAATATAAATAGATGTTAATGTCTCGCAAAACAACCAAAACAAAAAAAAAGATGGCATACTTAGGTACAGGGGTGGGCTCATCTGCTGTGTTTCTGACATAGTAATTTGGCAGTAACTATTTAATGGTGCCAATATAGGACACAGACACAGACTACTTTAAGTTGCATCATAGATGTCTACAAATTTGTATTGTCAGTGCCAGACATTGAATGATGTCAGCGAATAGACTAAAGATTGGTGGAGCTGTGCGACATAATTTTGCACGTAGTAGAGCCCAGTTTGAGCTGGGGTAGGGGGGAACTCTCTTGAGGCCGGCGGGACCGCCCCAGGGCCACTCATGTTACAACGGTGTGTCTGACGTTGGGTGCGCACCACCACCGCCAGAGACACTACATTGTACTATGAGGGACCCAGTAGCAATGCCGTCAACCAAAAGCGAGCACACCCACCTCTTCAGACAAACAGCAGTCTCACGGGTGCTTGCGCCAAGTCGCGATACCACGGCCCCGTGTGGGGAGTTTGGCCATTTAGGGAGGTGTAAACATGTCGTATGCTGTACAATCTGCAGCAGCAAATTAGACATTAGAAAAGTAATTCACAGGCAAGAGCTTTTCATAGGAAAGCTAGGTGTCGGCCGGGCAAGGTGGGGCAAAAGATTTTGAAATCCAGTTGTGGTTCATTTTAATGAATGTTAGATCGTCAACATTTTGGGTAGCCAGACGAGTCCTTTTTTCGGTTAATATTGACCCTGCAGCACTGAATACTCTTTCTGATAGGACACTTGCTGCCGGGCAAGCAAGCTCCTGCAATGCATATTCTGCCAATTCTGGCCAGGTGTCTAATTTGGAGGCCCAGTAATCAAATGGGAATGACGGTTGAGGGAGAACATCGATAAGGGATGAAAAATAGTTAGTAACCATACTGGACAAATGTTGTCTCCTGTCACTTTCAATTGATGCAGCAGTACCTGTCCTGTCTGCGGTCATAGCAAAATCACTCCACAACCTGGTCAGAAAACCCCTCTGTCCAACGCCACTTCTGATGTGTGCACCCCTAACACTCCTAGTCTGCTGCCCCCTGGAGCTCGTGTGAGAACGATCACGTGCGCTGTGTGCTGGGAATGCCTGAAGCAAACGGTCAACAAGAGTTGATTGTTTGGTTGCTAATATTAGTTCCAAGTTCTCATGTGGCATAATATTTTGCAATTTGCCTTTATAGCGTGGATCAAGGAGGCAGGCCAACCAGTAATCGTCATCGTTCATCATTTTCGTAATGCGTGTGTCCCTTTGTAGGATACGTAAGGCATAATCCGCCATGTGGGCCAAAGTTCCACTTGTCAAATCTCCGGTTGTGATTGGTTGAGGGGCAGTTGCAGGCAAATCTACGTCACTTGTGTCCCTCAAAAAACCAGAACCCGGCCGTGACACGCAACCAATTTCCTGTGCCCCCGTGAAAGTTTCCGCATTAAAAATATACTCATCCCCATCATCCTCCTCGTCCTCCACCTCCTCTTCGCCCGCTACCTCGTCCTGTACACTGCCCTGACCAGACAATGGCTGACTGTCATCAAGGCTTCCCTCTTCCTCTGGTGCAGACGCCTGCTCCTTTATGTGCGTCAAACTTTGCATCAGCAGACGCATTAGGGGGATGCTCATGCTTATTACGGCGTTGTCTGCACTAACCAGCCGTGTGCATTCCTCAAAACACTGAAGGACTTGACACATGTCTTGTATCTTCGACCACTGCACACCTGACAACTCCATGTCTGCCATCCTACTGCCTGCCCGTGTATCCTCCCACAAATAAATAACAGCACGCCTCTGTTCGCACAGTCTCTGAAGCATGTGCAGTGTTGAGTTCCACCTTGTTGCAACGTCTATGATTAGGCGATGCTGGGGAAGGTTCAAAGACCGCTGATAGGTCTGCATACGGCTGGCGTGTACAGGCGAACGTCGGATATGTGAGCAAAGTGCACGCACTTTGAGGAGCAGGTCGGAGAACCCAGGATAAGTTTTCAATAAGCACTGCACCACCAGGTTTAAGGTGTGAGCCAGGCAAGGAATGTGTTTCAGTTGGGAAAGGGAGATGGCAGCCATGAAATTCCTTCCGTTATCACTCACTACCTTGCCTGCCTCAAGATCTACTGTGCCCAGCCACGACTGCGTTTCTTGTTGCAAGAACTCGGACAGAACTTCCGCGGTGTGTCTGTTGTCGCCCAAGCACTTCATAGCCAATACAGCCTGCTGACGCTTGGCAGTAGCTGGCCCATAATGGGACAACTGGTGTGCAACAGTGTCATCTGCCGATGGAGTGGTTGGCCGACTGCGTTCTGTGGAAGAGCTGTAGCTTCTGCAGGAGGATGAGGAGGAGGAGGAGGAGGGGGTGCGAACGCCTACAGCCAACTGTTTCCTAGACCGTGGGCTAGGCACAACTGTCCCTAAATTGATGTCGCCTGTGGACCCTGCATCCACCACATTCACCCAGTGTGCCGTGATGGACACATAACGTCCCTGGCCATGCCTACTGGTCCATGCATCTGTAGTCAGGTGCACCTTTGTACTCACAGATTGCCTGAGTGCATGGACGATGCGCTGTTTAACATGCTGGTGCAGGGCTGGGATGGCTTTTCTGGAAAAAAAGTGTCGACTGGGTAGCTCGTATCGTGGTTCAGCGTACTCCATCAGGGCTTTGAAAGCTTCGCTTTCAACTAACCGGTAGGGCATCATCTCTAACGAGATTAGTCTAGCTATGTGGGCGTTAAAACCCTGTGTACGCGGATGCGAGGATAAGTACTTCCTTTTTCTAACCAGAGTCTCATGTAGGGTGAGCTGGACTGGAGAGCTGTAGATCGTGGAACTTTCGGGTGTGCCGGTGGACATGGCAGACTGAGAGACGGTTGGAGACGGTATTGTTTCCGCCGGTGCCCTACATGCAATATTTCCTCCTACAAAACTGGTGATTCCCTGACCCTGACTGCTTTTGGCTGGCAAAGAAACCTGCACAGATACTGCCGGTGGTGCGGAAAATGGTGGCCTTACAGTGACGGAAGGGATGTTGCGTTGCTGACTAGCTTCATTGGCCGAGGGTGCTACAACCTTGAGGGACGTTTGGTAGTTAGTCCAGGCTTGAGAATGCATGGTGGTTAAGTGTCTATGCATGCAACTAGTATTTAGACTTTTCAGATTCTGACCTCTGCTTAAGCTAGTTGAACATTTTTGACAGATGACTTTGCGCTGATCAGTTGGATGTTGTTTAAAAAAATGCCAGACTGCACTCTTCCTAGACTCTGATCCCTTTTCAGGGATTGCAGACTGAGCTTTAACCGGATGGCAACGCTGTGCTCCAACAGGTTTTGGCTTTGACACGCGTTTTGGTCCAGATACGGGCCCGGCAGATGGAACCTGTTGCGATGTTGATGCCTGCTGCGGCCCCTCCTCCACCTCCGCTTCTGAACTACTGCCGCCTGCACCCTGTTCCCCCAATGGCTGCCAATCGGGGTCAATAACTGGGTCATCTATTACCTCCTCTTCGAGCTCGTGTGCAACTTCGTCTGTGTCACTGTGTCGGTCGGTGGTATAGCGTTCGTGGCGGGGCAACATAGTCTCATCAGGGTCTGATTGTGGATCTGTACCCTGAGAGGGCAATGTGGTGGTCTGAGTCAAAGGAGCAGCATAGTACTCTGGCTGTGGCTGTGCATCAGTGCACTCCATGTCAGAATATACTTGTAATGGGCATGGCCTGTTAAATGTTTCACTTTCTAAGCCAGGGACGGTATGTGTAAAGAGCTCCATGGAGTGACCCGTTGTGTCGCCTGCTGCATCCTTCTCTCTTGTTGTAGTTTTTGCTGAGGAGGACAAGGAAGCGACTTGTCCCTGACCGTGAACATCCACAAGCGACGCGCTGCTTTTACATTTACCAGTTTCGGAAGAGGAGGCAAAAGAGCTAGAGGCTGAGTCTGCAATGTAAGCCAAAACTTGCTGTTGCTGCTCCGCCTTTAAAAGCGGTTTTCCTACTCCCAGAAAAGAGAGCGTTCGAGGCCTTGTGTAGCCTGACGACGAAACTGGCTCCACAGCTCCAGACTTAGGTGGAATATTTTTATCCCCACGACCACCTGATGCTCCACTACCACTACCATCATTACCAGCTGACAATGAACGCCCACGACGACCTCTTGCACCAGACTTCCTCATTGTTTTAAAATCTTAACCAAAGTAACTTTATTTGTTGCTATCAAACAACTTACACGGTGAGCTATAACTTCAGTATGATTTCAATATCCCTTAACAGGTTGGTGAGACCACAAGGAAAATCAGGCACAATGTTACACACTCTGTTTTCTGTGGCACAAAATCACAGAGATGACACACACGCAGGACTGTCACTCAAGCACTAATGTCAATATTAATCTCCCACCTAATTTATTTATTTTTTTTTCTCAGGGAGACTTTAGAAACCAAATAATATAAAAAAAAAAAAAAAAAAAGGCTTTCTATGGCCCACAATTAGAGAGAGAGAGGTGGCACAACCAGGAGTCAAGACTGGCGCACAAGCTGAAAGGGCAATATTACTCTCCCACTGTTTTTTATGTTTTTTTTGTTTTTTTCAGGGAGACTTTAGAAACCAAATAATATTAAAAAAACCAAAAAAAAAAAAGGCTTTCTATGGCCCACTGAATGAGAGGGAGAGAGGTGGCACACCCAGGAGTCAAGACTGGCACACAAGCTGAAAGGGCAATATTACTCTCCCACTGTTTTTTTATGTATTTTTTGTTTTTTCAGGGAGACTTTAGAAACCCAATAATATTTAAAAAAAAAAATAAATAGGCTTTCTATGGCCCACTGAATGAGAGGGAGAGAGGTGGCACACCCAGGAGTCAAGACTGGCACACAAGCTGAAAGGGCAATATTACTCTCCCACTGTTTTTTTAGGTTTTTTTTTTTTTTCAGGGAGACTTTAGAAACCAAATAATATTAAAAAAAAAAAAAAAAAAAAAAAAAAATAGGCTTGCTATAGCCCACTGAATGAGAGATAGCACACACAGCAGTGGCACACAAGCCCTGACTGAGGCCAATATTTTTCTCCCACTGATTGATGTAGTGTTTTTGTGTTGAGGTAGAATTTAGAACACAAATCACGGAAAAAATAAATAGGCTTTCTATGGCCCACTGAATGAAAGGGAGAGAGGTGGCACACCCAGGAGTCAAGACTGGCACACAAGCTGAAAGGGCAATATTACTCTCCCACTGTTTTTTTATGTATTTTTTGTTTTTTCAGGGAGACTTTAGAAACCCAATAATATTTTAAAAAAAAAAAAAGGCTTTCTATGGCCCACAATTAGAGAGAGAGAGGTGGCACAACCAGGAGTCAAGACTGGCGCACAAGCTGAAAGGGCAATATTACTCTCCCACTGTTTTTTATGTTTTTTTTGTTTTTTTCAGGGAGACTTTAGAAACCAAATAATATTAAAAAAACCAAAAAAAAAAAAGGCTTTCTATGGCCCACTGAATGAGAGGGAGAGAGGTGGCACACCCAGGAGTCAAGACTGGCACACAAGCTGAAAGGGCAATATTACTCTCCCACTGTTTTTTTATGTATTTTTTGTTTTTTTCAGGGAGACTTTAGAAACCCAATAATATTTAAAAAAAAAAATAAATAGGCTTTCTATGGCCCACTGAATGAGAGGGAGAGAGGTGGCACACCCAGGAGTCAAGACTGGCACACAAGCTGAAAGGGCAATATTACTCTCCCACTGTTTTTTTAGGTTTTTTTTGTTTTTTCAGGGAGACTTTAGAAACCCAATAATATTTAAAAAAAAAAATAAATAGGCTTTCTATGGCCCACTGAATGAAAGGGAGAGAGGTGGCACACCCAGGAGTCAAGACTGGCACACAAGCTGAAAGGGCAATATTACTCTCCCACTGTTTTTTTATGTATTTTTTGTTTTTTTCAGGGAGACTTTAGAAACCCAATAATATTTAAAAAAAAAAATAAATAGGCTTTCTATGGCCCACTGAATGAGAGGGAGAGAGGTGGCACACCCAGGAGTCAAGACTGGCACACAAGCTGAAAGGGCAATATTACTCTCCCACTGTTTTTTTAGGTTTTTTTTTTTTTTCAGGGAGACTTTTGAAACCAAATAATATTAAAAAAAAAAAAAAAAAAAAAATATAGGCTTGCTATAGCCCACTGAATGAGAGATAGCGCACACACAGCAGTGGCACACAAGCCCTGACTGAGGCCAATATTTTTCTCCCACTGATTGATGTAGTGTTTCTGTGTTGAGGTAGATTTTAGAACACAAATCACGGAAAAAATAAATAGGCTTTCTATGGCCCACTCAGTGAGAGATGGCACACACAGGGATGGCACTGTAGCAGAAATGCCAATCTTAATCTCCCACAAAAAAAAAACAAAAAAAAAAAAAAAACTGTCCTACAATTACTATCTCCCTGCAGTAATGTAAGCCAGGTATGGCAGGCAGCAATAGGAGTGGACTGATGCACAAATTAAATAAAAAGTGTGGACAAACAAAAAAGATAGCTGTGCAGAAAGGAAGGAACAAGAGGATATGTGCTTTGAAAAAAGCAGTTGGTTTCCACAGTGGCGTACACACAGCAATACAGCTATCACGGAGCCTTCTAGGGCAGCCCAATGAGCTACAGCGCTGAGGGGAAAAAAAAAAAAAATAGCTTCCACTGTTCCTGCACACCGAAGGTGGTGTTGGACAGTGGAAATCGCTGCAGCACAAGCGGTTTGGTGGTTAGTGGACCCTGCCTAACGCTCTCCCTGCTTCTGATGAAGCGGCAGCAACCTGTCCCTAAGCTCAGATCAGCAGCAGTAAGATGGCGGTCGGCGGGAACGCCCCTTTATAGCCCCTGTGACGCCGCAGACAGCAAGCCAATCACTGCAATGCCCTTCTCTAAGATGGTGGGGACCAGGATCTATGTCATCACGCTGCCCACACTCTGCGTTCACCTTCATTGGCTGAGAAATGGCGCTTTTCGCGTCATTGAAACGCGACTTTGGCGCGAAAGTCGCGTACCGCATGGCCGACAAGCACAGGGGTCGGATCGGGTTTCATGAGACGCCGACTTAGCCAAAAGTCGGCGACTTTTGAAAATGATCGACCCGTTTCGCTCAACCCTAGTCAGGAACAAACAGTCTACCAGACGGACAACGATCAGGTCTATCCGCCTGAAATTCTTGCAAAGCACGTCGCAAATCTGGAGAGACAGCAGACAAAACCACTCCATCCTTAAGGACACCAGCAGGTTCAGAATTCCCTGGAGAGTCAGGCTCAAAACTCCTAGAAAGAGCATCTGCTTTCACATTCCTAGAACCCGGTAAGTACGAGACCACAAAATTAAACCGGGAAAAGAACAACGACCAACGTGCCTGTCTAGGATTCAGGCGCCTGGCAGACTCCAAATAAATTAAATTCTTGTGATCAGTCAAAACTACCACCTGATGTCTGGCACCCTCAAGCCAATGACGCCACTCCTCAAATGCCCACTTCATGGCCAAAAGCTCCCGATTACCAACATCATAGTTTCGCTCGGTGGCCAAAAATTTTCGCGAAAAGAACGCACAAGGTCTCATCGCTGAGCAGTCGGAACTTTTCTGCGACAAAACCGCCCCCGCTCCGATCTCGGAAGCATCGACCTCAACCTGAAAGGGAAGAGAAACATCAGGCTGGCGCAACACAGGGGCAGACAAAAAGCGGCGCTTAAGCTCCCGAAAGGCCTCCACGGCAGCAGGGGACCAATTGGCAACATCAGCACCCTTTTTAGTTAAATCCGTCAGAGGTTTAGCAACGCCAGAAAAACCAGCTATAAATCGACGATAAAAATTAGCAAAGCCCAAGAATTTCTGGAGACTCTTCAGAGAAGTAGGCTGCGTCCAGTCGTAAATAGCCCGAACCTTGACAGGGTCCATCTCAATAGAAGAAGGGGAAAAAATATACCCCCAAAATGAAATTTTTTGAACCCCAAAAACACACTTTGAACCCTTTACACGCAAAGAATTCTCCCGCAAAACCTGAAAAACCCTCCTGACCTGCTGAACATGAGACTCCCAGTCATCAGAAAAAATCAAAATATCATCCAAGTACACAATCATAAATTTATCCAAATATTCACGGAAAATATCATGCATTAAGGACTGAAAGACAGAAGGTGCATTAGAAAGGCCGAAAGGCATTACCAAATACTCAAAATGGCCCTCAGGCGTATTAAATGCGGTCTTCCACTCATCCCCCTGCTTAATTCGCACCAAATTATACGCCCCACGAAGATCAATCTTAGAGAACCACTTAGCCCCCCTTATGCGAGCAAACAAATCAGTCAGCAAAGGCAACGGATACTGATATTTGACTGTAATTTTATTCAGGAGACGATAATCAATACAAGGCCTCAGAGAGCCATCCTTTTTAGAGACAAAGAAAAAAACGGCTCCTAAAGGTGATGAAGAAGGACGAATATGTCCCTTTTCCAGGGACTCCTTAATATACTCGCGCATAGCAGCATGTTCAGGCACAGATAGGTTAAACAAACGACCCTTTGGAAATTTACTGCCAGGAATCAGATCTATGGTGCAATCACAATCCCTGTGAGGAGGGAGTGAACCAATCTTAGGCTCTTCAAAAATATCACGATAATCAGACAAAAATGCCGGAATCTCAGATGGAATAGATGACGAAATGGACACCATAGGAGTGTCCCCATGAGCCGCCCGACATCCCCAGCTTAACACAGACATAGCCTTCCAGTCAAGGACTGGGTTATGAGACTGTAACCATGGTAATCCAGGCACCAAAACATCATGTAAATTGTACAACACAAGGAAGCGAATCACCTCCTGATGGTCTGGAGTCATACGCATAGTCACTTGCGTCCAGAACTGTGGTTTATTACAAGCCAAAGGTGTAGAATCAATACCCTTCAGAGGTATAGGGACTTCCAGAGGCTCTAAATCAAACCCACAGCGCCTGGCAAAGGACCAGTCCATAAGACTCAGAGCGGCGCCAGAGTCCACATAGGCATCCACGGTAATAACTGATAATGAACAAATCAAGGTTACAGACAAAATAAATTTGGACTGTAAAGTGCCAATTGAAATGGACTTGTCAACCTTCCTAGTACGCTTAGAGCATGCCGATATAACATGAGCAGAATCACCACAATAGAAGCATAACCCATTTTTACGCCTATAATTCTGCCGCTCGCTTCTGGACATAACTCTGTCACATTGCATTTTCTCTGGCGTCTCTTCAGAAGATACCGCCAAATGGTGCACGGGTTTGCGCTCCCGCAAACGCCGATCAATCTGAATTGCCATTGTCATGGACTCATTCAGACCTGTAGGCGCAGGGAACCCGACCATAACATCTTTAACGGCATCAGAAAGGCCCTCTCTGAAATTTGCCGCTAAGGCGCACTCATTCCACTGAGTAAGCACAGACCACCTACGAAATTTTTGGCAGTATATCTCCGCTTCATCTTGCCCTTGAGATAGGGCTATCAAAGCTTTTTCAGCTTGAATCTCCAAATTAGGTTCCTCATAAAGCAACCCTAAAGCCAGGAAAAACGCATCCACATTGAGCAACGCAGGATCCCCTGGTGCCAATGAAAATGCCCAATTTTGAGGGTCACCTCGCAGCAAAGAGATTACAATCTTAACCTGCTGGACAGGATCTCCTGAGGAGTGAGGTCTGAGAGAAAGGAATAATTTACAATTATATTTGAAATTCAAAAACCGAGATCTATCTCCGGAAAACACCTCTGGTGTAGGGATTTTAGGTTCAGAAATAGGAGCATGTATAACAAAATCTTGTAAATTTTGAACCTTCGTAGCAAGATTATTTAAACCTGCAGCCAAACTCTGAGGATCCATCTTTAAACAGGTGAGCTCAGAGCCATTCAAGGATTATAAGGAGAGAAAGGCAAAGGCTGTAATTAAAGCTGAAATACAACTGATCCAACTATGGAGCAAGCATAGGGGAAAAAGGGAAGAAAAAAAAAAATTTACAGACTTCTTTTTTCTCTCCTTTCTTCTGCCAATAAGTTTAACACAGGCCGGTCATACTGTCATGGTTCCCAATGGCAAGGGAACGTAAGAAACATATAAGTAACGAACGAGCTCTCGGGTGATGGAAACTCGAGTTGACTGTGAGCTAAATCTACCACACAACTAACAGTAGCCAGGGAGCATACCTACGGCTTCCTATATGCCACGCGCCAGCCGGAGGACTAACTACGCCTGGTAGAGGAAGAAACAGACCTGGCTTACCTCTAGGGAAATACCCCAAAAGATGATAGCAGCCCCCCACATGTAATAACGGTGAATTAAGAGGAAAAGACATACACAGTATGAAAGTAGATTTAGCAAAGAGAGGTCCACTTACTAGATAGCAGAAGGATACAAAAGAGGACTTCACGGTCAACTGAAAACCCTTTCAAAAACCATCCTGAAATTACTTTAAGACTCCTGTGTCAACTCATGACACAGGAGTGGCAATTTCAGCCCGCAAGAGCTTCCAGTTACAGAGAATTACAAAAACTGCAAACTGGACAAAAGGTACAAAACAAAAGGACAAAGTCCACTTAGCTGATCAGCAGACTAGTAGCAGGAACATGCAACCGAAGGCTCTGGTTACAATGATGACCGGCAAGGAAATGACTGGAGAGCAAGGCTAAATAGGAAACTCCCAAACACTGATGGAAGCAGGTGAACAGAAGCAGCAAAGTGCAAACAAGTCACCAGTACCACCAGCAACCACCAGGGGAGCCCAAAAAGCAGATACACAACACCCCACGTAGTATATAGCACAGCCACATAGTACATAACACAGGCAGCCCATGTAGTATATAACACAGCCACATAGTATATAACACAGCCATGTAGTATATAACATAGCCATGTAGTATATAACATAGCCACGTAGTATATAGCACAGCCACGTAGTATATAGCACAGCCACGTAGTATATAAAAAAAGCCACATAGTATATAACACAGGCACCCCACGTAGTATATAACACAGCCCACATAGTACATAACACAGGCAGCCCACATAGTATATAGCACAGACACCTAGTATATAACACAGCACCATGACGTAGTATATAACACAGCCCACGTAGTATTTAACACAGACAGCCCACATAGTATATAGCACAGACACGTAGTATATAACACAGCCCCGTGACGTAGTATATAACACAGCCCCGTGACGTAGTATATAACACAGGCAGCCCACGTAGTATATAGCACAGCCATGTAGTAAATAGCACAGCTCCATGACGTAGTATAACAGCCCACGTAGTATATAACACAGGCAGCCCACATAGTATATAGCACAGACATGTAGTATATAACACAGCCCCGTGACGTAGTATATAACACAGCCCCATGATGTAGTATATAACACAGCCCACGTAGTATATAACACAGGCAGCCCACATAGTATATAGCACAGACACGTAGTATATAACCGCCCCGTGATGTAGTATATAACACAGCCCCGTGACGTATATAACACAGACCATGTAGTATATAACACAGGCAGCCCACGTAGTATATAGCACAGCCAGCCATGTAGTATATAGTCTACAAGTCCCAGCATCACTCAGATGCCATACTGTAGGTCTGTGTAGTGTAGGAATACAAGTCCCAGGCAGGCTGCATCCCCCCGCAATGCTTTGGGACCAGGAAGGAAGACTCACTGCTTCACTTTCACAGTCACTCACGACTCACGCCATCGCCGTTGCCCCCGACCGTTGTGGACACAGGGTGCACTGACTTCTGCTCGTCTTTCTGCTGCTTGGCGCTGCCGCGCTGGACCTGGACGGTGGACCGTGTCGCGACGATCTGTGAGCTCTTAGGATGATGAGCTTGTCCTCACTCTCACCCGGAAGCGACGACCACCGGCCCGGAAGTGACTCCCCATGGTGAGTATTCCTGCAACTGCGCAGTGTCAGTCCCCAGAGAGCTCTGTGTGCCGCCTCCTGCTGCTGGGAAAGTCATCTCGCCTCCGAGTCCTGGCTGGGAGTTGACTGTGTAGTCACACAGCACAATAGCACAGGGATGTATTCCGGCTTCGGGGCCCCCCCATGACCGCATGATGTGCATCAGTGACAATCAGTGTCGTACCGTTATGGGTCCCCCCATCTCGCCAGGGCCCCGGCACTTGCCCAGGTGCGCCGGGTGCTGATGCCAGCCCTGCATCCTTGGGTGTTCGGAGCAGAGAAAATGCTGTGTCAAAGCGTGGGGCAAACAAAACATGAGAAATCCAGCTCAACGAACTTCTGAACAAATTCCTTCTTTATTTACCAAGAGGTGCTTAGCCGAGGATAAAACAACATCAGCATTGACAGTTACATGATATGTGACATCAACTCGACATCGACATTCGGTGAGCTTGATTTCTCATGTTTTGATTGTTGCAGGGTGTCAGGTCTCATATAGAACTGTTATTTTATCGTGATGGTGCTCAGCATGAGCACACACGATCTTTATGCCATATGTATATACACTGCTCAAAAAAATAAAGGGAACACTTAAACAACAGAATATAACTCCAAGTAAATAAAACTTCTGTGAAATCAAACTGTCCACTTTGGAAGCAACACTGTTTGACAATCAGTTTCACATGCTGTTGTGCAAATGGAATAGACAACAGATGGAAATTATTGGCAATTATCAAGACACACTCAATAAAGGAGTGGTTCTGCAGGTGGGGACCACAGACCACATCTCAATACCAATGCTTTCTGACTGATGTTTTGGTCACTATTGAATGTTGGTTGTGCTTTCACACTCATGGTAGCATGAGACGGACTCTACAACCCACACAAGTGGCTCAGGTAGTGCAGCTCATCCAGGATGGCACATCAATGCGAGCTGTGGCAAGAAGGATTGCTGTGTCTGTCAGCATAGTATCCAGAGGCTGGAGGCGCTACCAGGAGACAGGCCAGTACACCAGGAGACGTGGAGGGGGCCGTTGGAGGCCAGCAACAGGACCGCTACCTCAGCCTTTGTGCAAGGAGGAACAGGAGGAGCACTGCCAGAGCGCTGCAAAATGACCTTCAGCAGGCCACAAATGTGCATGTGTCTGCACAGTTAGAAACCAACTCCATGAGGATGGTCTGAGTGCCCGATGTCCACAGATGGGGGTTGTGCTCACAGCCCAACACCATGCAGGATGCTTGGCATTTGCCACAGAACACCAGGATTGGCAAACTCGCCACTGGCGCCCTGTGCTCTTCACAGATGAAAGCAGGTTCACACTGAGCACATGTGACAGATGTGACAGAGTCTGGAGACGCCGTGGAGAGCGATCTGCCTGCAACATCCTTCAGCATGACCGGTTTGGCAGTGGGTCAGTAATGGTGTGGGGTGGCATTTCTTTGGGGGGCCGCACAGCCCTCCATGTGCTCACCAGAGGCAGCCTGACTGCCATTAGGTACTGAGATGAGATCCTCAGACCCCTTGTGAGACCATATGCTTGTGCGGTTGGCCCTGCGTTCCTCCTAATGCGGGACAATACCAGACCTGCAAGATGATGGCATTGAAGCTATGGACTGGCCCGCCCGTTCCCCAGACCTGAATAAAATTGAACACATCTGGGACATCATGTCTCGCACCATCCACCAATGTCACTTTGCACCACAGACTGACCAGGAGTTGGCTGGTGCTTTAGTCCAGGTCTGGGAGGAGATCCCTCAGGAGACCATCCGCCGCCTCATCAGGAGCATGCCCAGGCGTTGTAGGGAGGTCATACAGGCATGTGGAGGCCACATACACTACTGAGCATCATTTCCTTGTCTTGAGGCTGTTCCACTGAAGTTGGATCAGCCTGTAACATCATTTTCCACTTTGATTTTGAGCATCATTTCAACTCCAGACCTCCGTGGGACATTAGTTTTGATTTACGTTGATCATTTTTAGGTTTTATTGTTCTCAACACATTCCACTATGTAATGAATAAAGATTTACAACTGGAATTTTTCATTCAGTGATATCTAGGATGTGAGATTTTAGCATTCTCTTTATTTTTTTGAGCAGTGTATATATATATATATATATATATATATATATATATATATATATATATATATATATATATATATATATATATATAGCGGTTTGCCGGAAACCAGCTCCCAAAGTGCCGTATATCTACAGCACATGTCGTGAAGAGGTTAATATTATTTTGTCTCATATGATTTATAATCATGTAAATTGTATGTACTGTATATTAATGATTTTTAAAGCCTGTATGCAATTTTTAAGCAGTCACATCAGTGCCAGTCTCTTTAAAGCACTGTTCCTGATATACATTTTGTAACCTTTTGACCTGTGCGTTCCTGACTGAGAACATGGTGCCCTCCTGATCTCCGCCACTTTTCATAATTGTTCACTGTATCACGGCTCCTGAGTAGGACACCAGGAGCTGGTGGAAGGTGCTGCAGCACTCCAGGACTGTTGTCATTCACTGCTTTGCCTTAGCTTTGTGCCTGGCATGCACAACTACCAAAGGTCAGTTGCATACCTCTTCCCCCACCACAAACAGTACAGACCAAAAGATTGGACACACCTTCTCATTTAAAGATTTTTCTGTATTTTCATGACTATGAAAATTGAACATTCACACTGAAAACTGTGAATTAACACATGTGGAATTATATACTTAACAAAAAAGTGTGAAACAACTGAAATTATGTCTTATATTCCAGCTTCTTCAAAGTAGCCACCTTTTGCTTTGATGACTGCTTTGCACACTCTTGGCATTCTCTTGATGAGCTTCAAGAGGTAGTCACCGGAAATGGTTTTCAATTCACAGGTGTGCCCTCTCAGGTTTAATAAGTGGGATTTCTTGCCTTATAAATGGGGTTGGGACCATCAGTTGTGTTGAGCAGAAGTCTGGTGGATACACTGCTGATAGTCCTACTGAATAGACTGTTAGAATTTGTATTATGGCAAGAAAAAAGCAGCTAAGTAAATAAAAACAAGTGGCCATCATTACTTTAAGAAATTAAGTCCGAAAAATTGGGAACACTTTGAAACTGTCACCAAGTGCAGTGGCAAAAACCATCAAGCGCTACAAAGAAGCTGGCTCACATGAGGACCGCCCCAGGAAAGGAAGACCAAGAGTCACCTTTGCTTCTGAGGATAAGTTTATCTGAGTCACCAGCCTCAGAAATTGCAGGTTAACAGCAGCCCAGATTAGAGACCATGTCAATGTTTCACAGAGTTCTAGCAGCAGACACATCTCTACAACAACTGTTAAGAGGAGACTTTGTGCAGCAGGTCTTCATGGTAAAATAGCTGCTAGGAAACCACTGCTAAGGACAGGCAACAAACAGAAGAGACTTGTTTGGGCTAAAGAACACAAGGAATTGACATTAGACCAGTGGAAATCTGTGCTTTGGTCTGATGAGTCCAAATCTGAGATTTTTGGCTCCAACCACAGTGTCTTTGTGCGATGCAGAAAAGGTGAACAGATGGATTCTACGTGCCTGGTTCCCAGCATGAAGCATGAAGGAGGAGGTGTGATTGTGTGGGGGTGCTTTGCTGGTGACACTGTTGGGGATTTATTCAAAGTTGAAGGCATACTGAACCAGCATGGCTACCACAGCATCTTGCAGAGGCATGCTATTCCATCCGGTTTGCGTTTAGTTGGACCATCATTTATTTTTCAACAGGACAACGAACCCAAACACACCTCCAGGCTGTGTAAGGGCTATTTGACCAAGAAGGAGAGTGATGGGGTGCTACGCCAGATGACCTGGCGTCCACAGTCACCAGACCTGAACCCAATCGAGATGGTTTGGGGTGAGCTGGACCGCAGAGTGAAGGGAAAAAGGACAAACAAGTGCTAAGCATCTTTGGAAACTCCTTCAAGATTGTTGGAAGACCATTCCCGGTGACTACCTCTTGAAGCTCATCAAGAGAATGCCAAGAGTGTGCAATGCAGCAGCCAGGGTTGTCCATCTGGCTAATCGTTACTCGGACGTGTCCGCTCTTCGCCAGTCATTACACTGGCTGCCCATTCATTACAGAATACAATTCAAAGTACTTGTTCTCACCCACAAAGCTCTCCAAAGTGCGGCACCCCCTTACATCTCCTCCCTCATTTCTCTCTATCGACCTAGCCGACCGCTGCACTCTGCAAACGACTTTCGACTAACCTCTGCACTAATCCATACCTCACACTCCCGACTCCAAGACTTCTCCCATGCTGCGCCAATCCTCTGGAATGCTCTACCCCAAGATATTAGGACCAGCCACAATTTACATAGTTTTAGGCGCTCGCTCAAAACACATTTGTTCAGAGCGGCCTATCACGTTCTCTAATCAAACTCATTTTATGTTTGTGTGTGTAGCCCATTCGCTATCTCCATCTACCTCCCACCCCCTGAAGATGGCTGGACCATCATTGTAAATACATCATTGTAAATACACACCTGTACTTTGTATCTCCCCACCTTATTGTAGATTGTAAGCTCTCACGAGCAGGGTCGTCTTATTTTGTTTTATTCTGCTTTTTTACTGTATTGTTAACATTGTTACCTATGACTGTTGTGTTTGAAATTGTTAAACTGTAAAGCGCTGCGGAATATGTTGGCGCTATATAAATAAAGATTATTATTATTATAATAAAGCAGTCATCAAAGCCAAAGGTGGCTACTTTGAAGAACCTAGAGTATAAGACATATTTTCAGTTGTTTCACACTTTTTTGTTAAGTATATAATTCCACATATGTTAATTCATAGTTTTGATGCCTTCAGTGTGAATGTACAATTTTCATAGTCATGAAAATACAGAAAAATCTTTAAATGAGGTGTGTCCAAACTTTTGGTCTGTACTGTACATTGGTAGGCTACTGAGACAGGTTTGTAACATCATTACCATCCTACATACGTGATACAGCAGACCTGTTGTTGAAGATAGAGTACCTGATAGTGGACAACAATGTATAGGTTGGGCCATTTATATGGATACACCTAAATAAAATGGGAATGGTTGGTGATATCAACTTCCTGTTTGTGGCACATTAGGATATGGGAGGGGGGAAACTTTTCGAGATTGGTGGTGACCATGGCGGCCATTTTGAAGTTGGCCATTTTGGATCCAACTTTATTTTTTTTCCAATGGGAAGAGGGTCATGTGACACATCAAACTTTTTGAGAATTTCACAAGAAAAACAATAGTGTGCTTGGTTTTAACGTAGCTTTATTCTTTCATGAGTTATTTACAAGTTTATGACCACTTATAAAATGTGTTCGAAGTGCTGCCCATTGTGTTGGATTGTCAATGCTGTTAGGTGTCGAGTTCCTGCCACTGCACAGGGGGAATCTCGAACCACCTCCGCTGCGGTCTCCCATTCTCCTCCAGCCGCAGTGGAGTCTGCTCAGCGGAGACGTCGGTCCCAGCGTCTGGCTCAGGCTGATGCTCTGCGCTTGGTTACTGCTGCTCTTCCAGGCTCAGCCATTGTAGCCAGTACTGGTCTGCGGCGAACAGACATCTCTGGGACTAAGTCCTGCTTTTTCCCTTCTGAGCATGCCCAAGGGAGGACCTCTCATTGCAGGTCGGGGGTCACACGCTCAGGTCCTGTAGCAGCTCCCATTGGACCACTAGGAAGGTCCTTGTCTGCTGTAGCTATAAAAGGTTTGCATGTCCGCACGGCCATGTGCTAGTATCAACTTATGTCATGAGCTTTGCTACTTTGTGGTCATGTCTGCATGTGGTCAGGGTTGGCTGAAATAAGCCCCTAGAATACCGGCACCTCTGGTGGGGAGTTTTGTGTGTGTGAATTCAGGGCTGGTGTTTAGCCACTAGAATTCCGGCTCCACCAGAGAGTTGTTCATGTGCTATGCTGACTGCATGACCACTGTTTGCTTTCTGCTCTGTTAGGTAGCTGTGATACTCTGAGAGGTTAACAGGGCACAGCGTTTTCCTATCTTAGCGATTCTGTGAAGTAATAGAGTTTGCTTATACCGCCATATAGTGCTGCCAATTGCTAGCAGCAGGTTCTCTCCTGCACGGTGGACCCCGGGTTGCGAATGCACCTATTATAACACATATATACTCAGTGCGTTCCGCCAACCCTAACAAATGCAACCCTCTTCTGCCACTCTTGACACACTGATAGCAACACCGCAGAAGAAATGCTAGCACAGGCTTCCAGTATCCGTTGTTTCAGATGCTTTACATCTCATATCTTCACAGCATAGACAATTGCCTTCAGATGACCCAAAAGATAAAAGTCTAAGGGGGTCAGATTGGGAGACCTTGGTGGCCATTCAACTGGCCCACGAAGACCAATCCACTTTCCAGGAAACTGTTCATGCTCGGACCTGATGCCCATAATGTGGTGGTGCACCATCTTGGGCCTTCCAATCCTTAGGATGATAGGGAACTATGATGACTGTTTCACAGATGTCAGACAAATAGGGGTATCCTAAGAGCGGACACTGATTTTGCTGATTTTCTTGCAGCTACCACAACTATTACTTTTAGAAGGGGCAGGTCCATTAGAGATCAGCTTGTGCACAACATCTATACTCCCCAAAAGAAGTTAGGCACATGGTTGGTTCACAGAAAAAAATGCACTTTTATATGTGGCAACTGTAATTTTTGCAAATTCGTGAGAGTTGGTGACAAATTAACAAGCTCTAGCACAAGAATAAGTGCTCTCAGATGCCCAGTCACATGTTTACTACAATCACAAAACAAAAGGGAATGGTTATGTACGTTATCTAAGGAAAAGTTATGTAAGTTGGGAAAAACAAAGTCATAAATTAATGCAATATTCCTTCAAACAGGTTCTACCCAGTTTCCTATGCCTTCAATAACAAAGACAACTTAACACAAATACATCTCTATATCAGAGGCAACACAGCCTGTGTTATTGCTTTTATGAATAATAAATATAACAAAAAGACAATGGTATTTACCAGCCAAGGTCACAAAGGAAAATGCCCAAATAGGATGCAGCAGACGTCCTTAACAAAGGAGGTAACACAGGTGCAAAATACTTAGGAAACAATCACTCTCAACCTACCAATCCATGGAGGGGGTGATTGCCTAGTATGAGAATTGTTATACACCAAATTATTATCCTATATTGTGGCCGTAAAGCAGGAGAACATAAGAACACCAAGAAAAAACTTTACCAAAATGCCCGGGTATAAAGAGTTAAAAAATATCAAGTTTATTCAGTACATTAAAAACAGTGTATTATAAATACAAAAGACAAAATGAGAGCACCGCAGGTATACAAGAGAAAGGTGGGTACACCCAGATAATATGTAAATATTAATAAATACTAAGGAAATAATAAAAAAATGTAATATACACATATAACCACCATGTATGTATTGTACGTAGACAGGAAGACAGTAATTGCTGCTGTTTGACAAATGTCAGACACACATAATATGAAAGCATAAATGGCAGCAATTATACAGTACATTCATACAAAGCTAGCAGCTCCATATCTATATTCCAATGTGGAAAAGGCAAAGTTGCCATGTAAAAAGGAATGCTGTTAATAAAATATAGAGCTGTCAGGCATACAAAGAAAGAGGGGTTGACATGCAAAAAAAAACTAACCATATCAAATAGTAGAAGAGTACATAGTAGAAAGTACTGTACCTTTAAAGGGACACTGTCACCCCCTCCAGCCGTTATAAACTAAAAGAGCCACCTTGTGCAGCAGTAAAGCTGCATTCTACCAAGGTGGCTCTTTTAGTTTTTGTTGCTGTTATTCCCCAAATAAAGGTATTTTAATTCTGCCCAAATACCTTTCTTTAGACCTGGAGGCAGGTCTGAACCCCCCTCTTTGAAGCGCCAAACTGCCGTCAGTCATATCTTCTGGGGAGCTGGTCGCCGCCCCCTCAGCGCTGTTTTCCTCGGAAATTTGGCACCTGCGCTGTGCTCTTCTGCCTTGGGCAGGCGCATTGAGCATTGGCCATCTGACCTCACCTGCTGGGTTGCAGACTGCGCCTGTGCGGGCAGTGTGGCCACCCAGCTACTGAATCCCCACCCCGCAGTGTGTTATGCATTATGCACAGTGCGGTGCTGGAAGGCGGGGGACCTGGGAGAGTGTCTGACAATCCAAACTGTGACAACACCTAGGAAATGAATAAAAAGTTAATGGTCATGCAAATCTGGGCGAATATACAATTTAAAACGGTTAGATTCCCATCTCCCAATTCTTTTTATATGGGCCTCGTTCAAGCCCAACCTGGCTGCTTCAGTAGCTGCTCCGATACGGAATGAATGAGAAGAAATATTAAGCGTTCCTAGCTTTAAATGTACCAGAGATTTCTTAAGAATAAAATTAAACTGAAATACGGTTGCAGGCTCACCATTTTTGTGAATAAGGAATGGGCCGTCGATACTTGGTCGATATGCCAACCATCTAGTAGTGTTAAAAACTGGGCAAATAACTGAATCCGAAATCGCATTTAACCTTACCGATGACCCTCTACCCAATTGATCAGTTTTGGATTTCGCTAAGAACAAACACACGTGACGACTATGCACTTGAACGTGTTCTAAAAACAAACCCGACGGAGAGGATTTCTTTAATGAAACGATTTCGCTGACCCATAAAGCTGCAAAAAATGCAAGAGAAAACGCTGTAGAAAACAAAAATGCCTCGAAGTGATCGTCACAAACTGACTAAAGAGATAAGCAAATATCTCTCAGCAGATGTGCTGAGATCGGACGGCGACTATCGGGTTTAAAAGTAGCCTTTCTAAAGCCCTTCAAAAATTGTTTAATTATAAAAAATTCGGTTAAAGGTTTCTTACCTAGAATTTTAAGAAAAAACAAGATACAAGGTTTTTAGATACAGCTGAATAAGCTAAACCCTTTTTAACTAACTGCTCCGCAAAAAACAAAGCGACTGATGGACTAGATTTGTGAAAGATATAATTATTGAGGTGACAGAATTGTACCCATAATTTCCAAGCAGCCGAATAGTCGGCCCAGGTTTTATTAGCCAAAGAGAAGGGTTGAGCGACTTTTATTTTTATAGGATCGGGTCGGGTTTCACGAAACCCGACTTTCTCAAAAGTCGGGTCGAGTGAAATCGGACGATCCTATAAAAAAGTCGGGGTCGGGGTCGGCCGAAACACGAAACCCAATGCAGTGCAATGGGATTATTAGGTATATACTCACCCTCGGACGCGCCCTGCTTCTTTCCGGCAGCCTTCCTTCCTAAGAATGAGCGCGTGAAGGACCTTAGATGACGTCGCGGCTTGTGATTGGTCGCGTGACTACCCATGTGACCGCTCGCGACCAATCACAAGCCGCGACGTCACCGCAGGTCATTCACGCGCTCATTCTTAGGAAGGAAGGCTGCCGGTTAGTACCAGGGCGCATCCAAGGGTGAGTATATCAATATTTTTTATTTTGATTCTTTATTTAACACTTAAATATGGATTCCGATACCGATTCCTGATATCGCAAACATATCGGAACTCGGTATCGGAATTCCGATACCAGATTCAAAAGATCGCCGACCTCATGGCCGACCCCACACAGGGGTCGGGTCGGGTTTCATGAAACCCGACTTTGCCAAAAGTCGGCGACTTCTAAAAATGGCCGACCCGTTTCGCTCAACCCTACCAAAGAGTTTTCAACAAATCGCTGAATCAAATGTGAATCAGGTCCCATATCTGCGGAGGACAAATTGATCTTCCTATGTCCTCTTCCTGAGCTTGGTCCAAGGAATGTGACGCCTGGCGGTGACAGATAAACTGAGCATTATAATTATTAGTACTGACGGAAAAAACTGCCTTTAGCCAAATATTAAAATACAAGCAACTAAGAGTAAGATGCCTTAAGATACTAGAAGAAAACTTATGTTTAGAAGAGAGGGTATTCAGCATGAAAACCAAACCTTGTTTCTCTGAGCGGAACGTTATGCGTTTGTTAGAGTGATGTACACCCCAAAAATGGATGATCAAAAAAATGGAAAAAAGATCTAAAAATGATGAATTTGCTGTAATTTTGTTAAGAACCCTTGACTCAGGCCACGACTCAAAAGCCCAGTTGGAAGAAAATGATAGCGCCATACCTAGATGCTCATCTGTAAAAAATGATAAATGTAATTCGTCCGAAGAAATAAAAGGAGTTTGCCATACATTCTTTCCATTAAAATCTGAAAGGAATCTCAACCAGATTTTCAGATCCTCCTCAACCTCATGATTCAAAAAGATATGAGACTGAGGAGAAGAATTACCAGCTGTAAGCTCGTATAGCCTTTTAGAAAAAGAACGACCCATAGGGATGATTTTTAAAGCAAAGTTTAACAAACCCAAGAGGGATTGAAGTTCTTTAAGGGTAACCTTTTCTTTCAGCAAAAATTGATTAATTATTGAGCAAATCCTAGATATTTTATCCAAGGGAAGTGAGCAGGTCATGCTAGAAGAATCAATATGAATTCCAAGGAATTCCAAGGAAGTGCAAGGAAAAACTGTTTTTTCTTCTGCGATAGGAACACCGAAATGATCACAAATTTTAATAAACCTATCCAGTAACAAAGTACAGACGTCAGAATCTACAGGGCCAATAAACAAAAAATCATCTAAGTAATGAAGTACCCCCCCATTGGTTAAGGAAAATTCGACTACCCAATGTAAAAAAGAAGAAAATGATTCAAAATAATAGCAAGATAAAGAAAAACCCATGGGGAGGCACTTATCAAAAAATAATTTATTCTTAAAAACAAAGCCAAGGGAATTAAAACCTTCCGGGTTCACTGGTAATTGTCTAAATGCAGATTTAATGTCGGATTTTGCCATCAAAGCGTTATGTGTGTCCACATTTTTGCAGGATTTCAACAGCCTCATCAAATGAAGAGTATTTAACTGAGCAAAGAACTGAGTCGACTTCATCATTCAGCGAGGCTCCTTCCGGATAAGATAAATGGTGTATCAGACGAAAGGAGCCCGGTTCTTTTTTAGGAACTACCCCAAGGGGGGAGATCCTAAGGGTACTGTCACACATTGAAATTTCGATCGCTACGACGGCACGATTCGTGACGTCGCAGCGATCGTATGATTATCGCTCCAGCGTCGTAGACTGCGGTCACACGTTGCAATCACGGCGCTGGAGCGATGCCGAAGTCCCCGGGTAACCAGGGTAAACATCGGGTTGCTAAGCGCAGGGCCGCGCTTAGTAACCCGATGTTTACCCTGGTTACCAGCGTAAACGTAAAAAAAACAAACAGTACATACTTACATGCCGGTGTCTGTCCCTCGGCGCTGTGCTTCTCTGCACTGTGTAAGCACAGCGGCCGGAAAGCACAGCGGTGACGTCACCGCTGTGCTCGCTTTCCGGCCGGCGCTCACACTGCAGAGAAGCTGAGACGCCGAGGGACAGACACCGGCATGTGAGTATGTACTGTTTGTTTTTTTTACGTTTACGCTGGTAACCACAGTAAACATCGGGTTACTAAGCGCGGCCCTGCGCTTAGTTACCCGATGTTTACCCTGGTTACCAGCGAACACATCGCTGGATCGCTGTCACACACAACGATCCAGCGATGACAGCGGGTGATCAAGCGACGAAAGAAAGTTCCAAACGATCTGCTACGACGTACGATTCTCAGCAGGATCCCTGATCGCTGCTGCGTGTCAGACACTGCGATATCGTAACGATATCGCTAGAACGTCACGAATCGTACCGTCGTAGCGATCGAAATTTCAATGTGTGACAGTACCCTAAAATTCGAAAAAGGAGGGGAATCAAAGGGGCCAGCAGCCCTACCCGCCTCTAGTTCTTTAAAGATTTTTTCTTCCACAATAAAGGGGAATTCCGCGGCAGATGGTAAATTCTGAACTAAATTGCACCCGCTGCCCTTAAATTGTGGAACAAAAAATCCGTAATAAAACCCATGAAAAATTAAAGAGCTAGTCCCCTGATCTGGAAAGACCTCTAACCAAGGAACCATGTTTTGTAACTTCACCGGTGTCTGGGCCTTTTGCCATAGATTCTTTAGGGGGCCCTTGCTGACCAGATTGAATTTGCTTCTTGTAGCATTTTGACATGGGGTGGTTGCTTCCGCAAAATGAGCATTCATGCCGACAATTAAGAGCCCATTTACAGCTATTTTCATTAAAGGCAAAGCATACTCCTCTTTTTGCGGGAGCACCCACACCATGTCTAGAAGTAGTGAACTTTTGAGGCAACATTAGATTAATCCATAATCCTATATCTTTTTTGCCCCAAGATAGATTGGGGTGCATGGCCATTTTTTGCCTGAAGGATTCATCATACACAAGCCAGGCCATACCCCCAAAATTTCTATAGGCTTCTAAGATAGAATCTAAGTGTTGAAAGAGGCCTGAACAAACATTAGGAAACTTCTCGCCCAGAACAGCAGCATAAATAGCAAAGGCCTGGAGCCAATTATTAAATGATCTCACATTTACATTCTTCTTTTTATCGTCAAGCTCCTCTTTTCTTTCATACTTATGCTGCTGTTCCTTGACAGATGGCAGTAGTGAAAAAAGATCTATGTACTCCTTTTTCCAGATTTGCTCTTTAACCGAGGGACTAAGATGAAAACCCAAGGGGGATATGTAGCGCCCCCACTGCCGCAGGGCCGAGGGGTACCCGGTACCGGGCCTCTGAGTCTCTGCTCTGGGGTTGTCACAGTGGCTAGACCCGGTCCATGACCCTGCTGAGGGGCGTACAGTAATAGATGTGGGTAGATGATGGTGGTGGTGATGCTGTAGTGGTGCGGTGCAGTAAATAACGAGGACACCAAGTTGCAGTCTCTTTACCTCTTTACTGAAGATCTCTGGGTCCTCAGTCCGGAATCCGGATAACCAGGCTACGCAAGTCCGGCCGGTCCAATGGCACCTCCAGAGTTCTCTTAACAGGTGGAAATCTGCGCCTTCCTGCTAGCGCTATGTGTTGTGGTCCTTCCCTGCTGTGCTTACGGAAAGTCCCCACAACTGTTGTGTCCGTTTCTTAAGTTCCCTCACAACTCGATTAGATGATGTTCTGCTAATCCTCCGTCCCTCCCTGATGTTACGGTTGGAACGGCACCCGTATGACGGGTAGGCTCGGAGCTCTTCCGGGACCCTAGAGTCGCCCCTCTCCACAAGTTGCCCCCCAAGACTGCATAGGTGATTTAGGTGAGACAGCCCGCCTTAGACTGACTGTCCTGCCATGGTTTAGAGTATTGCTTGAAGCTGAATATTGTAATACTCCCTCGGCGTTCCGGCCGCCGGTTGTGCACCTCAGTAGGATGTTGCCTCGGTCTTACAGCACGACTCCTACTGGTATTCTCCTTGTTGCTTTGATCTCGTTTCTCACTCAGCACAATCTGTCTCGCTTCCAGTCCCTTCTTGGGTACCGCCGCTATACTGAGCAGGCACGGTCCCGTTACGTTCGCTCAAGTTGCCAAGCCTCTGTCAGGATCCCACCCCTGACAGGGACCCTACCGAATCTTCTCCCACAACACCCTCTGCCACAAGGTGTTGCCTGGTTCCAACCCAGTCAGCTTTCTGATCTAACTTCCTGCCTGACCCCCAGTTTACCCACAATGGTGGGGAGTGGCCTAATGAATAGAACCCTTAGCTCCCCCTGGTGGCCCGGCTGTGAAATGTATTGGTGTCGGTGATACCTGTCCAGATGAACTCCTTCAGTGCCATCAGACGTACTATAGCTCCCCTTAGTGGCGGAACCACAGTACTGCAACGACCAGGACTCTGGGGCGCTGCACTCCCCCCCGGTTAAATCCAGTACTCCGGGACTGGGAAGAAAACAACAATACAGGTTAGCAAAAAGACATACAATTTTTGTTGAGTGTAATAACAATAAGCATACTTGAACAGAGCTTCCCTTTATGGGAGGTGAGGACACTTGAACGTTACAAACATGGTTAGATATCATAGCAACATGCTATACGTAACTTTTCTTACCCAACCGGGTATTCTACTTAGTACAAATGCTCGAACAATAATTTAACATTGCCTTTAAGGACGTACACTCTGAATCCACTAAAGACCTTCTTATAATCACATTATAAGGCAATTTAACTTTTTCATTCTCCTACTTTAAATCTGCAGGACCGCCTGTCCTAACGGCACCAGACCTTCTGCCTCTCCTTTCGGTTACAGGACCGCCCCGTTCAGCCCGGGCCTACTGCCTTTTCAACTACTATACACAGTATAGAACATAACATTACTTTCAGTTTTAGATCCATGAGCCATCTCTATATGGCTCCTAAGAGGACTCACTAACTAACCCCGTACGGGTTCACTGTCTGTCTTCATGTTACTATCAACATTATTAAACATTTTTCACAATTAACTTGTTAAATACACATAACTTCTTCATATAAGCATCTTCATCATTTTCTTTTTGTCAAGACATTATTACTTTCTGTCTTAAAGCAATATCACCCTTTAAGTGCAACAGGTGAACGTCCCCTTTAAAAGGTGACCAAGTCTCCATGAGGTAGCATATCTTCTCAAGCTACCAGTCCGTACTCAGCAAAGGCTCCGGTGCGGTAACTTCACAAAGAGTCCTTCCTTAAGTAAAACCAGTAGGGAGCACCTTTAAGAAGGTGCAAACTATTTACAAAAAGTTTGTATCATGCACTGTTCATGATTGCGGCAGTTCTGGAAACTTGTGTAAAACTTGGAAAAAGCAAACAAAACAATAGGGATCCCGGGTCAACAAAGGGATCCCTTTAATAATTAACCCTGGACGGGTTTAGCAGCAAAAATCAGGAAAACAGTAACTATTTACATGTGCAGAAGTAGTAATATCTTACTCATTTTTCGGTAGCCCCCACCGGGGCTTCACCTGGCAGGTGGCCCTCTGCAGGCCAGGCAGGTCGGACTCCAAGCTCACTCCCGCGGCCAGGTGCACCCCGTGGGTTCGGGTCTCCTGCACGACCAGGTCGTGCGCTGCGATGAGTGTCTGTGTGGGCCGATGGATAATGCTGGCAGCAGCAGCGGCGGCAGCAGCGGCTTCAGCGGCGAGCTCCTCCCCCTCGGTGCGGGACACCGCCAGAACGGCAGTGCAGCGCTGCATATCCCGGGCCCACCAGCCGCTCCCCTTTAGGTGCCGGCGGTATGTGACCACATCCCCCGGCTTCAGGAAGGACTTGGCGCCGTCTCCACACAGGCAGGGCTCCACTTCATCCCGGGTGATGCGGACTCTCAGGGCTGTCCCGATCTCCTGCACGAAGCCCTTTCCTGTCTGGGGCAGGTAAACAACCACAACGCCCCACTTCGGCAGGGAGCCCTCCAGCAGTTCTCCTCGCGCCTCCCGCTCCACTTCTCGCTGGAACTCCGCGATCAGGTGGTTTCGATATTCCCCCCAGGGGAAGGGCCCAAGGTCATTCCCCCCCGGTGCATTGGTGCCAGACGGCGGGGACATCGGGGCGCCACTGGTCGCAGCAGTGGCCGGGTCGTGTGTAGAGGTGAGGTGGCCTCCCCGGGAGTCGCGGCATTGGGTACCTTCACTGACGGTAGCTCCTCCGGTGCCGCTCTCCTCTCCTGCGGAAGGCGTACGAACTGGAGACCATTTAGGCACGGGATGCCCCATCGGCAGCTCCCAAGGATCCAAATCCTCCAGCGGGGGCATATCGGAATAATCCGCTGGTGACGGGGGTCGATGCGGGGCCATTCTTTTCTGCAGGCCTTCCCTGGTCTCCAGTTCCACCTCATCTGAGTCATGGTTTCGTTTCTTCGGTTTCCGTCCAGCATAGAAAATCAGAAGGCGGGTCTCGACTGCTGACGGACACGTCCTCAGAACACAGCAATATTTAGACTGGGCGGTCATTGTTGTTCGCGCTCCCCAGCTTGCCTACGCCTACTCCACGCCCCTCTTCTCTTCCTGCGCTCTCCTCAGCGCTGTAATGGCGGCGGGTTTTGGCGGTAAATGGCGCAGCACAGTCCTGGCAATAAAGTACAGTTTAAGCACAATAAATCACAGTTCCAAGGCACACATGACCTGATTCTTCAGGCTTAAGTAGATCCTGTTCGTGACGCCAAGTTGTAGCGCCCCCACTGCCGCAGGGCCGAGGGGTACCCGGTACCGGGCCTCTGAGTCTCTGCTCTGGGGTTGTCACGGTGGCTAGACCCGGTCCGTGACCCTGCTGAAGGGCGTACAGTAATAGATGTGGGTAGATGATGGTGGTGGTGATGCTGTAGTGGTGCGGTGCAGTAAATAACGAGGACACCAAGTTGCAGTCTCTTTACCTCTTTACTGAAGATCTCTGGGTCCTCAGTCCGTAATCCGGATAACCAGGCTACGCCAGTCCGGCCGGTCCAATGGCACCTCCAGAGTTCTCTTAACAGGTGGAAATCTGCGCCTTCCTGCTAGCGCTATGTGTTGTGGTCCTTCCCTGCTGTGCTTACGGAAAGTCCCCACAACTGTTGTGTCCGTTTCTTAAGTTCCCTCACAACTCGATTAGATGATGTTCTGCTAATCCTCCGTCCCTCCCTGATGTTACGGTTGGAACGGCACCCGTATGACGGGTAGGCTCGGAGCTCTTCCGGGACCCTAGAGTCGCCCCTCTCCACAAGTTGCCCCCCAAGACTGCATAGGTGATTTAGGTGAGACAGCCCGCCTTAGACTGACTGTCCTGCCGTGGTTTAGAGTATTGCTTGAAGCTGAATATTGTAATACTCCCTCGGCGTTCCGGCCGCCGGTTGTGCGCCTCAGTAGGATGTTGCCTCGGTCTTACAGCACGACTCCTACTGGTATTCTCCTTGTTGCTTTGATCTCGTTTCTCACTCAGCACAATCTGTCTCGCTTCCAGTCCCTTCTTGGGTACTGCCGCTATACTGAGCAGGCACGGTCCCGTTACGTTCGCTCAAGTTGCCAAGCCTCTGTCAGGATCCCACCCCTGACAGGGACCTGTCATGATCTCAATGGCAAGAGATCATAGCATAAGCATATATAGGAACTAGCTCTTGGAAGATGGGAACTGAGCTGACCATGAACTAAACCTAACACACAACTAGCAGTGGCCGGGTAGCATGCCTACGTTGATTCTAGATGCCCAGCACCAGCCGGAGGACTAAATAATGCTAGCAGAGGAAAATATTAGTCCTAGCTCACCTCTAGAGAAATACCCCAAAAGGAGACAGAGGCCCCCCACATGTATTGGCGGTGAATTAAGATGAAATAACAAACGTAGTATGAAAATAGGTTTAGCAAATTTGAGGTCCACTTACTACATAGCAGAAGACAGAAAGGACACTTTCATGGTCAGCTGAAAACCCTAATCAAAAACACCATCCAGAAATTACTTTAAAACTCTGGCATTAACTCATAACACCAGAGTGGCAATTCCTGTTCACAAGAGCTTTCCAGACACAGTAACGAAACTACAGCTGTGAACTGGAACCAAAATGCAAAAACAAACATGGACAAGAGTCCAACTTATCTAGTAGTTGTCTAGGAGCAGGAACAAGCACAGAGAGGCTTCTGATAACATTGTTGACCGGCAAGCAACTAACAGAGCAGCAAGGTTATATAGCGACTCCCACATCTTGATGGGAACAGGTGAACAGAGAAGATGAAGACACCAGTTCAATTCCACCAGTAGCCACCGGGGGAGCCCAGAATCCAAATTCACAACAGTACCCCCCCCTCAAGGAGGGAGCACCGAACCCTCACCAGAACCACCAGGGCGATCAGGATGGGCCCTATGAAAGGCACGAACCAAATCAGAGGCATGAACATCAGATGCATTCACCCAAGAATTATCCTCCTGGCCGTATCCCTTCCACTTGACCAGATACTGGAGTCTCCGTCTGGAAACACGAGAGTCCAAGATTTTCTCCAAAACGTACTCCAACTCACCCTCAACCAACACCGGAGCAGGAGGCTCAACGGAAGGCACAACCGGTACCTCATACCTGCGCAATAATGACCGATGAAAAACGTTATGAATAGAAAAAGATGCAGGGAGGTCCAAACGGAAGGAAACAGGGTTAAGAATCTCCAATATCTTATACGGGCCGATGAACCGAGGCTTAAACTTAGGAGAAGAGACCCTCATAGGGACAAAACGAGAAGATAACCACACCAAATCCCCAACACAAAGCCGAGGACCAACACGACGGTGGCGGTTGGCAAAAAGCTGAGTCTTCTCCTGGGACAACCTCAAATTGTCCACCACCTGCCCCCAGATCTGATGCAATCTCTCCACCACAGCATCCACTCCAGGACAATCCGAAGATTCCACCTGACCAGAGGAAAATCGAGGATGAAACCCCGAATTACAGAAAAACGGGGACACCAAAGTGGCAGAGCTGGCCCGATTATTGAGAGCGAACTCTGCCAATGGCAAAAAAGCAACCCAATCATCCTGGTCAGCAGACACAAAACACCTCAGATATGTCTCCAGGGTCTGATTAGTCCGCTCGGTCTGGCCATTCGTCTGAGGATGGAAAGCGGACGAAAAAGATAAATCTATGCCCATCCTAGCACAGAATGCCCGCCAAAATCTAGACACGAATTGGGTCCCTCTGTCAGAAATGATATTCTCAGGAATACCATGCAAACGAACAACATTTTGAAAAAACAGAGGAACCAACTCGGAAGAAGAAGGCAACTTGGGCAGAGGAACCAAATGGACCATCTTAGAGAAACGGTCACACACCACCCAGATGGCAGACATCTTCTGAGAAACAGGCAGATCTGAAATAAAATCCATCGAGATGTGCGTCCAAGGCCTCTTAGGAATAGGCAAGGGCAACAATAATCCACTAGCCCGAGAACAACAAGGCTTGGCCCGAGCACAAACGTCACAAGACTGCACAAAGCCTCGCACATCTCGTGACAGGGAAGGCCACCAGAAGGACCTTGCCACCAAATCCCTGGTACCAAAAATGCCAGGATGACCTGCCAACGCAGAAGAATGAACCTCAGAGATGACTCTACTGGTCCAATCATCAGGAACAAACAGTTTATCAGGTGGGCAACGATCCGGTCTATCTGCCTGAAACTCCTGCAAGGCCCGCCGCAGGTCTGGAGAAACGGCTGACAATACCACTCCATCCTTAAGGATACCTGTGGGCTCAGAGTTACCAGGCGAGTCAGGCTCAAAACTCCTAGAAAGGGCATCCGCCTTAACATTCTTAGAACCCGGTAGGTATGACACCACAAAATTAAACCGAGAGAAAAATAATGACCAGCGCGCCTGTCTAGGATTCAGGCGCCTGGCGGTCTCAAGATAAATCAAATTTTTGTGGTCAGTCAATACCACCACCTGATGTCTGGCCCCCTCAAGCCAATGGCGCCACTCCTCAAAAGCCCACTTCATGGCCAAAAGCTCCCGATTCCCAACATCATAATTCCGCTCAGCGGGCGAAAATTTACGGGAAAAGAAGGCACAAGGCCTCATCACGGAGCAGTCAGAACTTTTCTGCGACAACACTGCCCCAGCTCAACACAGACATAGCTCTCCAGTCGAGGACTGGGTTGTGAGATTGCAGCCAAGGCAATCCTAGCACCAAATCATCATGTAGATTATACAGCACCAGAAAGCGAATAATCTCCTGGTGACCCGGATTAATACGCATAGTTACTTGTGTCCAGTATTGTGGTTTATTATTAGCCAATGGGGTGGAGTCAATCCCCTTCAGAGGAATAGGAGTCTCCAAAGGCTCTAAATCATACCCACAGCGTTTGGCAAAGGACCAATCCATAAGACTCAAAGCGGCGCCAGAGTCGACATAGGCGTCCGTGGCAATAGATGACAAAGAGCAAATCAGGGTCACAGATAGAATAAACTTAGACGGTAAGGTGCAAATGGAAACAGATTTACCAAGTTTTTTAGTGCGCTTAGAGCATGCTGATATAACATGAGTAGAATCACCACAATAGAAACACAACCCATTTTTCCGTCTAAAATTCTGCCGCTCGCTTCGGGACAGAATTCTATCACACTGCATACTCTCTGGCGATTTCTCAGTGGACACCGCCAGATGGTGCACTGGTTTGCGCTCCCGCAAACGCCTATCGATCTGAATAGCCATTGTCATGGACTCATTCAGACCCGCAGGCACAGGGAACCCCACCATAACATCCTTAATGGCATCAGAGAGACCCTCTCTGAAAGTCGCCGCCAGGGCGCACTCATTCCACTGAGTAAGCACAGACCATTTACGGAATCTTTGGCAGTAAATTTCCGCTTCATCTTGCCCCTGAGATAGGGACATCAAAGTTTTTTCTGCCTGAAGCTCCAAATGAGGTTCGTCATAAAGCAACCCCAAGGCCAGAAAAAACGCATCCACATTGAGCAACGCAGGATCCCCTGGTGTCAATGAAAAAGCCCAGTCTTGAGGGTCGCCCCGGAGCAAGGAAATCACAATCCTGACCTGCTGTGCAGGGTCTCCGGCAGAGCGAGATTTCAGGGACAAAAATAATTTGCAATTATTTCGAAAATTCTGAAACCCAGATCTATTCCCCGAGAAAAATTCCGGCAAAGGAATTCTCGGCTCAGATACAGGTGCATGACAAACAAAATCTTGCAAATTTTGTACCTTCGTGGCGAGATTATTCAAACCTGCAGTTACACTCTGAAGATCCATTACAAACAGGTGGACACAGAGCCATTCAAAGGAGAGAGAAAAAAAAAAAAAAAAAAAAAAAAAAAAAAAATTTCAGCAGACTACTTATTTCTCTCCTTTCTCAGCCAAGGATTTTAACCCTTTAGTGGGCCGGTCAAACTGTCATGATCTCAATGGCAAGAGATCATAGCATAAGCATATATAGGAACTAGCTCTTGGAAGATGGGAACTGAGCTGACCATGAACTAAACCTAACACACAACTAGCAGTGGCCGGGTAGCATGCCTACGTTGATTCTAGATGCCCAGCACCAGCCGGAGGACTAAATAATGCTAGCAGAGGAAAATATTAGTCCTAGCTCACCTCTAGAGAAATACCCCAAAAGGAGACAGAGGCCCCCCACATGTATTGGCGGTGAATTAAGATGAAATAACAAACGTAGTATGAAAATAGGTTTAGCAAATTTGAGGTCCACTTACTACATAGCAGAAGACAGAAAGGACACTTTCATGGTCAGCTGAAAACCCTAATCAAAAACACCATCCAGAAATTACTTTAAAACTCTGGCATTAACTCATAACACCAGAGTGGCAATTCCTGTTCACAAGAGCTTTCCAGACACAGTAACGAAACTACAGCTGTGAACTGGAACCAAAATGCAAAAACAAACATGGACAAGAGTCCAACTTATCTAGTAGTTGTCTAGGAGCAGGAACAAGCACAGAGAGGCTTCTGATAACATTGTTGACCGGCAAGCAACTAACAGAGCAGCAAGGTTATATAGCGACTCCCACATCTTGATGGGAACAGGTGAACAGAGAAGATGAAGACACCAGTTCAATTCCACCAGTAGCCACCGGGGGAGCCCAGAATCCAAATTCACAACAGGGACCCTACCTAATCTTCTCCCACAACACCCTCTGCCACAAGGTGTTGCCTGGTTCCAACCCAGTCAGCTTTCTGATCTAACTTCCTGCCTGACCCCCAGTTTACCCACAATGGTGGGGAGTGGCCTAGTGAATAGAACCCTTAGCTCCCCCTGGTGGCCCGGCTGTGAAATGTATTGGTGTCGGTGATACCTGTCCAGATGAACTCCTTCAGTGCCATCAGACGTACTATAGCTCCCCTTAGTGGCGGAACCACAGTACTGCAACGACCAGGACTCTGGGGCGCTGCAGATACCTCACATGCGAGGGACTCCTTTAAAAATATCTCAGGTAGCCCTGGTTTAAGAACAATATTCCCCCCAGCTGCATCATTATGAATAGAAGGGGGTCTGGGGATCAATGAAGGAGCGCTATTGGATAAATATTCAACAATAACCTCCTTTACCATAGACTTTAAATTAAATGTGGAGACAGACAGGGGCACATTTAAAATCTCACCCCTATCCGTCTGGATGGTGTCTTGATCCGTGGCAGTAGCCGCACTCAAGCCCATATGATTGGGCGAATGCTGC
Source organism: Ranitomeya variabilis (assembly GCF_051348905.1). NCBI lineage: Eukaryota > Metazoa > Chordata > Amphibia > Anura > Dendrobatidae > Ranitomeya > Ranitomeya variabilis. The sequence continues at coordinate 155,772,891 of NC_135234.1, forward strand.
TGAGAAGGCGATTCACAGTCTTCTTCCTGTTCAGAATATGGCGATGTGGATCTCCATGCTGCAGCTGCTGCTAATGCGGCGTTCGTCTCCCCCGATGCTGACCTTCTCAGGCGCTGCGGCTCTGACGCCCGAGGTCCCTGGGCCCTCGCGCCTCTTTTATGGGTGCGGTGGCTAGATGAGTCGAAGACGCTGCGCCCGTCACCCGCTCCAGCCAGCAGCTCACGACAGGACACAGGATCAGCGCTGGCGGCCGGGAGTGATGACGCCAGCGGCGTCGCTTGATTGCCGCTGACACAGTCTTGAGATGGGCTGCGACACTTCAGATGTGAGGAACACCTACTCCTGTAGCGCGTCTCCAGGGTCCGGTCAGCTGATCTTGAAGATGGCGGCGGAGAAAATGATCTCCTCGGCCGCCGAGTTCTCCCGGAGCTGCGGCATGGATTCTGAGGGGCCAGAGACCTTGACGGGGCGGCAGGAGAGAGCGGAGCCAGTGGAGCAGGAGCTGAGGAAACCTCCGGAGTGGAGGTAGGTTTTACAGCAGGTTGAATAGCTAAACAGCTCTGCAGCCACTCGGCGCCGCCCTCCTCCTCCGCTCTCCGGAGCAGCTGCTGAACCAGCGCATCCATCAGACGTCTTCTTATCTTCAAATCTTCCTGAGGTCGTCTGGTGACACGGACCCAAAAACAGCTGTTTATATACACAAAATTTTTACCACACAGTACCTGGTAGCCAATCAAAATACCCCAAAAAGAGAGGGAAGGAGACAGAGGAAAATCTAGAACAAACTGGTTATAACCTGCTCGTGCACTGCACAGCTTACATGCTAAAAATTTATTAACCCTTTCACTGAAATACCATACTGAATATTAATCCTATTACCCTTTTTAAATATATGGGGGCTGTGTTATCATGCGACCCCCCTAAGATAAACTAAGGGGAGGGCGTTCATTAACAAATACTCGGAGGACACCCGAGCATGCTTGGGAAAACCCGAGCAACGAGTACACTCGCTCATCACTAGTCTCTAGTATTAGAATTGCACACAGATGAAGCTTTCAATAAGGCACAAGTCACACACATGTACAGTATAGCACAGTGCTCAGTCAACAGCCCTTTATACGCCCCTACTATTCGATTAGGAGGACTGCCCGATACTCTATCAGTGCATCACAAAGGTGGGAGCCCCTAGTTTACAAAGTCACCATTTATGAGACTGGCTGCACGCTTTAAAGATAAAATGTTCAAATATTTATATATAATATTAGGAGGTATTGGTTAATATTTGGGCAAAAAATATGCAAGCACACAACCCATGGCAAGGGTCCTCACTGTCTTGTGAGTCCCTACACTACAGTAAAATAAAAAGCTCTGCCAAAGAAATAAAAGGAACTTGCACCTCTGTGATGCACTAATAGAGTGCAAGGCAGCCCATCTAATTTCAGCTATGGGCAGGCAGTTTGGATGGAAAGGCGGCACCCCCTGAGCCCAGTGCCAGGGGATCTGGGAGCAGTGCGCAGACCCCGGGCAGCAGAGGAAGGAGGAGGTGCGAGTTGGGCATTGAGTGAATTGACCTCCCTACTGGGAAAGGGAGGAAGCATGTATGGACGCCGACTCTACAATCTTCTCCGTCCAGGAAGACATCTACACAGTGAATCATGGAAACAAACAGCTTCAATATTTTTGCTAAAATTTATATCAATTTGTTTTTTTTTACGAAAATGAATGTGCACAAAAAATGTGGTCTATATTAATGAGGACTTGTCACAATATTTTTTATTTTAAAAGCTATGTAGCTCACTAAAAAGGGGTGGAACAGGTGATTAAAATCTTCTAATTTCTTACTTTTAACCAAGAGGGCGGTATCAGAGATTCTTCTCTTAGGGAGTTTACAATATGATGATGATGATGCTGCTCAAACATAAGAAGGCAGAAGACACCCCACAGTGAAGCTGTGGAGTTAACTCTCAGGGAAGATGTGTATAGTACTTTTTTTTTACTATTTTATACTTAACTAACCTGGTGTTTACTGAATTCTCTGACTTCTCCTTTGTACCCGATTCAGAAAAATCAATAATGTAACATAAACTGACACACAACGGCTTTATAATCCATACTGTATGTTATAGTTTGCAGAACTTTTTTCTGCACTGTGTGGATGAAATTTGGTAACAATTTACAACAGAAGTAACACCTCTCTAAGTAATCCTATCTGTACTAAAAAGCAAATGAACATTGAATAGAGGCCTATTATGTGGCTTGTAGGACAGATTTCAGAAGAATTTTAAAGGAGTATTCTTAAATTGAAGTTAGCCCCTATTCATGGGAAATGGGATAACTTCCTGATCGTTGGGGGTCCGACTGCTGCGACCCCCCCACCAATCCCAAGAGCCATGGCAGAGCCCCACTCCATTCATTCTTATTGGGATCGGAGATAGAAAACCGATGCACTCTACTAGTCTTCGGCACGCCCATAAGAATGAATGGAGCAGCAATACACATGATTGATCGACCTTCACTCCTAGTTTCGGGATGGGCAGGGGTCCCACCAGTCAGACCCTCAGTGATCGGGAAATGATCTCCTATGTTATGCATAACTTACGAACGCGGTACAACTCATTTAAGCATTTGTAACTTTTAGGACTAATAACATAACGTGTTCCCCCATCATAGGGGAATAGCTTGGATGTCCCAGAGTTTTTATACTGACAATCTTTCAAGCTGGCATTAGGAAGTGTGATAAAATCACAAAATATATATAATGCAGTAACAGAGGGAATGTGATAGGCTGGTAATCTCTGGGCCACCATGTGATGCCCTATTGTGCTGATGCCAGGCATCCAGAGCATGGCACACGGTACATTACCTCTGCCTTGTGCTGATGGTCTTCCATGTTGCTCAGGCACTAATGCAGGTGAACAAGAAGTTGATGGGGTCCTGTGCTGCATACAGACCAGGCAGTGGATGGGTCCTGTGCTGTATACTGGCAGTGGATGAGATCCCATGCTACATAGAGACAGGGGATGGGTCCTGTGCTGTATACAGGCAGTGAATGGGGTCCTGTGCTGTATACAGGCAGTGGATAGTGTCCTGTGCTGTATACAAGCAGTGGATGGGATCCTGTGCTATATACAGGCAGGGAATGGGTCCTGTGCTGTATACAGGCAGTGGATGGGTCCTGTGCTGTATATAAGCAGTGGATGGGATCCCGTGCTATATACAGGCAGGGGATGGGTCCCGTGCTGTATACAGGAAGTGGATAGGTCCTATGCTGTATGCAGGTAGTGGATGGGTCCTGTGCTGTATACAAGCAGTGGATGGGATCATGTGCTATATACAGGCAGGGGACGAGTCCTGTGCTGTATACAGGCAGAGGATCTGTCCTGTGCTGTATACAGGCGGTGGATAGGGTCCTGTGCTGTATACAGGCAGTGGATGGGTCCTGTGCTGTATACAAGCAGTGAAAGGGATCCCGTGCTATATACAGGCAGGGGATGGGTCCTGTGCGGTATGCAGGCAGTGGATGGGTCCTTTGCTGTATACAAGCAGTGGATGGGATCCTGTACTATATACAGGCAGGGGATGAGTCCTGTGCCGTACACAGGCAGTGGATGGGTCCTGTGCCGTATACAGGCAGTGGATGGATCCTGTGCTGTATACAGCCAGTGGCTGGGGTCCTGTGCTGTACACAGCCAGTGGATGGGGTTCTGTGCTGTATACAGCCAGTGGATGGGGTCCTGTGCTGTATACAGCCAGTGGATGGGGTCCTGTGCTGTATACAGGCAGTGGATGGGTGCTGTGCTGTATACAGGCAGTGGATGGGTCCTGTGCTGTATACAGTGGATGGGTCCGGTGCTGTACACAGGCAGTGAAAAGAGTCCTGTTCTGTACACAGGCAGAGGATGGAGTCCTGTGCTGTATACATGCAGTGGATGGGTCCTGTGCTGTATACAAACTGTGGATGGGTCCTGTGCTGTATACAGGCAGTGGATGGGGTTCTGTACAGTATACAGGCAATGGATTGGATCCTGTGCTGTATACAAACTGTGGATGGGTCCTGTGCTGTATACAGGCAGTGGATGGGTCCTGTGCTGTATACAGGCAGAGGATGGGGTACTGTGCTGTATACAGGCAGTGGATGGGTCCTGTGCTGTATACTGGCAGTGCATGGGTCCTGTGCTGTATACCGGCAGTGGATGGGGTCCTGTGCTGTATACAGGCAGTGGATGGGTCCTGTGCTGTATACAGGCAGTGGATTGGATCCTGTGCTGTATACAGGCAGTGGATGGGTCCAGTGCTGTATACAGCCAGTGGATAGGGTCCTGTGCTGTATATAGGCAGTGGATGAGATCCTATGCTGTATACAGGCAGTGAATGGGTCCTGTGCTGCATACAGGCAGTGCATGGGTCCCGTGCTGTATACAGGCAGTGGATGGTGTCCTGTGCTATATACAGGCGGTGGATGGGGTCCTGTACTGTATACAGATGGTGGATGAGTCCTTTGCTGTATACAGGCAGTGGATGGGTCCTGTGCTGTATACAGGCAGAGGATGGGGTACTGTGCTGTATACAGGCAGTGGATGGGTCCTGTGCTGTATACTGGCAGTGAATGGGTCCTGTGCTGCATAACGGCAGTAGATGGGGTCCTGTGCTGTATACAGGCAGTGGATGGGTCCTGTGCTGTATATATGCAGTGGATGGGTCCTGTGCTGTATACAGCCAGTAGATGGGGTCCTGTGCTGTATACAGACAGGGGATGGGTGAGGTGCTGTATACAGGCAGTGGATGGGGTTCTGTGCTGTATGCAGGCAATGGATTGGATCCTGTGCTGTATACAGGCAGTGGATGGGGTCCGGTGCTGTATACAGGCAGTGGATTGGTCCTGTGCTGTATACAGGCAGTGGAAGGGGTCCTGTGCTGTATACTGGCAGTGCATGGGTCCTGTGCTGTATACCAGCAGTGGATGGGGTCCTGTGCTGTATACAGGCAGTGGATGGGTCCTGTGCTGTATACAGGCAGTGGATTGGATCCTGTGCTGTATACAGGCAGTGGATGGGTCCAGTGCTGTATACAGCCAGTGGATAGGGTCCTGTGCTGTATATAGGCAGTGGATGAGATCCTATGCTGTATACAGGCAGTGAATGGGTCCTGTGCTGCATACAGGCAGTGCATGGGTCCCGTGCTGTATACAGGCAGTGGATGGTGTCCTGTGCTATATACAGGCGGTGGATGGGGTCCTGTGCTGTATACAGATGGTGGATGAGTCCTTTGCTGTATACAGGCAGTGGATGGGTCCTGTGCTGTATACAGGCAGAGGATGGGGTACTGTGCTGTATACAGGCAGTGGATGGGTCCTGTGCTGTATACTGGCAGTGAATGGGTCCTGTGCTGCATAACGGCAGTAGATGGGGTCCTGTGCTGTATACAGGCAGTGGATGGGTCCTGTGCTGTATATATGCAGTGGATGGGTCCTGTGCTGTATACAGCCAGTAGATGGGGTCCTGTGCTGTATACAGACAGGGGATGGGTGAGGTGCTGTATACAGGCAGTGGATGGGGTTCTGTGCTGTATGCAGGCAATGGATTGGATCCTGTGCTGTATACAGGCAGTGGATGGGGTCCGGTGCTGTATACAGGCAGTGGATTGGTCCTGTGCTGTATACAGGCAGTGGAAGGGGTCCTGTGCTGTATACAGGTGGTGGATGGGGTCCTGTGCTGTATACACGTGGTGGATGGGTCATGTGCTGCATACAGGCAGTGGATGGGTCCTGTGCTGTATACAGCCAGTGGATAGGGTCCTGTGCTGTATATAGGCAGTGGATGAGATTCTGTGCTGTATACAAGCAGTGAATGGGTCCTGTGCTGTATACAGGCAGTGGATGGGTCCCGTGCTGCATACAGGCAGTGCATGGGTCCTGTGCTGTATACAGGCAGTGAATGGGGTCCAGGGCTATATACAGGCGGTGGATGGGGTCCTGTGCTGTATACAGGCGGTGGATTGGTCCTGTGCTGTATACCGGCAGTGGATGGGTCCTGTGCTGTATACCGGCAGTGGATGGGTCCTGTGCTGTATACAGGCAGTGGATGGGGTCCTGTGCTGTATACAGGCAGTGGATGGGTCCTGTGCTGTATACAGGCAGAGGATGGGGTACTGTGCTGTATACAGGCAGTGGATGGGTCCTGTGCTGTATACTGGCAGTGAATGGGTCCTGTGCTGCATAACGGCAGTAGATGGGGTCCTGTGCTGTATACCGGCAGTGGATGGGTCCTGTGCTGTATACCGGCAGTGGATGGGTCCTGTGCTGTATACAGGCAGTGGATGTGTCCTGTGCTATATACAGTCAGACAGGACATAAATATTGCGGATCGCAGGGAATGTGATCGTGCTGCCACCTGGTGGTCAGAGGGCAGCATTACATCATGTACATTCCTAGCACAGAGGCGTAGGGAGCAGCCTCTGTCTGCAGACGTGCCTCCTTCTGTTCTCTGTACCATGGGTTCTGGGAGGAGTCATCATCACTTCACCCCGGAATCAACATGGCACTGCAAGGGCTGTTTGCCAGGCTGAACTGCAAGGAGTACAAGAACTGGATGAAGGCCGGGCACTGCCTGCTGCTGCTGCAGAACCGCCTGCAGGGATACATAGACAAGGAGATGCAGACATTTCACCGGCAGCTGGCCAACACAGTCGCTGCACCAAGGCAAAGGAGATGCCAGTGCAGGGTGAAAGGCAAGCAGGTAGGAGATGGCAGAGGTGCAGGTGGCAGGGGGTCAGTAGTGTAGTGGTGCCAGGACAGCCAGCCTGCCCTCCTCTAATCACTGGTACCCAAAGTATGGTCAGCAGCATTTCTCCCTGACATCAGATAATCTCTACACCTGTAAGTGTTGGGTTGTGCTTGTGTGTCGTGTAGTATCAGTATCTTGTGTGTCGTGTAGTATCAGTGTTTTGTGTGTCGTGTAGTATCAGTATCTTGTGTGTCGTGTAGTATCAGTGTTTTGTGTGTCGTGTAGTATCAGTGTCTTGTATGTCGTGTAGTATCAGTGTCTTGTGTCGTGTAGTATCAGTGTCTTGTATGTCATGTAGTATCAGTGTTTTGTGTGTCGTGTAGTATCAGTGTTTTGTGTGTCGTGTAGTATCAGTGTTTTGTGTGTCGTGTAGTATCAGTATCTTGTGTGTCGTGTAGTATCAGTGTTTTGTGTGTCGTGTAGTATCAGTGTCTTGTATGTCGTGTAGTATCAGCATCTTGTATATCATGTAGTATCAGTTCCTTGTGTGTCGTGTAATATCAGTGTCTTGTATGTCATGTAATATCAGTGTCTTGTATGTCATGTAGCATCAGTGTTTTGTGTGTCGTGTAGTATCAGCATCTTGTATATCATGTAGTATCAGTTCCTTGTATGTCGTGTAGTATCAGTTTGTTGTATGTCATGTAGTATCAGTGTCTTGTATGTCATGTAGTATCAGTTCTGGTCTGTTTTTCCATCTATATCTGGTGCTAGGAAACCTGGGTGTCTGATTGCCCAATGGGCACTGAATAGTCACATTTGTAAATCCTTTGGGGGTTTCACATTCCGTACCCTCACCGCTCCATATCAGACATATCTGGTGTGATGTGAGAGGTTTGTTAAGGCTGTGGTCATGACATGTCTTTGTTATTAATGTTTGGCACCAAAGATAACCCCTTGATGTAGGGCAATACAGTGGCTTGTGAAAGTATTCAACCTGACCCCACCACCTCACATTTTAAGTGAGTTTGGGGATCAGCATGACAAAAGTGACACCATTCTAAAAACTGCACCCCTAAAGGTGCGCAAAACCACATCCAAGAAGTTTATTAACCCTTCAGGTGCTTCACGAGAACTAAAGCAATGTGGAAGGAAAAAATGAACATTTTACTTTTTTCACAAAAATTTACTTTAGACCCAAACTTTTTTATTTTCACAAGAATATCAGGAGAAAATTGACCACAAAATTTGTTGTGCAATTTCTCCTGAGTACACCGATTCCCCGTATGTTTGGGAAAGCCACTGTTTGGGTGCATGGCAGGGCTCAGACGGGAGGGAGCACTGTTTGACTTTTTGAACCCAAAATTGGCTGGAATTAATGGTGGTGCCATGTCACGTTTGAAGACCCCCTCATGTACCTAAACAGTTGAAACCACCCCAATTCTAACTCCAACCCTAACACAGCACTAACACCAACTCTAACCCCAACACACCTCTAACCACAAACCTAACCCCAACACACCCCTAACCCTAATCACAGCCCTAACCGTAATCCCAACCATAACCACAACCCTAACTCTAACCCTAGCCCTAACCCTAACTTTAGCACAACTCACTTTAGCCCAACCCTAACCTTAACTTTAGCCAACTCACTTTAGCCCAACTCACTTTGGGCCATATTGTGTCCACCAAGATGGTGACATGGCACCTACACAATAGCATCTATCATATCGCCGATAGATTCTACTTCGCAGGTGCCACCGGCGCCATTTTGAGACAGATTCTTTTTCTGAATAAATTTATATCAGCAAATAAAATAAATGCATATTATAGATGCCGCCTGCCTGCTGAAGGGGAGTTTTTTTTTCATTCAATACATATAATATTCAGTATGTAAAATAGGGGGCAGGTCACTAAGGAATCAGTGACCTGTCATAAGCCATCAGTATGAACCACATAAAGACTATCCCCCACAGGTCGCCCCAGAGCACGGACATATCATTAACTCAAAACTGAGAATAGAGCAACAACCATAAGACGGATTTAATCAACCAAGGAATCAATATCATTGTAGTCAGTATAACGGCGCCGACCTGACATTGTCTGTAGGTTACTGTACACAATCCTGCTGACAGGTTCCCTTTAATGCTGTTGCAGCCTCTGTGGCCTCTCAGAAAAGTTGAGTATACACTGACAGACCATGTGACACTTAGGCTAGGTTCACATTGCGTTAGGGCAATCCGTTTAGCGCTAGCGGATTGCGCTAACGCAATGTTTATTTAGGGGCCGCGCTAGGGGTCGCGTTAACGTCCCCGCTCTCGCAGATCCCCGTCTGCGAGAGCGGGGAACGGACCTTGGGCGCGCCGCGGACGCTGCAAGCAGCGTCCGAGGCGCGCCACAGAAGAACGGCACATCACTAGCGCGAGCCGAAAAAGGCACGCGCTTGCGATGCGCTAGAGGGAAACTTCACATTGCTGTCAATGGGTGCGCTAACGGACCCGTTGCACGGCGTTAATTGTGACATTTTCGCCGTGCAACGCTGTCCGTTAGCGTGTACACATTAACGCAATGTGAACCTAGCCTTACATTGCACACAGGTGGACTTCTTTTTACTAAACATGCGACTTATCAAGGTAATTGCTGGCACCAGACATTTTTAGAGGTTTCATCACAAAAGGGGTGAATACATACGCACATGACAATTTCTAGTTATTTGATCTCATAAATGTAATGTATGCCTATATTTTTCTCTTACTTAGACTATTTAATGCTGATGCATCACACACAAATCGGATTAAAAAAATATTTAAACACAGGTTGCGATGTAACAAAATAGGTAAAAAGCCACAGGAGGTGAATACTTTAGCAAACCACTGTATATAACATACGGGTGCATATTTGGCACCTAAGCTCCATTTATATCCACATGGTGTACTGAGCAATTCATGCTGGGATTACTATGTATTTAACAGCCGGGTCCACTTTTCAGTACAGAAAAAGGTATATTGTCATACAAGAGAAATGCAATGACAATATGTGTATATATATATATCCCAGGAGGGGCCCTATAAATTAATGCCTTACAAAAAGGCAGCACAGCAACTCAGTGGTTAACGCTGTAGACTGGGGTCTTGGGTAGAAATCCCACCACGAATAACATCTATTTTTCAGACTATAAGACACTTTTTTCCCAAAATTTTTTTGGGGAAAACGGGGGGGGTGCGTCTTATAGTCAGAATGTACTTACAATTAGCATGGTGGCAGCAGGAGTTGGGCGATTCTTCCGGTGGTCCGACACTGCTGGGCGATAATCTCACTCTCATCCCAGCCTGGAGCAGCTGGTGCGGCAGGTTCAGTGGTGCGGGGGCTCCAGCAACATTTTGTGAAAGTCCGGAGCCCCCGCACTTCCATTGTCTCGATGCTGTGGTCTCCGGGAAAATGGCCGCCTGAGGAGTCGCATGCGCAGATTGAGAAATCAAGCTGTGACAGCATCGGCCGTGAAGTGGCTTCTAAGCTCAATTTTCCCAGAGATGGCACAACAGATTACTACAGAACAGGTATCATTATTGTACTAAGAGCTGTACAGCCATATTACTAGTTTCAGGAGTAAAATCATCTTGATAGATTCATTTCCACGTTTCAAACATGGCAAAAACATTGCTATGAGGTAAATAAATGCAACCCTTGTGAACGCAGCCTTAGCATTGAAGGAGGTTTGGGTCTTTATTACCAGACACATCTTGGCTATTTTATAAGTGTGTTGGTTAAATGGCTGTAATTGTTTATCATTCATTATGGTGGTCGAATTCTGTACTTGATACATTTTTTTTACACACTATAACTTTTCTAAAATGCAACAGTTTTGAAGAACCTCCAAAACACAGCCCTAATCCTCTATGCTTCAGATTAAGTTCAGGTTCAGACAGCCGAATTGAAAATATGGCCTGCTACAACCGCAAATTACAGATGTGACTAGTTCATTGTGCAGCTCTGTGTGCTTGTCCGCATTGTAGACAGGTGTCAGCGCTGCCTTTCATTGCCTGTATTATAGTCCTTAAAGAGGTTGTCCCAAGACAAAAAGTTCATTTTAATCAATAGATCTTGGAATAATAATAATTTCCACAATTGGATGTGTTACAAATAAATGTTCCTGTGCTGAGATAATCTTAGAAATGTGCCCCTGCTGTGTACTGTGTAATGGCCGTGTCTGACCGTGCAGGAACGTGGTCTGATAATACCACATCTCCTGGGCAGATCTATTGATTAAAATGAACTTTTGTTCATGAGAAAACCCCTTTAAAATGGCTCAAAGTAGTGCCAATTTTTTTTTTTCGGTGCACACCAATGGTCTATAATGAGCTTGCGTGGGGTCCATGGTGCACATTGACAGTACTAAGACCAGTTATATGCTCATCTGAATGAGCCCCAATGGTTGTTCTACTCCATATTGTGCATTTGATGCTAAGTGATGGCGCCCTCGAAGCCGAGAGGGAATAATTGAGAGGGACGGCTCTCTCCTTTATAGTCTGGTAACTAAAATCTTGTTTTTCTTGCAAGTTCGTACCAAGTTGTCCTGCTTGTGCTCAGTGGAAAAAAATCATCCTAGCACATCATAACAACAGAAATGGAGAAATACACTGGGGGAACAGCGATCCGTCATTGTGGTCAACGCATTACTGGGAAGTAGCTAAGGTAATGTGTCTGGCATCAACAAAGAACGAATTACATACCGATATTATGATTCTATGCAACCCAGGGTCACACGATAGTATGAAAAATCGGTCCGATTCTCATCCAGAAAAATGGGACGTTTTTGTTTCTAACTTGTCATCCATGTGCTGTCCATATGCTCAACAACTATTGATTATTTACAGGACCATTTAGTTTCCTATGCCACAGAAATGCAATGTATGGCCATGTTCACAGGTTCAGTATTTGGTCAGTATTTTACCTCAGTATTTGGTCAGTATTTTACCTCAGTATTTGGTCAGTATTTTACCTCAGTATTTGGTCAGTATTTTACCTCAGTATTTGAAGCCAAAATCAGGAGAGGAACAATCAGAGGAAAAGTATAATAGAAACACGTCACCACTTCTGCATTTATCACTCACTCCAGGTTTGGGTTACAAATACTGATGTAAAATACTGACCAAATACTGAGCATTTGAATGCGGCCTATTTGTAAAAATCGGATGCTATAGTGTGGCTCAGTATGAAATCGAATTTATTGTTTACACGAATAGACTTGATTGTTTCATCTGGTTTTTGGAGGAAAATCAAGCTTTCTGAGATTTTCACATGCAGAATCAGGCCGGCGTCACACTAGCGAGTTTTACGGACGTATGAGCGCAGAAAATACATCCGTAAAATACGCGTAACACACGGCCCAATGATTCTCTATGTCCCAGCTCCTATCAGCCGTATTTTACGGATCTGTATTATACGGTCTTCTACGGCCGTAGAAAATCGCAGCATGCTGCGTTTGTCACCGTATTGCGCAAAAAAATCGCCAATTAAAGTCTATGGGGGCGAGAAAAATACGGATTACACACGGACAAGCAGTGTGACTTGCGAGAAATAAGCAGCGGTGTTCTATAGAAAAGCCGGTAATTTTTGCCGGCTTTTCATTTCTCCTTCACAAACCCGACAGGATATGAGACATGGTTTACATACAGTAAACCATCTCATACCCCTTTTTTTTTTTGCATATTCCACACTACTAATGTTAGTAGTGTGTATGTGCAAAATTTGGGCGCTGTAGCTTGTAAAATAAAGGGTTAAATGGCGGAAAAAATTGGCGTGGGCTCCCGCGCAATTTTCTCCTCCAGAGTGGTAAAGCCAGTGACTGAGGGCAGATATTAATAGCCTAGAGAAGGACCATGGTTATTGGCCCCCCCTTGCTAAAAACATCTGCCCCCAGCCACCCCAGAAAAGGCACATCTGGAAGATGCGCCTATTCTGGCACTTGGCCTCTCTCTTCCCACTCCCGTGTAGCGGTGGGATATGGGGTAATAAAGGGTTAATGTCACCTTGTTATTGTAAGGTGACATTAAGCCAGATTAATAATGGAGAGGCGTCAATTATGACACCTATCCATTATTAATCCAATAGTACGAAATGGTTAATAAAACACACACACATTATTTAAAAGTATTTTAATGAAATAAAGACACAGGGTGTTGTAATATTTTATTATACTGGTAATCTACCTGAAGACCCTCGTTCTGTAACAAAGGAAAAATAAAAAAACAACAATATCTCATACCTTCCGTCGCTCAGATCAAGTCCCACGAAGTAAATCCATCTGAAGGGGTTAAATCATTTTACAGCCAGGAGCTCTGCTAAAGCAGTGCTCGTGCCTGTAAAACCGCCGGGAATGAATGGACTGCAGAGGAATGACCTGTAGTTACCTTGAGTCGCGGTGATACGCCCTCTGCTGGATGTCCTCATGAACTAGAGCCTTGGAAAAGTTCCCACGCTCGAGTTCATATGAGGACATCCAGCAGAGGGCGCCTCACCGCGACTCAAGGTAACTACAGGTCACCCCACTTTCCATTCATTCCCTGGGGGTTTCACAGGCACGAGCACTACTTTAACAGAGCTCCTGGCTGTAAAATGATTTAACCCCTTCAGATGGATTTACTTCGTGGGACTTGATCTGAGCGACGGAAGGTATGTGTCATGAATCCCCAATGGCTAGGGATAGCACAGGACAAGCAAAGTACAAATAAATAACGGACGAGCTCTAGGGTGATGGAACCTGGGCTGACCGCTGCCCTACGCCTGACAAACGCAACTAGAGATAGCCAGGGAGCGTGCCTACGTTGGTTCTAGACGCCACGCACCAGCCTAAGAGCTAACTAGTACTGCAGAGAAAATAAAGACCTCACTTGCCTCCAGAGGAATGAACCCCAAAAGATATAGTTGCCCCCTCACATGTATTGACGGTGAAATGAGAGGAAGGCACACACATAGAGATGATATATATAGATTTAGCAAATTGAGGCCCGCTGTAAACTAGAAAGCAGAACGATACAAAAGGGGACTGAGCGGTCAGCAAAAAACCCTAATCAAAAAAACCATCCTGAGATTACAAGAACCCATGTGCCAACTCATGGCACATGGGGAGAACCTCAGTCCACTAGAGCTACCAGCTAGCATAGAGACATAATAAGCAAGCTGGACAAAAAACCAAACAACTGAAAAATCAGCACTTAGCTTATCCTGAAAGATCTGGGAGCAGGTAGGCAGGAACCAAACAGAGCACATCTGAATACATTGATAGCCGGCAAGGGAATGACAGAAAGGCCAGGTAAAATAGGAAACACCCAGCCTCTGATGGACAGGTGGAAACCAAAGGCCGCAACCCACCAAAGTCACCCAGTACCAGCAGTAACCACCAGAGGGAGCCCACAAACAGAATCCACAACAGTACCCCCCCCTTGAGGAGGGGTCACCGAACCCTTACGAGAACCCCCAGGGCGATCAGGGTGAGCTCTATGGAAGGCGCGGACCAAATCAGTCGCATGAACATCAGAGGCGACCACCCAGGAATTATCCTCCTGACCATAACCCTTCCACTTAACCAAATACTGGAGTTTGCGTCTGGAAACACGAGAATCCAAGATCTTCTCAACAACATACTCCAATTCTCCCTCCACCAGCACCGGAGCAGGAGGCTCAACCGAAGGAACAACGGGCACCTCATACCTCCGCAACAACGACCGATGGAACACATTATGAATAGCAAACGATGCTGGGAGATCCAAACGAAAAGATACAGGGTTAAGAATCTCCGAGATCCTATAAGGACCGATGAACCGAGGCTTGAACTTAGGAGAAGAGACCTTCATAGGGACAAAACGAGAAGACAACCACACCAAATCCCCAACAAGAAGTCGGGGACCCACGCGGCGACGGCGATTAGCAAACTGCTGAGTCTTCTCCTGAGATAACTTCAAATTGTCCACCACCTGATTCCAAATCTGATGTAGCCTGTCCACCACCATGTCCACTCCAGGACAATCCGAAGACTCCACCTGACCAGAGGAAAAACGAGGATGAAACCCCGAATTACAAAAAAAAGGAGAGACCAACGTGGCAGAACTAGCCCGATTATTAAGAGCAAATTCGGCCAGTGGCAAAAAAGCAACCCAGTCATCTTGGTCAGCAGAAACAAAACACCTCAAATAAGTTTCCAAGGTCTGATTAGTTCGCTCCGTCTGGCCATTCGTCTGAGGATGGAATGCAGACGAGAAAGACAAATCAATGCCCATCTTGGCACAAAACGTCCGCCAAAATCTAGACACAAACTGGGATCCCCTGTCAGAAACGATATTCTCCGGAATCCCATGCAAACGAACCACGTTCTGAAAAAATAAAGGGACCAACTCAGAGGAGGAAGGCAACTTAGGCAAGGGCACCAAATGAACCATCTTAGAAAAGCGGTCACACACAACCCAGATAACGGACATTTTCTGTGAAACCGGGAGATCAGAAATAAAATCCATGGAAATGTGCGTCCAAGGCCTCTTCGGGATGGGCAAGGATAACAACAACCCACTGGCCCGAGAACAGCAAGGCTTAGATCGAGCACACACTTCACAAGACTGCACAAAGGTACGCACATCCCTAGACAAGGAAGGCCACCAAAAAGACCTGGCCACCAAGTCTCTAGTACCAAATATTCCAGGATGACCAGCCAACACAGAAGAATGGACCTCGGAGATGACTCTACTGGTCCAATCATCCGGAACAAACAGTCTTTCTGGTGGACAACGATCCGGTTTATCCACCTGAAACTCCTGCAATGCACGTCGCAAGTCTGGGGATACGGCGGACAATATTACCCCATCCCTAAGGATACCAGTAGGCCCAGAGTCTCCAGGAGAGTCAGGCACAAAACTCCTGGAAAGAGCATCTGCCTTCACATTCTTTGAACCTGGCAGGTATGAAACCACAAAATTGAAACGAGAAAAAAACAATGACCAACGAGCCTGTCTAGGATTCAAACGCCTGGCAGACTCAAGGTAAATGAGATTCTTGTGATCAGTCAAGACCACCACACGATGTTTAGCACCCTCAAGCCAATGACGCCACTCCTCAAATGCCCACTTCATGGCCAAAAGCTCCCGATTACCCACATCATAATTGCGCTCGGCGGGCGAGAATTTTCAAGAGAAGAATGCACATGGCTTCATCACCGAGCCATCAGAACTTCTCTGTGACAAAACCGCCCCCGCTCCAATCTCGGAAGCATCAACCTCAACCTGAAAAGGAAGTGAAACATCTGGTTGACACAACACAGGAGCAGAAGAAAACCGGCGCTTAAGTTCCTGAAAGGCCCCCACAGCCGCAGGAGACCAATTAGCAACATCAGCACCCTTTTTAGTTAAATCAGTCAAAGGTTTAACAATACTGGAAAAATTTGCAATGAACCGACGATAAAAATTAGCAAACCCCAAGAACTTCTGTAGGCTCTTAACAGATGTAGGTTGTGTCCAGTCACAAATTGCCTGAACCTTAACGGGATCCATCTCAATAGTAGAAAGAGAAAAAATGTACCCCAAAAAAGAAATCTTCTGGACTCCGAAGAGACACTTTGAGCCCTTCACAAACAGAGAATTGGCCCGCAGAACCTGAAACACCTTCCTGACCTGTAGAACATGAGACTCCCAGTCATCAGAAAACACCAAAATATCATCCAAATACACAATCATAAACTTATCCAGATATTCACGGAAAATATTGTGCATAAAGGACTGAAAGACTGACGGAGCATTGGAGAGTCCAAAAGGCATTACCAAATACTCAAAATGGCCCTCAGGCGTATTAAATGCGGTTTTCCACTCATCACCTTGTTTTATCTGCACCAGATTATACGCACCGCGAAGATCTATCTTAGTGAACCACCTAGCCCCCTTAATGCGAGCAAACAAGTCAGTCAATAATGGCAATGGATACTGATATTTGACTGTAATCTTATTCAGAAGGCGATAATCTATACAAGGCCTCAGGGAACCATCTTTTTTTGCCACGAAAAAAAAACCTGCTCCCAGAGGGGACGAAGATGGACGAATATGTCCCTTTTCCAAGGACTCCTTAATATAATTCCGCATAGCAGTATGCTCTGGCAGTGACAGATTAAATAAACGACCCTTAGGGAACTTACTGCCAGGAATCAATTCTATAGCACAGTCACAATCTCTATGAGGAGGGAGCGAATTGAGCTTAGGCTCCTCAAAAACATCCCTATAGTCAGACAAAAACTCAGGGATCTCAGAAGGAGTAGATGAAGCGATAGAAATCGGAGGTGCATCATCATGAACCCCCTGACATCCCCAGCTTAACACAGACATTGTTTTCCAGTCCAGGACAGGATTATGAGTTTGTAACAATGGCAGACCCAGCACTAGTACATCATGTAAATTATACAGTACAAGGAAGCGAATCACCTCCTGATGAACGGGAGTCATGCGCATGGTCACTTGTGTCCAATACTGCGGTTTATTCATAGCCAATGGTGTAGAGTCAATTCCCTTCAGAGGAATAGGGACTTCCAGAGGCTCCAGACTAAAACCGCAGCGTTTAGCAAATGACCAATCCATAAGACTCAGGGCAGCGCCCGAATCCACATAGGCATCAACGGAAATGGAAGACAGTGAAAAAATCAGAGTCACAGACAAAATGAACTTAGGCTGCAGAGTACCAATGGCAAAAGATTTATCAAGCTTTTTTGTGCGTTTAGAGCATGCTGATATAACATGAGCTGAATCACCACAATAAAAACACAATCCATTTTTCCGCCTATAATTTTGCCGTTCACTTCTGGACTGAATTCTATCACATTGCATAGTCTCAGGTGCCTGTTCAGAAGACACCGCCAACTGGTGCACGGGTTTGCGCTCCCGCAAACGCCGATCAATCTGAATGGCCATAGCCATAGACTCATTCAGACCTGTAGGCGTAGGGAACCCCACCATAATATCCTTAATGGCCTCAGAAAGACCATTTCTGAAGTTTGCAGCCAGGGCGCACTCATTCCACTGAGTAAGCACCGACCATTTCCGAAATTTTTGACAATATATTTCCGCTTCATCATGCCCCTGAGAGAGGGCTAATAAAGCCTTTTCAGCCTGAATCTCCAGGTTGGGTTCCTCATAGAGCAATCCCAATGCCAGAAAAAACGCATCCACACTGAGCAATGCAGGATCCCCTGGTGCCAATGCAAATGCCCAATTCTGAGGGTCGCCCCGCAGGAAAGATATTACAATCCTGACCTGTTGAGCAGGGTCTCCAGAGGAGCGAGATTTTAAAGAAAGAAACAATTTACAATTGTTCCTGAAATTCAGGAAGGTAGATCTATCTCCAGAGAAGAACTCTGGAATAGGAATTCTAGGTTCAGACATGGGAGTGTGAACAACAAAATCCTGTATGTTTTGAACTTTTGCCGCGAGATTACTCAGGCTGGAAGCCAAACTCTGGACATCCATGTTAAACAGCTAAGATCAGAGCCATTCAAGGTTTAAGAGGAGGTAAGAAGCAGCTAGACAGCAATTAAGGGCTAGGCAGCAAAACTCTGAAGGGAAAAAAGAAAAAAAAAAAAAAAAAAAAAAAATTTCCCTTAAACACTTCTTTTTCTCCTGCTTCAGCCCAAACAATTAACACTTTGCGGGCCGGCTATACTGTCATGAATCCCCAATGGCTAGGGATAGCACAGGACAAGCAAAGTACAAATAAATAACGGACGAGCTCTAGGGTGATGGAACCTGGGCTGACCGCTGCCCTACGCCTGACAAACGCAACTAGAGATAGCCAGGGAGCGTGCCTACATTGGTTCTAGACGCCACGCACCAGCCTAAGAGCTAACTAGTACTGCAGAGAAAATAAAGACCTCACTTGCCTCCAGAGGAATGAACCCCAAAAGATATAGTTGCCCCCTCACATGTATTGACGGTGAAATGAGAGGAAGGCACACACATAGAGATGATATGTATAGATTTAGCAAATTGAGGCCCGCTGTAAACTAGAAAGCAGAACGATACAAAAGGGGACTGAGCGGTCAGCAAAAAACCCTAATCAAAAAAACCATCCTGAGATTACAAGAACCCATGTGCCAACTCATGGCACATGGGGAGAACCTCAGTCCACTAGAGCTACCAGCTAGCATAGAGACATAATAAGCAAGCTGGACAAAAAACCAAACAACTAATTATAGACCTGTCTCTAATCTTCCCTTCATCTCTAAACTCCTGGAACGCCTGGTCCACTCCCGTCTTACCCGCTATCTCTCAGATAATTCTCTTCTCGACCCTCTTCAATCTGGTTTCCGCTCTTTACACTCTACTGAAACTGCCCTCACTAAAGTCTCTAATGACCTACTAACAGCTAAATCTAATGGTCACTATTCCATGCTAATTCTCTTGGATCTCTCCGCAGCATTCGACACTGTGGATCATCAGCTCCTCCTCACTATGCTCCGCTCCATCGGCCTCAAGGACACCGTTCTCTCTTGGTTCTCCTCCTATCTCTCTGGCCGATCCTTCACTGTTTGTTTTGCTGGTTCCTCCTCCTCTCACCTTCCCCTTACTGTTGGGGTTCCTCAAGGATCAGTCCTAGGCCCCCTCCTCTTCTCTTTGTATACTGCCCCTATTGGACAAACAATCAGTAGATTTGGTTTCCAGTACCATCTCTATGCTGACGACACCCAATTATATACCTCTTCTCCTGTTATCACGCCGACCTTTTTAGAAAACACCAGTGATTGTCTTACCGCTGTCTCTAACATCATGTCCTCCCTCTATCTGAAACTGAACCTGTCAAAAACTGAACTCCTCGTGTTCTCTCCCTCTACAAACCTACCTTTGCCCGACATTGCCATCTCTGTGTGCGGTTCCACCATTACTCCAAAGCAACATGCCCGCTGCCTTGGAGTCATCCTTGATTCCGAGCTTTCATTCACCCCCCACATCCGATCACTGGCTCGCTCTTCTTATCTGCATCTCAAAAACATTTCCAGAATTCGCCCTTTTCTTACTTTCGACTCTGCAAAAACTCTTACTGTCTCACTTATTCATTCTCGTCTGGACTATTGTAACTCTCTACTAATTGGCCTACCTTTTACCAGACTCTCCCCGCTCCAATCTGTCCTGAATGCTGCTGCCAGGATCATATTCCTCGCCAACCGTTACACCGATGCCTCTACCTTGTGCCAGTCATTACACTGGCTACCCATCCAATCCAGAATCCAGTACAAAACTACTACCCTCATCCACAAAGCACTCCATGGCTCAGCACCACCCTACATCTCCTCTCTGGTCTCAGTCTACCAACCTACCCGTGCCCTCCGCTCTGCTAATGACCTCAGGTTAGCATCCTCAATAATCAGAACCTCCCACTCCCGTCTCCAAGACTTTACACGTGCGGCGCCGATTCTTTGGAATGCACTACCTAGGTTAATACAATTAATCCCCAATCCCCACAGTTTTAAGCGTGCACTAAAAACTCATTTGTTCAGATTGGCCTACCGCCTCAACGCATTAACCTAATTATCCCTGTGTGGCCTATTAATAAAAAACAACAACATAATCACGTTCCTCCATCATGTTCTCATACACTTTATGCAGTTAATAGCCTCTGTGTCTGTACTGTTACATACTTAGGCAGTTAACTGGTTCATGCAGCTTTACATGAACACCCGAGCCTTACACTATGGCTGGTCCAAATAACTAAAGCAATTGTTACCATCCACCTCTTGTGTCTCCCCTTTTCCTCATAGATTGTAAGCTTGCGAGCAGCAGGGCCCTCATTCCTCCTGGTATCTGTTTTGAACTGTGATTTCTGTTATGCTGTAATGTCTGTTGTCTGTATAAGTCCCCTCTATAAGTTGTAAAGCGCTGCGGAATATGTTGGCGCTATATAAATAAAATTATTATTATTATTATTATAAACAACTGAAAAATCAGCACTTAGCTTATCCTGAAAGATCTGGGAGCAGGTAGGCAGGAACCAAACAGAGCACATCTGAATACATTGATAGCCGGCAAGGGAATGACAGAAAGGCCAGGTAAAATAGGAAACACCCAGCCTCTGATGGACAGGTGGAAACCAAAGGCCGCAACCCACCAAAGTCACCCAGTACCAGCAGTAACCACCAGAGGGAGCCCACAAACAGAATCCACAACAGGTATGAGATATTGTTGTTTTTTTATTTTTCCTTTGTCACAGAACGAGGGTCTTCAGGTGGATTACCAGTATAATAAAATATTACAACACCCTGTATCTTTATTTCATTAAAATACTTTTAAATAATGTGTGTGTGTTTTATTAACCATTTCGTACTATTGGATTAATAATGGAAAGGTGTCATAATTGACGCCTCTCCATTATTAATCTGGCTTAATGTCACCTTACAATAGCAAGGTGACATTAACCATTCATTAACCCATATCCCACCTCTACACGGGAGTGGGAAGAGAATGGCCAAGTGCCAGAATAGGCGCATCTTCCAGATGTGCCTTTTCTGGGGTGGCTGGGGGCAGATGTTTGAAGCCAGGGGGGGGCCAATAACAATGGACCCTCTCTAGGCTATTAATATCTGTCCTCAGTCACTGGCTTTACCACTCTGGCAGAGAAAATTGCGCGGGAGCCCACGCCAATTTTTTCCGCCATTTAACCCTTTATTTTACAAGCTACAGCGCCCAAATTTTGCACATACACACTACTAACATTAGTAGTGTGGAATATGCAAAAAAAAGGGATATGAGATGGTTTACTGTATGTAAACCATGTCTCATATCCTGTCGGGTTTGGGAAGGAGAAATGAATAGCCGGCAATTGAATTACCGTCTTTTCACATATCTCGCACTGAATTAAATATAAATACAGTATATATATATATATATGTGTGTGTGTCTCAATGACATATATATATATATATACATACTGTATATATGTTTTAACGAACATTTGAGCACATAAATCCATTAGATGTCGGTTTTGCAAGCCTGCGAGAAAATATCGCAGTACGGATGCCATACAGAGGATGCCATGCGCAAAATACGCTGCCACACCCTGCTTACAGATGACATACGGATCACTATTTCGGGAACATTTCTGCGTATTACGGCCGTAATAAATGGACCGTATTTACATACGCTGAGTGTGACGCCGGCGTCAGTCAGTGAAAAAACATTCTTCATCTGCACCTTGGTCCAAGTACGATCTGTTTTTTTTTTTTAATGGATTGTACTCGGACCGAAAATACGGTAATGTGCTCAAGCCCTAATAGCGACATATTCTGCATATTCAACAAATATATTCTGTAAGAAATAACAAATCTTATCCACACAATGCATAACAAATCTGCTCGGAGTCAACTCGAAAATTGACCTATAGTGCAGATTTTAAACAGTTACTCCAATTTCCGCCATTCCTGGCCTACATGAGAATAACTGCTTCTAGGGAACTATAACGTTATTCTGGTCTTGGCTATGTAGAGATGGGAATAAATCTTTTTAATTTGTATTTGAAATCTCCCCAAATCTATTTGAACATCATTTCTGTTGTATCAGTCCACAGCAGCTGCTGAATCCACAACCGTCTTCTGCTGTGATTTGTGTTTTGTAGGTGTATATGCCACGAGGACAAACCCACTTCAATGGACCCCAGGAGTGTGATGCAGCAGCTCTACTCAACTTGATAAATAATTGTGATCATTTCAGAGTATCAAACATATCAAGGGTCAGAGAGGTAACCTTTACATTTATTACTACTGTCTATTGCTTTCCAAAGAAATAAAGCTACTAAAAGAGGGTCTGCAACGAATTTGAACATGTTAAACTTGCCGCATCATGAAATAGTGGCCACAGACTTGAAAAAAAAATAGTTTTCATTTTTTAATTTCTCATCTCCATTGCAGAAATATTATTTTGTAAAGGTTAGAGTCTAATTTTTACTTTGATCAAGAGAGCGTTTGCAGAGATCCCAGAGAATGTCAGACTTGGCTTTCTCTGTGTGAAATGTAATGACCCAGCTTACTGCAAACATCTACAGCGATTACATGCAAGCATGAGATTTGAGCACAGCTTTGTGTCATTACAAACACCTCACAATCTGCAGCTCACATCTCACAGCACTGTCAGTGTAGGGGGAGAGGAAATACAGCAAAACAGTGTGTCATTGCAAACACTTATTCAACTGTCATAAGCCACTGCCAGCCCCGCTCTACTCCTTATATCCCTACACTGACTGTATCATGGGATTAGAGCTGCAGATGCAGAGATGTTTGTAATGACACACAGGTCTGCTCTACTCCCCTCCCCCACTTGTAACCGCAGTAGATGCCAGCAGTGAGATTTGTGAGGAGAGCAGGTCTATATGTCACAACATGTTTCACACAGAGAAGGCTGGGTATGACCATCTTTGGGGGTGTGCTTTTTTGTTTTTGTCCCTGCATGATGCCTCCTGCTTATGATTGGTCAAGGTCACACAGGGGAAAAAGTAAACGTCACCAGAGACAAATCTCTGGTAACATCCCCTTGGTCTAAGCAAAAATTAGAATGTAAACTTTACAAGCTAAGGCCGGCCTCACACTAGCGAGTTTTACGGATGTATGAGCGCATAAACTACGTCCGTAAAATACGCATAACACACGGCCCAATGATTCCCTATGTCCCAGCTCCTATCAGCCGTATTTTACTGATCCGTATTATACGGTCTTGTACGGCCGTACAAAATCGCAGCATGCTGCGTTTGTCACCGTTTTGCGCAAAAAAATCGCCAATGAAAGTCTATGGGGGCGAGAAAAATACGGATTACACACGGACCAGCAGTGTGACCTGCGAGAAATACGCACCGGTGTTAGAGAGAAAAGCCGGTAATTCAATTGCCGGCTTTTCATTTCTCCTTCCCAAACCCGACATGATATGAGACATGGTTTATATACAGTAAACCATCTCATATCCCTTTTTTTTTTTTTGCATATTCCACACTACTAATGTTAGTAGTGTGTATGTGCAAAATTTGGGCGCTGTAGCTGCTAAAATAAAGGGTTAAATGGCGGAAAAAATTGGCGTGGGATCCCGCGCAATTTTCTCCGCCAGAGTGGTAAAGCCAGTGACTGAGGGCAGATATTAATAGCCTAGAGAGGGACCATGGTTATTGGCCCCCCTGGCTACAAACATCTGCCCCCAGCCACCCCAGAAAAGGCACATCTGGAAGATGCGCCTATTCTGGCACTTGGCCACTCTCTTCCCACTCCCGTGTAGCGGTGGGATATGGGGTAATGAAGGGTTAATGTCACCTTGCTATTGTAAGGTGACATTAAGCCAGATTAATAATGGAGAGACGTCAATTATGACACCTATCCATTATTAATCCAATTGTATGAAAGGGTAAAAAAAACACACACACATTATTAAAAAGTATTTTAATGAAATAAACACACAGGTTGTTTTAATATTTTATTGCTCTCTCAATCCACCTGAAGACCCTCGCTCTGAAAAATAATAAACCAACAATATACATACCTTCAGATGATCTGTCACGTCCCACGAAATAAATCCATCTGAAGGGGTTAAATCATTTTACAGCCAGGAGCTGTGCTAATCCACTCGCTCGTGCCTGTAAACCCCGGGTACTGTATGTAAACCATGTCTCATATCATGTCGGGTTTGGGAAGGAGAAATGAAAAGCCGGCAATTGAATTACTGGCTTTTCACATATCTCGCGCTGAATTAAATATAAATACAGAATATATATATGTGTCTCAATGACATATATATATATATATATATATATTTATTTATATATATACTGTATATATGTTTTAACGAACATTTGAGCACATAAATCCATTAGATGTCGGTCTTGCAAGCCTGCGAGAAAATATCGCAGTACGGATGCCATACGGATTACATACGGAGGATGACATGCGCAAAATACGCTGACACACCCTGCCTACGGATGACATACGGATCACTATTTTGGGGACTTTTCTGCGTATTACGGCTGTAAAATACGGACCGTATTTACATACGCTGAGTGTGAGGCCGGCCTAATGCTGTATCTTCACAACGGAGAAGAGACATAATAAAATCAATCATTTGATTTATGTGTGTTACAGAGTTACAATACGGGAAGGCTACGTCCACCTCTGCATCCATGGAGACAGATTAATGCATTAGACTTGAGAAAAACAATAGGTCAAAGGGCACCAAGTGGTAATGGTGGTTTATAAAAAAAAAACAACTGATGGCAGGCGGCATTGTAAACCATGTTAGGCCTGTTTCACACGTCAGTGGCTCCGGTACATGTGGTGACAGTTTCCTCATGTACCAGAGACACTGACTCACGTAGACACATTAAAGGGCCACTGTCACCCCCCCCCAGCCGTTATAAACTAAAAGAGCCACCTTGTGCAGCAGTAATGCTGCAGTCTAACAAGGTGGCTCTTTTAGTTTTTGATTCATTTATTACCTCAATAAAGCGTTTTAAAAATTGGCCACACATACCAGATATTGTAGCAGGAGGCGGTCCGAAGCGTCCTGTATGAATCCCCCAACTGCCGTCACTCTTCTCTTCAGGGCCGATGGTACCCGCCCCCTGAGCGCTGTTTCTTCTTAAATCCGGCGCCTGCGCTGTGCGTGCCTGCCTGGGGCCTGCGCAGTATTCTTTGTCAGTCACATCTCAGATGCCGGGTGCCTGACTGCGCCCTGTTACTGAATCCCCGCCCCGCACTGTGTTATTCATTATGCACAGTGCGGGGCTGGGGTTCCTGGGAAGGCGGGGGAGCGTCAGAGATGGGAGAGCGTCCGAGATGGGGAAGCGCCTGAACAGCGCAGTGCGCATGCCCAGGAATGCCAGCCCCGCACTGTGCATAATGAATAACACCGTACGGGGCGGGGATTCAGTAACAGGGCGGCCGCACTGCCCGCACAGGCGCAGCCAGGCACCCGGCATCTGAGATGTGACTGACAAAGAACACTGCGCAGGCCCCAGGCAGGCACGCACAGCGCAGGCGCCGGATTTAAATAGCAACAACGCGAAGGGGGCGGGTACCATCGACTCTGAAGAGAAGAGTGACGGCAGTTGGGGGATTCATACAGGACGCTTCGGACCGCCTCCTGGTACAATATCTGGTATGTGTGGCCAATTTTTAAAACGCTTTATTGAGGTAATAAATTAATCAAAAACTAAAAGAGCCACCTTGTTAGACTGCAGCATTACTGCTGCACAAGGTGGCTCTTTTAGTTTATAACGGCTGGGGGGGGGTGACAGTGGCCCTTTAAAGTAAATGTGTCTCTGCAGATATCAGTGAGTTTTCCCGGACCGTGTGTCCGTTTGCAAAACACGGAGACATGTCAGTGTTCGTGGGAGCGCATGGATCACACGGACCCATTAAAGTCAATGGGTCCGTGTAAACACGTACCGCACACGGATGCTGTCCGTGTGCCATCTGTGTGCTGTCCGTGTGCGTTTTTCCTGTCATAGGGTTAAAATTGTAAAAATTGTTGCAATACATGGACACACGTACAGCACACGGACCTTAAAAACGTACTCATGGACATCACACGGATCCCACACGGATAGTCTACGTGAGCACACGGATACACGGACACGGATAACTCCGGTACCGATTTCTCCGGTACCGGAATTATCTGGACGTGTGAGACTGGCCTTACACAGTTTGTTTGTTTTTTTTTAACATCAGGAACTCTTAGTACCCACGTGTGGTTACTCTTATTGTAAGGCCATGTTCACACGTTCAGTATTTGGTCAGTATTTTTCATCAGTATTTATAAGCCCAAATCAGTCATATTACATTATTCTTACATATATTATTTCTCTTCGCAGGTAATAAAGTGCAGAAATGAGTTGTTTCACTCTTTTGATATGAAGGTCTCCTCTTCGTGGTTGAAAACCTTTGGACAAAAAATGCATAATTTAGTTTCTGAATTCACACATGTACCTGGCATTGTAGGGGATGGCGAGAAAATGCAGAAGGTAATAGTCTACTGCATGGTACTTACTGGGCTTTTTTTTATTTAAAGGTGTTGTCTCATAAAAGAATAATATGACATATCATACCGCTGCATGACCAGCTCTATCCTCACCTACTGTATCCTCCCCCATCCCTTGTAGATTGTGAGCCTTCACGGGCAGGGTCCTCTCTCCTACTGTACCAGTTATGACTTGTGTTGTTCAAGATTATTGTACTTGTTTTTATTATGTATACCCCTCCTCACTTGTAAAGCGCCATGGAATAAATGGCGCTATAACAATAAATAATAATAATAATAATATCATCTAGATACAGCATACATGGAAGACTGATCTTGGGGAAGAATGACAAATGTTTGCCTGAACCATACCTTTCTATAAGAAGTAAACCTAAATTGCCCCCAATTGTGAGCCACATATGCTGTTCATAACAAAAGATTCACTGTCACTTCCAAACAGAAGAATGGTGTGAACAGGTGCATCCTTAGGGTATGTGTCCATGTGCAGGAAACGCTGCTTGTTTGACGCTGCAGCGTCAAACACGCAGCGTCCAGATCTTACAGCATAGTGGAGGGGATTTTTTCAAATCCCGTCTCCACTATGTGTGGTAACATGCACCCGGCGGCCCTGTGATTCCGGACATGCTGCGCGTCTTTTAAGATTGCAGCATGTCCGTGTACCTTGCGGCGACGCTGCGCAGCCGCAAGGTAAATCACAGGGCCCTATGTGTGGGGTGTGATGATGCCGGATGTGTGCAATGAACACATCATCACGTCACAGAAGGGGGCGGGGCTTAGGGCGGAGCAGGTTTGCCGCTCCGTCCAAACCGCCGGCCATCCTGAAAGTGGACACATACCCTAAGAGTAGCCATCTCCATACATAACTAACACATAAAGTTGCACTCTGTATTTTTTTAATGCTAAAGCATGTAAGTATGAAATATGAATTCTGTTCTCTAGAAAATTAGAAAATAGGAATAAACGCAGTTCAGACTGACCCCTAGGCGATTGTAGGGCGTACAGTATTTAAGGACATACTGCACAGTTGGTTTTGGTAATAATCTGCAATTTCTGCTACCAAAAATTAGGGATACCGGTGTCCACCAGTTCACAAATTAGTTCTGTAGAAAGTTCTAAAATATGTCCAGTCCAATGTCAGATAAGATAATCCCATATTCCCCTTACAGACCACTGAATTTCATCTCTTTCCTGACATGTAAAGTACATGTATATCACATAATAGGTGCTGGTGTATTTGCTTCCTCAAAACGTAAAAATCTGCAGTATTCCACCTCCCTTTTCTCAACCTGTATGGAAAAAAATCTAAAAATTAAGGAAAAAAAAATCACATAATATCCTGAGAGCCATAACTTTTTACTTCATGTGATCAGTAAGTGGAATGTACTGTAAAATGGTACCAATGAAATCTATAGCTCGTCTCACAAAAAAAAAAAAACAACTGAGGACTGAATTATGAATCACCCCGAAAATCAGTGTAAAAATATTGAAGTCACACAGTGATCCAGTGATATTTCATCATGAATCATGATAACTCAGAAGGAAAAAAAATGAGGAGCACAACTCACAGTATTAAATTAATGCGCAGGTCAAAGTACGTTGTGGCTGCAATACAAACGTACATGTGCAAGCACTATGCAACAGAAATCTGAAATGAAAGGGAATCTGTCAGCAGGGTTTTGCTATACAATCTGAGAGCAGCATAACGTAGGGACAGAGACCCTGTTTACAGGTATGTGTCGCTTGCTCAGCCATTTGATCTAGTTTTAAACAATCAGTGTTTTGTCAGCAGGAGATGATCATTAGAGGACTATGTGTCATATGGAAGTCATACCAGCTAATCTGTGTACCCAGCCCCACCACTGATTGTCAGCTTGCCGTAGTATAAGGCCGGCGTCACACTGGCGTATTGCATCCGATGCGAGATCATCGGATGCGATATGCTAATGACTCTTGGCTCCTGCTCGCAGCAGAGCAGGAGCCGAGTGTCATGCGTCTGTGCTCCGATTCTCTCACACAGGGAGGATCGGAGCACAGCTGCGGAGGAGGCGGAGAAATGAATTTCTCCATCTCCTCCATTGCTGGGGTCCGCTTACAACGCACGTCACTCGGATGATATCCGAGTGGTGTGCGCTGTCTCACTCGCACCCATAGGCTTATATGGGTGCGAGTGAGCCCAGAGTTTTCCTCGGTCCGAGACAATCGCAGCATGCAGCGATTGTCTCGGACCGAGGAAAACTGCCGACAAAAAGTCGGCTGCTGGGAGCTGACCCATATGTTAACATTGGTCCGAGTGCAATGCGATTTTTTATCGCATTGCACTCGGCCGTTTAAAACGCCAGTGTGACGCCGGCCTCAGGCTATGTTCACATGTCCAGTAATAATCTGTTAGAATGGATACAGCAGCAAACTGTTACCAAAAAAGTTATGCAGACGCAACTTTTTTGTGTAGGTAACGAAAAATTATTTTTTACTGGATCCATTTTTTAAATAACGGATCCTTCACAAATGAAAGAAAAGCTGTCTATTTAACAGATCCGTTTCCTATAGACTTCAATGTTAAAAAAAACGGATCCAGTTGAAATCAGTTTTTTTTTTTTAGCTGGACAAAAAGGTTGCGTCTGCACAAATTTTTGATTGCTGCTGTATCCGTTCTAATAGATGATTACTGGACATGTGAACAAAGCCTAAAACCGCTTGCCCCATCCAATATATGTATGTTGTTCAGTCTGGTTCCTGCGCAGTCCACCCCACTGAGCACACATGAGGCTTGTGAGGTGTCAGGCAGCTTTGTTCTAAGTGATAATAAAGGTTTCTCAATCAAGAGGAGGGAATTTAAAAGCAGAAATAGCAGCTCTAGGAGACCGCCTATAGCTGCTATTGCGCAGGTGCAGGAGGCGCCATCTTGGAGGAGGAAATATATTTTTTTTCTCCAACCAGATAGCACTGCCGGAGCCTGCACAATAGCAGCAATGGGATCTCTATACACACTGATAGCTGCTAACACGCAGGCGCCATTTTCAAATTTACTTTTTTTTCTACGCTCAATGAAATAAGCAAAAGGGATTAAGTGCACATTAACCATGCGATTATGCTGCAGAGCAGGAGCCACGACTGACATCTGCCTGCAGAAGGGTTTTTTTTTATTCAGAATGTACAGATCTTCATTATGCAAACTAGGGGGCAGGTCAGTGAGGGATCAGTCCTGTCAGCAGTCTGCAATATGACTACCTAGTCAGAGCACCACATGAAGACCCCCCACAGGCCACCCGGGACACGAGCATATCATTAAGGCTGCCGTCACACTAGCAGTATTTGGTCAGTATTTTACATCAGTATTTGTAAGCCAAAACCAGAAGTGGATGATAAATGCAGAAGTGGTGCATATGCTTCTATTATACTTTTCCTCTAATTGTTCCACTCCTGGTTTTGGCTTACAAATACTGAGGTAAAATACTGACCAAATACTGCTAGTGTGACGGCAGCCTAACTCAAAACTGAAAAAAAAGATTAAACAACAACCACAAAACGTATTTCATCACGCAAGGTATCTTTTTAATCGGTATAACGGCGCCGACCTGACACTGTTTGTAGGTTACTGTGCACAATCCTGCTGACAGGTTCCCTTCAAAGGGAATCTTTCAGGTGTTTTTTGTGTAGTATACTAATAGTATCCTGAAATAGTGTTCCTGTCAGCCCCGGACTAATTTATTCGCGTACCGGCTAGTCAAGAATATATAAATGGCAAATAAGTATTCACCCCTTCCCCCACCCATAATCCCGACCACCCCTATGCATTGGCGTCACTGATTCAGTCAGACTGTCAAATGTCTGAGGATCGCATCACAAACCTGGCCGGTGGCTTTCCTGCCCTGAAAAGTGACAGTTGCGTAAAATACATGTTGTCACGCTCATGTCAGGAGAGCAGACAGCCAGTCCGAGGTTTGCGATGGGATCCCCGGGGGAATAACACAGCAATCTGACTGCATCCAGTGATGCCAGCCGGGATGGGTGGGTGGTGACAGGGAAGGGGTGAATATTCATTTAGTATTTACATACGCTTGACTTGCTGGCCTGCATGTAACTGTAAAATGAATATTCACCCCTTTCCCTGCCATGTTTCCGCCCATCCTCCTGGCCGGCGTCACTGATTCAGTCAGACTGCTGAGTTACACAATCCTCGAACTGGCCGTCCGCTCTCCTGACCTTAGCGGGACAGCGTGTATTTCTATGCAGCAGTCACTCTCAGGTCAGAAGAGCAGACGGCCAGTCGGAGGATTGTGATGCGATCCTCGGGCATACGGCAGTCTGACTGAATCAGTGATGCCGGTAGAGGGATCGGTGGGATTATGGGTGGGGGAAGGGGTGAATATTCATTTTTCATTTACATGTGCTTGACTCTCAACAATAAATTTGTCTGGGTCTTACAGGGACACAATGGGGCCATGTAGAGAAATAAAAGTTACATATTCTGAAAGAGGTGCTCAAGCCTTATTTCAGAATGCTATTAGGTTACTACACAAAAATCACCTGACAGATTCCCTTTAAAGGGTTAATAGCATACGAAGTAAGATTTACAGGTTACCAGTAGTAAGGCTATAGTATGCTGATAATTATTTCTGCAATTACACTCTAGATCCTCGTGTCGGATTGGAATGTAGAAAACTCAGGCATATATGAGGTGGATGGAGTCCATTTCACTCCACAAAGCAAGACCACATCTCGTCATCCTTCCAGCACTAATGATACTAGTTTATCCTCACATATGGTTGAGAGACTAATGATACAGCAGCTGATCCAAGACCTGTATCTAGAGATAGAGGAACATGGTTCACTGACTAAAAAGGTAAGACACAAAACAGACAAACAGCAGAGAAGAAAGTGACTGATACAGAAATATGTATTCTCCTGCAGGATATAGTCAAGGTCGGCAGCATGAAGGCCTTCCTCGCTCAAAATCAAGATCTCCAATTTGTTTTCCAAGAAGACATAGAGAACCTTGACAGATTGTGCAAGGATCATGTTGCAATTAGTGAAGAAGGTTAGTTATTTCCTCATCCATCCGAGATCACAGGAATTGTTGCCTGTACTGTTTTCTATAAGATAGTGTCTGTGCATTCTTTAGCCTACGTGCACATGTTGAGTTTTTGCAGCATTGGTATGAAATACGCTGTGTAAAATACTCCCATTTTTGCATGCCTTTTTACTTGTGTTTTTTTCCGTCTTGATATATTTCAATGGGTGAAAAACGCTGAAAAAAAATTGACATGTGTAGATTTAAAAAAAAAAAAAAAAATGGTTTGATGGTTCAAATCTGGAAGGAAAATATAAGCAGCGTGAGTTTTCAGAAATCTCATTCGCTTTGCTGGTACCGTAAAATGCAACGTTTTTTCCACAGCATATGAACAAGCCCTTAACACAGTTTTTATCATATCTGCATATTGTTACAGTAAATCAGCAAAATGAGAACATACAATTTGAAATGTTGACTTTTTTTTCTTTTCCTTCAGGCTGGATTCAAACACGACGTGCTGCAATATTTTTCATAGTGGTGCTGTTGGCATATCTAACTGCATTTTTTTTAACTCAAGGACACTGAGGCTAGATGTTCTAGCAAAATCATGTGCATGGTATGTTTGTTTTTACCTTCTTTTAGTCACTTGATGTTAAAGAGGACTTAAATATGTAATGTTTTACGCGGTCCAAATAGCGCTGTTCCCCTTAATCTGGTGCTATTTTTATTTTTTTTCCTGTTCCTGTACCCCTCTATCGCACCGTTTTTCTCTTTGCTATAGGACTAGATTTACATATACAAAATGGGCGTGACCACCTGGAAAATGCCCAGAGAAGACCACACCCTCTTGTCTAACAAGACAAGATTTACATAAAGGAAGAAGCCACGATATCTTAGGAATGGAAACGCAGGAGCTAAAACAAAAATCCACCAGATTCATGGTAACAGATGCATTTTTTTAGACCAACCATGTAAAATATGAGCCATTTACAAGTGACTGGTCTGTAAATTCAGTGTGTTTTTTTTAACACTTTCCCCATAGCCTCCGCTTTTGGTCTTAGTAACTCCCTTTTTTTTTTTTTAATTTACAAAATAAAAAAAAAAAAAAAAACAGCAGCAAAATGTTTGTAAGAAAATGGTAAAAAATGATTAAAACTCATTATGTTTTTCTTTACAAGCATTAACAAATGATAAAAAAAATGTGTAAAGGAGTCCTTGTAAAATAGGATTTGCTAAATCTTAAATGGAATGTATTGGGTGTATTTTACTAATGCAGATATCAATAAATTTTCTTATTTTTATTCTGTTTTTAATTTTGATAAATGGTTATTTTATTTTTTGTACATGAACATTTCAGCTGCCATCTTGTCTGAGCTGCTGTTGACCACATTTAGAGAGATCCTTTAGAGCTGTCACATCTTCCATAGGAAAAAAAATAAGACTGGAGATGGCTCACTGACTTATTTGGGAGAGTTTTCTAAACGCATTCTGTGCCCTATGCAGAGTTCATTATACAGGGAGTGGGAGGAGGTGAGCTGTATCACCAGTGTCAATGGTGGATCGTATGTTATGTACTGTATACAGAAGTGGAATCTGTCATTAGATTCATGCTGGCCGAACCACGGGTAGCTTGGATCATACATCCTGGCTCAGCGATTGTGGACAGGTAGATCTTTCTCTGAATCGCTGTGGTGTTTCAGAGAACACAGTTTGACAAGCCATCTGGTGACCACAGAAAGAGACCTGACTAGTTCAGTGTTGGCCCCTAGCCAGCTTCTCTCCCTCCCCACTCCAATTGTTTAGCAGGTTCCTCCAACTCTTTTTTTTGTCTGTTTTTCGCTCGTTTCTTTTTCGAAGACACCAATGTGGGGAGGAATTTAGCTTTTCCAGATGATTTCGCTTGATTCATCATTTGCAATACTCACTCAGTGGTTAGCACTGCAGCCTTGCAGCACTGGGGTCCTGGGTCCAAATCCCAGCAAGGACGACAACTGCAAGGAGTTTGTATGTTCTCCCCGTGTTTGCCTGGGTTTCCTCCGAGTTCTTCGGTTTCCTCCCACATTCTAAAAACATACTGATAGGGAATCATGTCTGTAAAGTGCTGTGGAATAAGATAGCCCTATATCAGCAAAGCATAATAAATAATAAAAACTTCTTCCAAATGTACACACCCGGTCCCCTCAAGATGACTATGTATACCAAAAAAAAATTGCCAATTTTTTTGCATCATTTTACAAATATACTTGCACTGAAAAGAACAGTTCAAGATAAAAAAAAAACTATTTGCGTTTGCACAACAAGAATGAACTGCACACACCTTTTGATTTGTTTGGCTAACAATCACGGCAGTGAAAAGTACAAGATATAAGACAAAAAGAGAAAATTACCATATTTTAAAAAAAACAACTGATGAATCGGGTTCCATGTGTTGGGAGCTTCATGAAGTCTCCATGGTCAAGCAGCTGGGTACAAGCCTTAGATCACTGGGTACAAGGCCAAGCGCGGACCTTTGTGGTGTAAAGCACGTTACTGATGGACTCTACAGTATTATAAATGTGTTCTCTGGAGTGATTAATCATTTCCATTGTCTGGCTAGTCAATTGGACTAATGAATCTTTGTGTAATCTTCAGAAGCTACCTGCCTATTATAAAATGGTAAGGGCGCGTTAACAGAATGGGGCTCTCATCAGGGTTTCATTTCCTAGCATATTTCCAGTGAAGGTAGTGTTCGTTCTGCAGCATACAGGGCCCTACATTTGTTTGCTTTCAATTTTGTGGCCAAAATTTGGAGAATACTCCGTTTCTATTAAAGCGTGACTGTGGCCTTCATCAAAGGTGAGGACCATATAGAGGTGGAGTAGTGAGTTTGGTGGCTGCACAGAGCCCTGACCTCGAATTGAGCCATAAATGCTGGTTTGGTTGAATGGTCACAAAATACTACAAGTACACTCCAAAATCTGTAGAGAAGCTTTCCTAAAAGACCAGAGATTGCTATAGTTGTAAAATTGTGCCAATTCCCATTTTAATACCTATGCAATCTGATGTAATGTAGGTCATTAACCCCTATACCCCCAAGGGTGGTTTGCACGTTAATGACCGGGCCAATTTTTACAATTCTGACCACTGTCCCTTTTTGAGGTTAAAACTCTGGAACGCTTCAACGGATCCTGATGATTCTGACATTGTTTTCTCGTGACATATTGTACTTCATGATAGTGGTAAAATGTCTTTGATATTACCTGCATTTATTTGTGAAAAAAAACGGAAATTTGGCGAAAATTATGAAAATTTCGCAATTTTCCAACTTTGAATTTTTATGCCCTTAAATCACAGAGATATGTCACACAAAATACTTAATAAGTAACATTTCCCACATGTCTACTTTACATCAGCACAATTTTGGAACCAACATTTTTTTTGTTACGGAGTTATAAGGGTTAAACGTTGACCAGCAATTTCTCATTTGTACAACACAAATTTACTTCAGCTCCAATTTGTTTTATTTTACCAAGGGTAACAGGAGAAATTGGACCCCAAAAGTTGTTGTGCAATTTGCCCTGAGTACGCTGATACCCCATATGTGGGGGTAAATCACTGTTTGGGCAAACAGCAGAGCTCATAAGAGAAGGAGCGCCATTTGACTTTTCAATGCAAAATTGACTGGAATTGAGATAGGACGCCATGTCGCGTTTGGAGAGCCCCTGATGTGCCTAAACATTGAAACTCCCCCCACAAGTGACATCATTTTGGAAAGTAGACCCCCCTAAGGAACTTATCTAGATGTGTGGTAAGCACTTTGAACCACCAAGTGCTTCACAGAAGTTAATAACGCAGAGCCATGAAAATAAAAAATCTTTTTTCCCCACAAAAATTGTTTTTAGCCCCCAGTTTTGCATTTTCCCAAGGGTAACAGTAGAAATTGGACCCCAAAAGTTGTTGTCCAATTTGTCCTGAGTACGCTGATACCCAATATGTGGGGGGGAACCACCGTTTGGGCGCATGGCAGAGCTCAGAAGGGAAGGAGCGCCGTTTAGAATGCAGACTTAGATGGAATGGTCTGCAGGCGTCACGTTGCATTTGCAGAGCCCCTGATGTACCTAAACAGTAGAAACCCCCACAAGTTACCCCATATTGGAAACTAGACCCCCCAAGTAACTTATCTAGATGTGTTGTGAGAACTTTGAACCCCCAAATGTTTCACTAGTTAATAACGCAGGGCCTTGAAAAAAAATCTCTTTTTTTCCACAAAAATTATATTTTAGCCCCCAGTTTTGTATTTTCCCAAGGGTAACAGGAGAAATTGGACCACAAAAGTTGTTGTCCAATGTGTCCTGAGAACTCTGATACCCCATATGTTGGGGTAAACCCCTGTTTGGGCGCACGGGAGAGCTTGGAAGGGAAGGAGCACTGTTTTACTTTTTCAACGCAGAATTGGCTGGAATTGAGATTGGACACCATGTCGCGTTTGGAGAGCCCCTGATGTGCCTGAACAGTGAAAACCCCCCAATTCTAACTGAAACACTAATCCAAACACACCCCCAACCCTAATCCCAACCGTAAATGTAATCCTAACCCTAACTTTAGCCCCAACCCTAACCCTAGTCCTAACGGGAAAATGGAAATAAATACATTTTTTAAATTTTATTATTTTTCCCTAACTAAGGGGGTGATGAAGGGGGGGGGGTTTGATTTACTTTTATAGCTGTTTTTTTAGCGGATTTTTATGATTGGCAGCTGTCACACACAAAAAGACGCTTTTTATTGCAAAAAAATAGTTTTTGCGTCTCCACATTTTGAGAGCTATAATTTTTTCATATTTTGGTCCACAGAGTCATGTGAGGTCTTGTTTTTTGTGGGACGAGTTGACGTTTTTATTGGAACAAATTTCAGGCACATGACATTTTATCGCTTCTTATTCCGATTTTTGTGAGGTAGAATGACCAAAAACCAGCTATTAATGAATTTCTTTGGGGGGGGGGGGCGCTTATACCGTTCCGCATTTGGTAAAATTGATAAAGCAGTTTTATTCTTCGGGTCAGTCCGATTACAGCGATACCTCATTTATATAATTTTTTTATGTTTTGGCGCTTTTATACGATAAACACTCAAAAACAAAATATATAGGAATCAAAAACTCTAGCGTTTGCACATATAATCCCTTAAAACTTTACTTTTATTTCTACTCGATATAAAACCCAGACCCAGTATAAAAGAACTAAGTATAGATACCACATATACAGAAACCAGTCACCAGATTAAATTACCTATTATGGTCCTAGATATACCTACTGCTCACGCCTGCCTTACTGTGGAGGTTGGCACCCTAAGAAACAATTTTTTGGCGCCCCCACTCAACGCTGGCTATCCCTTTCCTCCCCTACAATATCCCTCTCAATACAGGTGGGAAAACAATATAGCTAAGAGCAGTGGTGAAACACAGACAAATAAAGAAATAAACAGATAAACCACCATTTAGACCTAAATAGGTACCTCCAAACAATATAACAACGTTCCCAACACAACGCATATAATGCGCATATGATACCCTGTAATGTCAAAAGATATTCCAATCAGGCGATAGCTGTCATGATTCTAAGCCTATCAGCGATATATAGTCAATTAGTCAACTCTATAGCCAGACAGCAATTAAAGGCCCGATATATGCCAAAAGATTTCTCTTAATAAATAATTAGCGTAACTTAACGTGTGTCATCCCGACACGTTTCCCCGTTCTCACGGTTCAACAGGAGGAAGTGATATTCATGATGCCGGATGCTCTGTAGATGTATGGCATAAGCCGGCGGTGACAATGTGGGGGCTTAAATAGCTCACATCAAATACGCGTGCCTGCATAGGCCACGCCCCCTCAGCGATACAACGGGATCCTAACCGGGTCAAAATAGTGTTGCGTCCCTCAAACTAAATAGGATAAAGCTGCCTCCGCTCATACAGTCTCCTACAGATAACACCGATATTTCGGTATAGCCATACTGTAGTTATCTATTATACCTCGCCAGATCCACCTCCGGATGTGTGTAATACTCATTGCGTCCGCTCTGCTAAACATCGCTTCTGCGCATGTCTCAATCCCATATAATGGGTGAGACGCACCATCATATTGCTGACGGCTTGCGTGTCACAAGGAGCCTGCGCATTCCTGATAACAGGACGCAACATAACCCAGATGTCCAGCTCTGGATAGATGTAATGGGTGGAAGGCACCATCAGTTCTACAAAGGCTTGCGTTCCACCTATGGACTTTTATGCATAGAGGCTTAAAAAAAAAAAAAAAAAAAAAAAAAAAAAATTATATATATATATATATATATATATCAACATGGATACCCCAAAAACCATAAGGGGGAACAAAGATGACTATATCATATTTAATGATAGTCAGCTGACACCCGGCCGTGCTGCCCCCCGTGAGCGCGGCCGATCGCGTATGATGTACTATCCTGTCGGTGGTCATACGGGCCCACCGCACCTCGACAGGATAGTACATCTAATGTCAGAAAGGGGTTAAGGTGTGACAGGCAGGTGTCTACATACTTCTGGTTATAAAATGTACCTAGAGATGACTGTACATGAAAAAAAAAAATGATAGGTTCACATTCTATATAAGATATGAAGGGTGTACATTAAAGATTTCCCCTGACCCACTTCCTGTGGACTGAGAGCAATGAAACTTGGCACAGTTATTAGTCCTTCTCTACATAGGTGCCATCTACGGACACACACTTCTCCCATCTCTTTAAGCAACTGTAAAAAACTCACTTGTAGAAGTCAACAGGTTGCTCCAAAAGCCACATTGTGATTTCGGAAATCAGAATCTCATCATCTGGAAAATGCTTGCCCTTCAAAAATAACTTCATTGTTGGAAAGAGGTGGAAGTCCGATGGTGCGAGGTCGGGTGAATAAGGGGGATGTGGTAGAATTTCAAAGCCACAGGAGCATGCTTCCATTTCGGCAACATGTGTGTTGTGAACTGGTGCATTGTCTTGCAGAAGGCGGACACCTTTGGTGAGCATGCCACATCTCTTGGTTTGGATGACCTCCCACAATTTCCGCAGCAGTAAAGCATAGTATTCCCCAGTGATCATGGTACCCTTTGAAAGGAAATCTATCAATACTACTCCGTGCTGGTCCCAAAACACTGTGATCATGTCGTATGGGTATAATGAAAATATGGAAAGGCAGAAAAAATAAAACTTTCAGGATAAAGGCAAGCTGCAATCCAGTCTTGATTGCATTATGTAACAACTATTAGTTTGTAGATACAGAATTCTGATCTAAAAGGGCTCAATCAGGTGAGACTCACATCCATTGTTCTAGATTGCGAGTGTCCCAATATAAGGACAGCGTCCATTTCCTGCAATATCTCATTAAGTGACTTTCTTCACCTTAAGTGTAACAATTACCTAATAAAGATATTTTCTCACTGATACTAATCTGTGGTTTATATTCATTCTGCTCTTGCTAAAATAGAAATGAACTCTTCGAGCAGAGAGAGAGCTACACAGTGGGAAGAAGAGCGCAGCCAATCATGAGTCGGGCGGTGGGTCTCAGACTACCTCCGGCATTGACAA
Source organism: Ranitomeya variabilis (assembly GCF_051348905.1). Classification (NCBI taxonomy): domain Eukaryota; kingdom Metazoa; phylum Chordata; class Amphibia; order Anura; family Dendrobatidae; genus Ranitomeya; species Ranitomeya variabilis. The sequence continues at coordinate 155,812,234 of NC_135234.1, forward strand.
GTGTGACACGTTTAGTCTGGCTGACTCCTAGTCAGATATTTTTCTCTGCCCACGCTATTTTAATGAGGTCACAAACTATTTTTTGCTTTTAATTAGCTATGCTGGATTGAAAAAAATCTTTATTATCATGTCTGAATGTGTAATACTTATATCAGTAAAGTAACAAACATCCTCAACAGTTGTTAAACAAAGAGTAGACAACCCCTTTGAGGAAACGATAATATGGTCAATAAAATTACAGTAAAACACAAGACATGTGACTTTATACATTCTGGATGGTTTATTTGAACAGAAATCTTCACTTATTACCAGCATTTAGAAGACAGATAAGGAAAAATATTCCTCAATGTTCAGCAGGATAAGTTATAGTCATTTGTACAATTCTTTGTATAACCGACAAAATAAATATATATTATGCCCACTTAAAGGGGATCTGTCAGCAGGTTTCTGCTGTTTAATCTGAGAGCAGCATAATCTAGGGAAAGAGACTCCAATATCAGGGATGATTCACTTATTAGGCTGTATACTGTAGTTTTAATACAATCAGCGTTTCAACAGCAGATTATCACTGCCTGACTAGGTCTCATGTGCACAGCAGTCAATCGAATCTGTAACCCCGCCCCCTACAGTGTACACAGGAAGTTGCCAATCGGGTGTGGGCGGGGTTATACACAGCTCAACAATTTGAGCACTGCAACAAACAAAGAAAACTATCATTCTAACAAAACTGCACCAAGGAGTCCAGTAAGTGTTACATGGCTAGAATCAGGCTTCCATACATTATGCTGCTTTCAGACTACATTGCAAACACCCGCCGACAGGTTCCTTTTCATGGGAACTTGTCAGAAGCTTTATTGTGAATGGAGTTGCTTCAGATGAATGTGGCAGCTGTAGACCTCTCTGCAACAAAATCTAGAGTGTGATCTTTACCTTTCAGGTCACAAAATGTAATATAATGGTGGGTAAGGCGGTAATAGACAACTTCACACATCAGTGGCTAGTGCAGCAATCGTCTGCTTCATTCCCCACCCAGGATGTAGAGGTCAATCATGCACATAGGGGACACGGTGAAAAGATACTCGGGAGGATTGATGAACTAGTCAGGAATTGGCCCACCCTCGGGGAATAGCCTCACAAGGGGAATAGCCTCACAAGTTCATATTTCCAGCTATAGAAAATATATGTGGCCAGGAAGTTCTACATGAGCCTGTCTTACTACAGGGGTAATTGGTTTGGAGACCCCAATGCTCCAGACATTCCTTTTAAAACTATTTTTTTGTAATTGGAGGGGATCTCGATATCGAAATAACTGACAGATCTAGGTTTGCTAGAGGAGAGATGTCATCTGTATCAGATCTCAATACCACAGTTTCTTGTATTCACTCGCTGGATCCGATTTCCTTAATCATGGTTTTAGGATTGTTTCATTCCTGCTAGAGTAAGCAAAAAGATTTGCAGGACCCGTTAGCCACGTCCATGGCCGCTAGACCATACCACTGCAAACCTCCTCCTCCTGCGTCCTGTGACGTCATTACATTGCAGGGGCCTACTAATCAGAAGAGGCGCCAGGGATGGAGGAGGTTCATAGTGCCCTGGTTCCAGCGGCCATAGATGTGGCTACTGGTCCAGCAGATCGTTTTGCCCAACTCTACTTGTTTTAATACATATTTTACATTATATAGAACCATGACCATTCTTTTTGGAGTGAATAATGGAAAAATGTAGCTTTAGATTTAGGTGAAACCTAGTGCATTTAACTGGGTAACACCAAAGTTTGATAGCTTTTTTTTTGCCTGATGTGCTTCTACTTGTTTCACCTAAACAGGCCATGAGAACAAAGATGGCTTCACAAAACGGACGCAATTAGTGGTAAAATGCATGGATGAGATTGCGCCCTTAGGGCCATCTGTAGCTGGCCTCTTGGAATTATTTAACCACAATGTAACCGGAATCCCATGTATCCATGAGAACAGTTAGATATTGGGAGAAAGAAAGCCAAGAGACCTGTGAACATGATAGGAAATAAAGGTGGACATCTACAACTTCATATTTATATTCACATCAGTAGAATAAAACACAGCCATGTCTAGAGAAATGTGAGGGGCGCGCGCCATCAGGGGTCCTAATATACAGATACTTAGCAGCGGCACAAGATTATTTATACACAAATATAAATCACATTTTTATCAAATCAGGATTTCTAAAACTGAACACCAATATGGAAATTACAGTACCATAATCAGTGATGAGCCAACATGAGATCACTAATCAGAGGGGCAGGTTACCATACACATTACAATTTATGATCTATCATACAGCTGTACTTCCCAGGACCAGACAACCTGCTATTACTCCAATATACAAGGGGTTATAAAAGACACTGCATCCAACCATCAGGATGACAGATTGCCATTACTATGGTACTTTATGGAATGGTGCCATGTTACCATAGTAGCCCACCAGAGCTTGTGTGACCATCTGTGCCAGTACGGGGCATTAGCCCAGTATGAGATACTGAGGGGTCACTTATTCCTAGAGGAAGTCTGGCCTTTAATGATCATTTGTCTACATAAGAAAAAAAACAAAACACACCACACACAAAGGTCAAATCTTGTGGAACGGGAAATAAAAGTAGCAAGTACATCCTCTGGGGATTTATTTTTACTTCTATCTTTATTGAGGTCACTATAGATGGCACCTAGACTTCCCAACGTCTCCCTTAGTGACAGGATCATTTTTGGAGAAAAAAAAAAATCTGTTACGTTTAAATAATTTACAACATCTCAGCATCAGTCCATCCTGATCTTCTGGTTGGTCATTCTGTAGATGATACTGTCGTACCCAGGGTCCATGTTCCAGAGGTTGTAGGAGATGGCAATAACTGCCAGAGCCAGGCCAATCATAATCCACAAGATGATGTTGAAGATGACGGCATAGTCAAAATTATAGTCATAGGCCAGGTTGTATGGGTTGGTGGACGTACTCTAAAGAGACACAGAAAAAACAGGTAAAGCGTAGTAATGGCAAACTTCCAGGAGGGCTGGTCTTCTCCAGAGCTTCTAAAACCACCAAGACACATTGCTTCACAAGCCTGCATCTCAGTATTGAACCCGGTAACAGGTCTGACCATTATACTGATTTATCCCCTATACATCTGAACTTTGATCCTGTAACAGCACTTACATCGGTTGCAGTTTGCAGGATTGAACGGCTCTTCCTCGTCAGGGGAGTCTCGAATGTTTCCACCGCGACAACTTCCACTATGGCATTTCCCCCATAAATGCTGTACATGTCATCGGCAAACTGTGAAAGATGGAAACAGCCGAGATAACCACAAGAATCTAGAAGAGGGAACTTTTTAGCTTCCCAGGAAGGCTGTACAGGTAATCAATGGGAAGACAATATTCAATGTGAACAAAAGCCAATCTTTCAGCCAGAGGTTATTACCGGATTGTGCTTGTGTTAGCGGAAATGCCTAAAAAAAAATTAATAAATAAATACAACCTAACGTGTTGCAGACCTGTGGGGGTCTGGGTCCTGACACCCCCTTCAACTGCTCAAAGATGTGCTCAGAAGGCAGAAGCTCTGCGTGTGGAGCAAGTTACAAGCTCAATAGGAAGTCTTCTGCTGACTGAACAATGCACTAGAGGCTTTTTAAGAAATCGGTGAGGGTCTCAGGACCTGGACCCCTAGCACGTATTACAAGTTTGGTTCTTCATGATTTTAGAACCTCCCCTTGAGCCGCATTCTAAGGAGATAGGCATCATGATAGGAGCATGCAGAGCTGGAATTTCATAAAAACTAAGAAAGTCTTTAGCCCTCCCACCCTAGATTCTGGAGCTGGCTTTCCTCCACACATGATGAATGTTCCTTGGTCCTGAGTATGGTCTTTGGAAGGAATACGTTATGTGCCAGTTCTATATATTAACCACACATGTAATATATATATGTGTGTGATCTCCTCAGAGGCATTTTTTCTTCTAAACTAAACAAGCCAAACCAGTATCGTAGCTACCGGGGGGGGGGGCGCAGAGGGGGCCATCGCCCCAGGCCCCGCGCTCTGAGGGTGCCCACCCGGAGCTACGCTACTGTAACTGTATTGGCGTGCACAGCGGTGCCCTCAGGGCCCCCCGCCCGTCATTGCAGGGTCAGCTGTATCGGCTGACTGCAGTGATGATAGAGGGAGCGCTACGCTCACTCTCCCATCATCCCCCTGTCAGCGTCTGACGTTACCGACGCTGACAGGGGTCGCGATGACGTCAGTACCCGGCGCCCACAGTTAGGAGATGTGCAGGCGCTCGGAGCAGTAGAGGAACCAGAAAGAAGAGCGGCGAGTATTTATTTATTATGGGGGCTGCCTTATACTAGAGTCTGCCTATAGGGGTTGCCTTATGCTACAGAGTCTGCCTATGGGGGGGAAGGTTTCCTTATACTACAGAGTCTGCCTATGGGGGGGCATTCCTTATGCTACGGAGTCTGCCTATGGGGGGACTGCCTTATACTACAGTCTGCCTATGGGGGGGGGGGACTGCCTTATACTACAGAGTCTGCCTATGGGTGGGGGGTCTGCCTTATACTACAGAGTCTGCCTATGGGGGGTCTGACTTATGCTACAGAGTCTGCCTATGGAGAGGGGGATTCCTTATACTACAGAGTATGCCTGTTGGGGAGACTCCCTTATACTACAGAGTCTGCCTATGGGGGTTGCCTTATACTACAGAGTCTGCCTATGGGGCTGCCTTATACTAGAGCCTGCCTATGGGGCTGCCTTATACTACAGAGTCTGCCTATGGGGGGCTGCTTTATACTGTATATAAGAGCATCATACTGTGTATAGGGGAGCTGTACAGGGGGGAGACTCGGGACATTATCAAATGTAAAGTGGGCACTTATTGCTATAGGGGAACTCAGGTTACTCTGACTATGAAAGGGGCACACAGGGCATTATTACTTTATAGGGGGCAAAATATGGGCACTGTTTTCTAGGGCACTTGTACCCGGCATTAGTATATTATAGAGGGTTGTTTTAGAATTTAGAAGGCACAGAGAACCACACAGTAGGTGCAGTATTAGGGACACATACGGCAGCAGAGGCTCAGTATTTGGGATATCAGCAGGATGAGAAGTTTGGGCAGGTTGCCAATAGATGGTGATGGGGCTGGAATATGAGAAGTGAAATGTGTCTTTGTTGTATTGTCTGCAGGTGAGTCGTGGCTGGAAGAATTGTCATGTCGGTCTGGGCCAGATGGAAAAGACGGGAAAAGTGAACGATCCCATCAGAAAGAACGTCAGCTGTTAGTCATTATCTGTAACTGTGCTGTGATCTCTTATATGTTCTGTAGTGCTGGTATCTACCACTGACCATATGGCGGTAATATCCACGTTGGTCTTTATATAGAGATTATCTTCAGTAACAGCGCGGTCATCTTCTGAGGTTCTCCTCCACTATTAGGGTGCGTCACCGAGTTGTAATCAAGGTTACCTGGTTAGATGCCCACTCAAAAGCTTCACCCCCCCCTGAACCAAAACCCTAGCTACGCCTCGGAGCCCAACATTTCTCACCTCTGTCACTACTTGGAGAGATCTTCCATCCCAAGTAATAATCTAGATGCTCGCCTTTGAACTGACTCATTTTTAAATTGTAGAACCCAAAACTGGATCCCATATTCTATATGTGGCTTTACAATCGATTTATAAAGGCTACATTTGGATCACAGGACTTTCTCTCTCTATACATCCAATAATCTTCTTTGCTTTTGCAGCTACGGCTTGACATTGAGTACTGCTGCTCAGATCACTTGTAACCAGAATACCCAAGTCCTTCTCCTGTGCTGTAGTCCCGAGTATACTCCCATTTAAAGAGAACGTGTAATGCCCCCAAATGAGATTAACCTGCAGGTTAATAGTGTTATAATGCTGCCCGGCCACCTTACTGAAAGTGCAGCTACTGGGAGAAAATTAACTTTATTCCTCCACAGAGTCAGTACACAGAGAGTAGCAGCTGGAAGCACACACTGGTACTTTGACTGACATCTTTGGGTCTTGAGAAAGCAGAAGCTATAAATTTGGTTGCACAGAGGCCAGTGGATCTCTCCATTGGTTCTGAAGATTTTTTTTTCCTCAGTAAAAGTATCCAATGAATTGGTGATAAAGGGTTATTCCAGTAGTAACGAGTAAAATAGATAAACAGTCATTGCCTGACAGTTTGCCATGAAAAAACAAACTTGCTGTACTCACTGTCCCCAGGTCCTCCTGTAAATCTCAGTCGCTGATTCCGGTGTCAAGCACTGGCTGCGATTGGGCGTTCTGTCTATACTGGCAGAGCAACTTCGCTCACAGATTGGTTGCCGACATGAAGTCAAGTGCCAAAAGACAACAGGAGGGTTTTTTTTTTTTCCCACTTCAATCTGGCGGGAATGAAGGGTTCCTAAAAGTGGACAACCCCTTTAATGTAAAAGGACCTTTTTAATTTTACTCTGCTGGGTCGCTTTGAAGAACAGGATGCATAAAATGGAAAAGTAATCTTACTTTCTGTAGACATTCTGACAGAATTCTGATGGCATCCTTAAACTTCACAGAGTCCTCCCCGTAACGTTTCTTAATCTCTTCTAGTCCAGTAAATTCCAAGGCATAAATATCTGGAACATTGTCTTTAGCAAGGTGCTTATGCCGAGAGAGCTGTTTTGAAAACACAAATAGAGTGATTAAACACAGAAAGATACAATAAATAATAAGCATTTTAAAACGAGATAGGCACGTTCAATAAATATTAGGTTTAGGGTCCCATCAAAGAAAGGTCGCGCCTTGACATGGCTGATGGGCTCACATAAATTGGCCAATTTATGTGCCAAGTATATTCTATTCTATATAGCAGTAATGCAGTTCAAATTTCATGTGTCCAGTCTTTGCATACATTCCTTACAAAGGCTGCTGTATTGTTATGTACATACATTCTTCTCTGTAAGTATACAGGCTCACGTGTTGCTTAGTTTTTTTTCTGACATTGGATTACTGAATATCAGTGTAGGAGACACTTACCAGATTTGGGATGTCTTGAAGACTTTGCATTTCAGACAGAAATAGTCTGTCAATCTGAATAAGATGAATTGAGAAAATAAGCACTGAGCATATATGCGAAGAGGTGAAAGTCAGCATTTAAATGTCAGATTAAATTAAAACACAAAAAATAAAGAAATGTTTCTGTACACGTAACAGTGCATTGTCTATGGATCCAAGGTTTTAGTTACAGTGGAAAGTTCTGTTGATGCTGAACCATAACTGCGTTGCAGGTTATATGACCGAGAATGAAGTTTTTCCAATCCTGGTTGTTGATGCCAATGATCACAAACATGAGGGAGTGTACTGGCAAAACTAGTGTGGCATCAACCTATAGCTTTGTAAGGCCACATTCACACGGTCAGTATTGTACCTCAGGATTTATAAGCCAAAACCAGGAGTGGCACAATCAGAGGAAAAGTATAATAGAAACCTATGCACCACTTCTGCATTTATCACACCCACTCCTGGTTTTGGCTTACAAATACTGATGTAAAATACTGACCAAATATTGATCATGTGACCATGGCCTAATATGCAACACACTGCACCATACATACTTAGCGTGGAATAGCTTTTATACCCCTCTCTCATATTCCAGCTATTTTCATGCCGTTATAATCCCTTACCGACATCCACTGTACTGCTACACACAGCCACGACCTGCCTCTAACAGCCACAGGTGGAGAGGAGCATTAACCTATTAAATGCAGTTATTAACCTCGCACCAGCATGGGGACACATCATTCTATGGATCCATCAGTGCTCCTGTGTCACGATCGGGATCTGTGCCCGTCATTGCTAAGTTCCCTTGAAACCTAGTCTGTTTCTCAGCTTCAAAGGAAACCATGATTTTTACTATATGCAGTACAAGTGATCAGACCAGTGCAGGTTTAAGTCCCATAAAGGCACTAAAATACAGGGAAAATTAAAAAAAATAAAAAATAAAACAAAAGTATAAAATTACCCCACTTATCTCCCCATTGAAAATATAAATAATTATAAAAAAATATAAAAAAAATATAAAAAAAAAATACACAACTGGTATTGCTGCACCCTCACACAGCTATATCAACTGGAAGATGGAACTGTTACAGGTCTTTGAAAAATGACAACAATAAAAATAAAAAAAAAACTAAATTTTTATATTTTAGGTTTTAAACTTCTGATTTTTTTTCACCACCTAAATAATAAAAACAAACAAACTGGACAAGTCGCTGTACACCGTAATTGTACTGACAATGAAATTCATTCATATTGTCAGGTCATTTATGCTGTAAATACAATTCCCAAAAAACAATGTCAGAATTTCTTCCCCCCCCTCCACGCACTTGGTTGGAATTTCCTCCTCCCGTTTTCCACTATATGATGTGGTAAAGTGAATGGTGTCATTCAAAATTACACCTTATTCTACAAAAAAAAAAAAAAAGTCCTATGTGTCTACGTGCACACTTTTTTTTTTTTTTTTTAAAAAAGGTATGGCTCTAGGAAGACAAAACTAAAAATAAAGAAATTTGTCATGTCTGGAAGAGGTTAAAAAGGAATTGGATGATGTCCTTGAAAAAATATATAAGGATGTGGAGAAAAAAAAAAAAACTCAAGTTTTCCTGCGGTCACAGGTTGGGTAAATCACTACAGATCCCGCACGTCCTGTGGCCCCTGCTGGGGCTGTACCTATAGCGGACATATGTGCCTAGTCAATAAACCTAACCCCCAACAAAGGGAAGAACGATACAAGTAGTACACATTCGTGTTCAGGGCATGAACTTACTTCATCATTCTTGTATAATGATCCTAGAGACAGAGAGGCCAGAATGGAGTTCTCCTGCTCCAAGCGGCTTCTCAGCTGCCGTAAGGTGACGGCAAGGTCTTCAAACACACTGTTGGCCTTTCCAACCATGTACACCCTCTGGTGAAAAAAAAAAGTGGTAATGTGAATACACAGCCAGATCCTACATAGGGAAATATGCTGATAGTCATTTACAGCAGTGTGCAAGTTTTTGGCAGGTATGGGGAAAAAAAAAAAAAAATGGTGCAAAGTAATAATACCTAAAAAAGGACGAGTGGTCACACTAAATAATGATTTAATTTAGATTTTTATCATTTACTTTGCATTTTGGTAACTGATAACAATAAATGATTAACACTTTGAGATTCTTATTACTTTGCAGAATTAGGAAGAAGGAGGTCCCAGATACAAAACAATTAAAACTAATAATGGCACTATACATGAGAATAAAATAATGCAAGCGAATAAAATAATAAAGGCTCAATTGTTTTGTTTTTTTAAGCCTAAAAATAGAAAAGCTAAACGTGGTTAGTGCTGAGCGAGCGTGCTCAGATAAGGCGTTATCCTCGCACACTCGTGGGTTAATAGAACATCATCGATGTTCTCAAATACTATGTTCGAGTCGCTATAGCTGCATGTCTTGTGGCATAACACACAGGCAATCACTGCATGTTTGGTGGCTGTCGAATAGCCGCAGCGACTAGAACATAGAGCATCTTCGACATCCTTGAAAACTAAACAAGAGCATGCCAAGATAACACCTTATCCAAGCACGCTTGCTCATCACAGGTGGTGATGCATGATAAAACGGCTTAGCGACATACAGCACTCCAGCTGTTGCGACACCACAACTCTGAGCATGCCCCAACAATCGCAGCGTGTCAGTGGATGCGGAGAGCTGGAGTGCCAAAGGTCGCTAAGCCATGAAGGAGAAACCACATTCTCTCTCCAAATGTTGAGAAATAAAGACTGGGCCCATTGGATTTCCACATGCCCAATCATTTTCACTCAGAAGACAGGCCTCCACTAGAGGAGTCTTACATCGCTCACTCATTGGCGAACATAACCACACTGAGCCATTCCGAGCGGACATGTTTATGTGGTGATAAGAAATTAGCTGCTGGCTTTTATTGTGGGTTTCTTTATATGCAGATACTGACTTCTGCTTAGCAGCACCAGCACCTTACACTGAGAGGAGATCTGACGCCGGGTCAGATTAGAGGGACTCTGTCACCAGTTTTTTGTTACTCCTTCTGAGAGCAGAATGATGCAGGGGCAGAGACCAGTGATGTGTACTTACTGGGCCACTTCCTGTAGTTTTGATAAAATCGCTGTTTCATTTACTGCAGATCTATCCGTTCTCTGAATGCGGTGTTCTGCGTGACCCCTGCGCTTGTTCAGTGTCTGGAGAGGAACACTACAGAGAAGTGCTTGTGCTGGAACAACCCTGAACTGTGTGTGTTCTGCTAGTGGTGAGCGGGGAGGAACTCAGTTCTCAGGACTGTGCTTTGTGCCACCATTTTGTTTTCCTGTTTTTGCCCAGAGGGCTGTGTTTGTTTTACTACACCTTGGTTTATGCTGCCTATAATTAACCAAAGGAAGTTCTTAACCCCTTTCTGACCTCGGACAGGTTAGTACGTCCGAGGTCAGATCCCCTTGCTTTGATGTGGGCTCACCACCAGAGCCCACATCAAAGCCGCGACATGTCAGCTGTTTTGAACAGCTGACATGTGCGCGCAATAGCGGCGAGTGGAATCGCAATCCACCCGCCGCTATCAACTAGTTAAATGCCGCTGTCAAACGCTGACAGCGGCATTTAACTACCGCTTCCGGCCGCGCAGCCGGAAATGCGCTCATCGCCAACCCAGTCACATGATAGGGGTAAACGATGCGTCAGGTCCTTGAGACCTCTATGGTTACTGATGCCAGCTTGCTGTGAGCGCCACCCTGTGGTCGCGCTCATAGCAAGCCTGTAATTACACTATTACTACATAGGAGCGATCTTATAATCGCAGATCAGGCTATGCCAGCTTCTAGCCTCCCATAGAGGCTACTGAAGCATGGCAAAAGTAAATGTTTAAAAAAATATTAAATAAATAAAAAAATATAAAAGTTTAAATCACCCCCCTTTCGCCCCATTCAAAATAAAACAATAAAAATAAAATCAAATATATACATATTTGGTATCGCTGTGTTTAGAATCGCCCGATCTATCAATAAAAAAAAAAAAAAAAAAAAAAAAAAAAGGATTAACCTGATCGCTAAACTGCGCAGATAAAAAATAACCTAGACATGTTTGGTGTCTATGAACTCGTAATGACCTGGAGAATCATAATGGCGGTCAGTTTTAGCATTTAGTGAAGCTAGCAAAAAAGCCAAACAAAAAACACGCATGGGATTGCACTTTTTTTGCAATTTCACCGCACTTGGAATTTTTTTCCCCATTTTCTAGTACACGACATGGTAAAACCAATGACGTCGTTCAAAAGTACAACTCGTCCCGCAAAAAATAAGCCCTCACATGGTCATATTGACGGAAAAATAAAAAAAGTTATGGCTCTGGGAAGGAGGGGAGCGAAAAACGAACACGGAAAAATGGAAAATCAAGGTCATGAAGGGGTTAAAGAGACAGTGTTCCAGTGTCTACCTCTGTGTACCGTTGAGAGAGCTGATCTACCACAACATATACATATATATATATATATATATATATATATATATATATATATATATATATATATATATACTTACTTCTTCTATGGGGGCCAGCTGTAGAACCAGGGGCATCTCCTCAGAGAACATGGAATGGATGGAGTTCACAACGCTGTCAACACTGTAGGGAACAGCCTAGGGGGAAAAAGGCAATTATGTAAGAGGCGGGAGCTGAACCTGCACATGAAAAAGCATTTCACCCTAAAAATAAAATAGAAAAATTCTCAGTAATGCAACGTCAAGCTCTTTGTCTTAGGCTCCGAGTCTTGCAGGTTAAAACCAAGCTCCGGCACTCCGGAGCGGAGCGCGCAGCTCCATGTATTGCTGTGCGGCCGCACCAGAGTGCCGCTGCCAGAGCTTGGTTTTAACCTGCGAGACTCGGACGTATCTCGCTGTGTGTGATCCCGGCCTTAAATGGACAGATAAGGAGCATGACAGGCGTCACCTTCTTTACCCTGAGG